>NW_016690236.1:1740226-2050881 GCF_001604755.1 Lepidothrix coronata | reverse complement strand
TTTTCTTATACATATCTGTTGCATACCTTGAAGAATTGCCAGTCCTTGTATTCATTCTGATTACAGTGTGTAATCATAATTTTGGATCCATCTGGTCCTTTAGTTAAGCACTGATCATACTGCATGAGTTGATTAGCTTCGTTGATTCGGAAAAGCTAACAGAAAAAAAAGAAGCCATTTTTATAACAGTTGACTCAAGGAGTATTTTAGAAACAATGAAAATGCAAGGAAACTGCTACATTCAAAAAAGTCTCTGGTTTTATTACACCTGTCTTTCAGGAGGGTTCTTTATTTTATACAATGTAACGCACCTTTACTATCACAACAGTAAGTTTCATGGATAACTTTCCTGTAGGATTTAGAAGGCTAAGAAACTTAACCAGCAAGACAAAAATCGTGAAGGGATTCCTATCGGGCAGAATTCTGAAAAGTGTTTGATTAAAAACCTTTGTATGATTTGATGGCCAAACAGTCCACTATCTTTGTAAAAGTCTGGTAGCAAGTCCTTAGTCCTGGACAGTAATTTCACGTGAAAACAGTAAAACTTCGGCATTTTACCCATGGAGGAAATCAAACCCATGCATCTAGATATAAAATATCTTAGCTACTTCTTATGAAATAATTATTACAGGAGGTTTTGGGTACCATATCATATCATATATCATATCATATCATAGTTTAGGGAAACTTTTCATTAAATATCAAAATAAAAGAGACATTTCCAGGGCTACTAAGAGCTAATCCATATATGATTTGTAAAAACATCATCCTGCATGTGATTTCTGTCTGATGACTGCCATCACAAAACTGCCTGGTTTAAGTTTACAACGGCTTAAATAAGGACTTTAAATTCTGAAAAAATTTCCAACCGAAAAAGGAGGTGTAGAGACAGAACAGCAGGTTTATGTGGTAATGTGAAGGTTTGTGAAGATACAGGTCAAATACAAGAGAAGCTTGGGTTGCAATCATCTAATAGTAATTATGTTCTGTCAATTAATTTGTAAATGGAGCAGAAAAATTTCTATTCAATTTCTTCTCTCGTATGGTGGAAGATGAGTTATTGCACAGAAGTGTTTTACACTTCCATTAGAGCAAAACAACTTTGTGAAATAATTGAGACAGAGTGAATAAAAGGGTTATCCTGAAGGATAAATTATTAAGTGAAGATAAGTGATGAATCAGCAGCAGTGCTAAGAGCCGTAGTTATTCTAATGCAGTGGTATGATTGCTTCCTCATGCTCTGGAGAAGAGACTAAGAATTTGCCTTCAGTTTTGCACCAAAATGTTTGAAACGGTATTTTCAGATTGCCATACTTTAGCAATGTCATTATGCTTATGGAAAATCCTAACTCCATCTTTGTAGCAGGCACCTAAGTGACTTTATGTACAGGCTTAACAGAAAACCAGCCTGTTATCAAGCCAGAGCAATCACTTCACCTTCAGACTTGCCTCCAACCTCCTTACCTGATTTCCTCCCATTCTGTGGCATGGGCCAAGCTCAACAAAGCCACCGTTGGTGTGCCCCATGCTGTCGATGCAGTAAGAGGTTTCAAAGCCTCTAATCTGGAAAAGAGGTTTTGCAGTCTAAGTTACTCTCAAGGAAAAAATAAGTTACAAGGAGTTCAGAAAATTCCCATTTATTTTTCAAACCAGAAACAGGTATCTGACAGAGAGAGATGAGACAAACCTGTGTACAAAATTTAAATACTGATGCTAACCGTTCTGGAAGATGCCCATGCTAATTTGCAGGCTCTTATGTGAGTTGGAGTACACTGACAAGTTAGAGTTGCAGAGCTTAGTTCCAAATTAATAGCACCAAAATATCAAGTATTTTAATTTATTCAATCTGCTATTAGAGCATGTTCCATCTCCCATGTCTTCATAAATAAAGCAGGAGCTCAGCTAAGTTGCTCTCTCTCATCTTGTGGATGAAGAGAAGCGGGATGCAGAGAAGTTATGCACAGCAGCTATTACCCACAGCCAGGCACAGCCCACTGGCCCTGCTGCTCAGATGTACCTTCTGCAGCATCAATTACATGAAAAAAAAAAAGAAATAAAATTGACGAGAGGCAGGCACAGACATAGGAATAAAGAACAGAAGTCCTGTCATAAAGCATGCCTCAACTGCTGATTATCTCACTCCCTTCTCAGAAGGGCCAACAAGCAGATTTACAAAGACTTTATGACACAAATAACATTTTCCCCAGATCTATTTTCTTTGCCAGAGCCTCTTTCCCCTTCGTAATGGTACAGAAAATCTGGAGGACTAGGCTTAGACCTGACTTCCAGAGAGCATTAGGGAAGATGAACCCCTTTCATCTCTTATGGTTTGGAAATGCAATCAGTGTGGTGTTACAAATGGGGGGGGGAAGGAGGGATTTATCAGATGTAGGATAACTAGTACCCTGTGAAGAAGAGTTGAAGAAAACTTCAGAGAAGTCTCTGAACTTAGAACTTTCCTGTTGCTTCACCAGACCTGCTTGCTTTTACCAGAGATGGTTTCCTGCAAGGTTGCCATTACTATTTTATTCTCTTCGATGCTTTCACCTCGGTGATTAGTTTTATAAAATGTGCCTTCATAACCCTTTATGTAGATTCAAAAGAAGGTCTAAGGCTAATATAAGTAGCTGATGTTTTGTGCTAGCTTTCAGGTAAGAAATCAAGGTAGCATTGTTCACTTGGTCCTTCAGATAAAAGATTTTCATGCGCATGCTCTGTATTGCTAATTCTTCTGAGAAATTAGAGATGACACTTCCTTAGCCATAAGAAACAGCACAGATCAGTACTTTTTAATCCACTTCTGAAATTACAAAAACAGGTCCATCATATCTTGGGAAAGAAGGTTGTTAATTTGGTGGGACACAGGAGTTCTCAGCAAGAAGATTTTCTGATTTTGCCTCAACAATCTGCAAAAGTGAAATTAATACGAGAGGGCAAGGCTGGAATCAACTGCAGAGGGGAAAAAAAATAAAATCTAAAAGCAAGCAGAGGACCTGTAGTAAATGCTCTCCAAGGTGTGGGCTAAATGCTAGAATGAGACAAGCAGGGTTCAGTGAGGTGTCCTGCATTCACCTGGTGATATGCTACCTCTCTCTGCCAACCACCTGAAAATGCCATATTTATAACCACTTTCTTAATTTAGTGAAGTCATACTTATATACAGTAATGCTGGAGATGACAGTTACAGAATCATATCAAATTATTACATGCAGATAAGGGATTCACTGAGGCTGTAATTGTATGAGTACACCCAAGTCTAGCAAGCGTGGGCAGAATGTACTCCACCTTGATTTCATAATCTATTTTCTAGTCCTTCCCAGAAAAATATTTTCACCTATTAATCTTCACCAATACTCCTACATGCAGGATTCACATTTTTTCTTTTTAGAAAACCTAAATTCCAATTATAGAAAAAAGAGCTTTACATATAACTGAAGACAGAGCTAGGCATAAATCATCCGTCAATGACCTGTGGAGCTAATTAAAAAAATCACACCAGTGAAAGTAGATATAATTTTTTCCTGGGGTTATATTTCTATAGCTCTGTGGTTAGTACCACATAGCTTAGTACAGCAGTAATCAAACAGCTTGTTCACAGAGTGATGTCAAGTAAAAAACTGCTTCCTTTTGAATTCCCAATTTTTAAAAAAACTCTAAAATACACAGAGGTTATGTGCTGTACTTACCTCTCCCCAGTCCACGTTTTTAGGTGGTAAGGGATAATATGAAGTTATATCATATGCTATTTCTTCCATAAACCACTTAAAACTTTTGCAGTTGTGATCTTCACGGAATTTTTTCAGCTCAGATATATCTCCATAGGGTAGTGCTTTTGTCTCCGGCCGACTGGCATAGAAGTAATCTTTGTATTCGTCCCACCATACCTCTACAACTCTGACGTAGTTCTGTGAAGAACAAAGACACTGCTGTGACCTCAAAGTACACACAACAGGTCAGGCACAACTCCACGTTAATAACTGAAATTTAAGGATTTATCCTCTTAAAAAGTAGCAGCTTGAAATTATTATATAGCACTAATAAATTGTAGCCATCAGTAGATAATACAAGATGCATGAATATTATTTTCAAATTGCTGTTTAGGACTGAAGCCAGCAAATTAAACTGGGTTGCTTAATGAGAGTGCAAAGTCTTTTTCTAAGGTTAGAAAATGTTTATTTGAAATAAAGCCTTTTCAGTTTTGTGTGCTATAAAATGTTGCATTCATTTGCTGTTACAAGAACTGCAATTCAGGGTTTCTATTCACCTTCTACAGTTTTAATACAGAGAATGATACACATTAGTCCACTAATGGGGAAAAATTCAGTCTTAAATGGGTCAGCTATTTGCAGAAGGGGGAAAACTGGATAGCTCACTTGGTGAACAATTCTCTCTCTCACATCTTTCTTCTCATTCTCTTTGTTGGTTCCTACCTCTACATTACCTATACGAATTCTAGATACACACCTTGCTTTGTACAATTCTTTAGCATTAATGACCTGGTGTTAAAACAGTCTTTAAATCTGACTAAAGGCAGAAATTATTGTGACTTAAACCCACATCCAGCACAAATTGAACAAAGCTATAAAAAAAGGACATTTACTATGGGGGATAGGAGGGTACCTGAAGAGGAAAAAAAGCTATTTCTACATCTTGTCTTGGACAGAGAAGTAACTTAATATTTAAAAACATTCAGCAGTGTTTTGTTGCATTCATTAAGCAGATCGGCAGAGTCATGTAAGGTGTTTATATATGCAGTAAATATTTTTTATCAGATTTTCAGAAGACTGAAATGGTTTTTATCATTTCCAACAAGGCAAACATATATCTTGCCTGTACTGAGCAATGGAGCTATCATTTGCTATCCTGCCACCCATTGCTCTGTTTCTACTCCCAGATGTGTCCCCCTGGCCTCCCTTGTACTGGTCCTAGTCCTTGTTTCATCAAAATGTTAATCAATTCATGTTAGTAATAAGAGACTTTTGGGGGGTGGTGGTGCCAGGTTAGTTTTCTACCATTATACTAGGCTGGGACATTTCCTTTTCAACTAACTGCTATCTTGGCTCAAGCCATACTCTAAAACCCTACCAGTAGTCATTGTCAAAGGTAATGTCTTGGAAGATTGCTCTGGGATTGGAACTTACAAGGAACTGTGTCTTTGGGAATGGGATTTACCAATGCCAAAACAGTACACAAGAGAAATCTTAAACTAGGCTATAGGAAATCTTAGCAGAAGGGTTTCCTCTCTTCCTGCTGGTAGATGCAAACTGATATGGAACAGTTTTTCTTGATTCAAATTATCTCTTCAAATATAGACAGCTGGCTCACTCTTTTCTTGAGGTGGAGTCTAATTTTAATCTCACATCTTGAGTAACATTTCTAGAACCTGCAAGGTACCTGAGGAGTTACCAACCTTTATGGTGAAATGCAAAGCATGCCATTTTCTCAGGTGTCATTTACTGCTTCTTAACTAACAAATGCAGTCACAAAAGTCTGAGAAACACTAGATTACAGAATTTGCTAACTCAGCCTAGGATCACACCCTATCAAGATAAAGGGGGATTTCAAACCCATGATCATCATCTCCAGGAGTGTGCTATAGTTACTGGAGTTGTTCATACATAGTTGGGGACAGCCCAGAAAAGGCTTGAAGGGCTGACATTAAGTAATATGAAATGTGATTTGTACCTCAAAGATGGTGGAGGAAGGCTTTAGAGCAAGAAGATGAGTTCCAGGAATTTCTACCCTTAATAACTGTGGGATTAACACAAAGATTTTTCTCCCACGAGGATGACCATCTTAGCTTTGGATACTAAACAGCTTTGATGAAGTGCTTTCTAAATTATTACTGATAATTTCAGCAGATTTATCTAAAACTGTTCTTATCTGAAATCAAAACCACCTTCAAGGTTATATCAAAACTGTACCTTTAATGTAGGAGAAGACCCAACATACACAGGGGGTGGATTTCCTTGCCAGCCCTGAAGACGATAGATGTGTCCAACACGAGAACAGGGAACAAACAGCAATTTTCCCCCACACTGCCAGATCTACAAGTTAAAGCATAGGTATTATTAATATATATGCACAGGAATTTAAGACAGATAGATAATAAATTATGGAAGAAATGTCAGCTACTTTTCTTACTATATTGACTGTGATATATTTACATATTTTTTGCTTTATTTGTAAGCATAAAGAAAATAGGTCTCTGAAATGAAAGGCTGCACTGAATACATCTCCAACTCAGCCATGAAGCTACTCAACTAAAATACTTTGTCAAAAAGCTTTTTAAAAGGTTGGCCATCTCATTCCACTATTATTTTAAAACAACAGTAACAAACGAGTGCACAAAATCTGGAATTGGGTAATTTTTATTATGGCAGGATAAATGATATTTTGATTTCATTTAAGTACCTCACATGCCATCACTAAAGTGAGTTTTGGTTAGATGCCCATTCACATTTAAGTTTTTCTCAATAAAGACTAGTAGGAGATAAGGACATCTTAGGTAACCCATTGCTCCAAGCAGAAACAGGTTTTTTGTTAACTATAGTAGCTGAAAATAAAAAATGGGTAAAATATATAACCATTTGAAATTCCCCCTCTCCCACACATCTTTGGATAATCCCTTTATGGGAAAAAGAAAACATACCTAAATCTGAATTTAATTGCTCGTAGTTTGCACAAGTTTAGTTGTAGCAACAAATCCAAATTCAAGCTAACTTTGGGGATGTTCCAAATGCCAGATCAAAAATATGACTCACCAGTATTAGGAAAAATGGGCAGAATAGTTTACTTTCTTCATTGCATCATATTAATTTTCTTAAGTTTCATCAAAAAACCTCCTCAGATATGCAAGGCCATTCATAACATTTGCTATCTAGGAGCCAGCATACAAGACTGATAAATGCTTAGTTCTTCTGAAGACTGGTTGTGACCTACGTGAAACAAATTTGGAGGTCTCTACGTAATAAGCTTTTAAATTACAAAACTACTGTATGTAATTTCAATCATGATTTTGCTCTAAGAAAGATGGGGAATTATATGGATAAAGACCCTGTGTATTTAACATCCTCAATAACTACCTTTTGCATATGCATTTACAGCTGAGCAAGTGCACTCAGAGCCTTCCTCTAAATCAAGAAGAGCAAGAGCAGCTAGAGGAGCTCTGAATGTACTTTTACTAAAATTCAGCTATGATTTCTCAGATTGCTGCTGAGGATATCAGACATCTTCACTTTTGTTTGTTAATTGGGACAGACTCCTGCTGTCTGCCACTTGTGTCATTATGAATACTGAAGCTACAAGAAGCTAATGACGATAATCTTACATTTCCTGCTAACTGAAGAGCATGCATACGCCTAGGAGTGAAAATAAAATCCTCTGCAGTGATTATGAATTATGCAGTTAGCGTTTCAGTTATGAAGACTTCTCCTGTAAAGAAGTTCTCTATCATTGCTTTCATTAGTAACAGCATTTTTCTATACTCACTATGAGAACACTTAGTTTCCCCTCATCAAATGTGACAGTGTGCTTTCACATTAGATATTTGAGGGGGGGTTGCAATCCTAAACCACTAACAATATCTAGATTATGCATCATTTGTGTCTCAGCACTAGGCCACCTCTCTGAACACTGCTGTCCCAAAGCCCACAAGTAAACACTGAGGAGACACATCTCTGACATAATATCTCCTCACAACAAAACCTTCTGGGCTTCATGAGTCAGAGGTAGGTCTGCCTGAATCCAAACAGCAGTATTTATAGAAAAAAAAAATCTATTAAATTGAATTAAGTTTCAAATATTGATGTTACCTTGTAAGAAATTTCAAAATTTTCACCACCCCAAATTTGAAGCCCTGGATCATAGAGACCTAGTTCAAAGAAGAAATCACGTTCAATGGCAAACAATCCACCAGCCATTGCAGGGGATCTGAAAGAGAAAGATAGTGTAACCCCTTCTGTCAAAAGTCTCACTTTCAGAGAAAGCAATAGTTAAAGAAGCAATTCACAGTTAACATATAGTAAAGATCAGGTAAATGGCAATACACTGAAAAATCATGAAGTTTTGTCACCAGGTTGCAGCAATTTTTTGAAGTGACATCTATATAACTTTTACTTAAGTCATAGTTTTTATTATGTTGTAGGTTTTCTTCTAAAATTAATTTATTTAATTAATGAATTTGATGATACAAAATTTTGGTCCAAATTATCCATTCGGCCAGTCAGTATGCTTCTATTAATATAAATTTTTAAAAAAAGGAGATAAGAATCGGTGTCATGAGATGTTTCTCTCTTGAAAGTTTTTCAAGTTTTTGAGATAACAAATGAGACTGCAAAGCAGACTTAGGCTTATGTTCTGAGGAGCTGCCACATTGAAATATATTGTCTATTAAACAAGAAACAGAGTTTTCCCAGCTGAATGATACCTTTCTTATCTTCTTCCTCTAGCTCTTTTTCTACTGCTGCCATAGGAGACACTTTGCATTATACTCAGTAAAATTTTTAAGAGGGTGTGGATAAAGTTGTACAAGGCTTCCATTTTGGTTTAGTCTTTTTTTCTTCTTCTTTTTTTTTGCCTTTAATGGCTTTGTAAATCCCTTCCCATATGGCAAGATTCAATTAGCAAGTTTTAATGTGTCAAAAAGATGCTGTGGTTTGGATTAGAGCATGTGCTGGTTTTGGCTGGGGTAGAGTTAATTATCTTCACAGTGGCTGGTATGGGGCTATATTTTGGATTTATGCTGAACACGGTGTTGATAATATAGAGATGGTTTTGTTACTGCTGAGCAGTGCTTGCACAGAGACAAGGCCTTTTCTGCTTCTCATACTGCCACACTGGCAAGGAAGTTGGGGGTGCATGGGGGGCTGGGAGGAGACACAGCCAGGACAGGTGACCCCAACAGACCCAAGGGATATTCCATACCATATGACGTCATGCTCAACATATAAAACTGGGGGGAAGAAGGGAGAGTGTTTGGAGTGATGGTGTTTGTCTTCCCAAGTAACCGCTATATGTGATGGGGCTCTGATCTCCTGGGGATGGCTGAACACCTGCCTGCTCATGGGAAGCAGTGAATGAATTCCTTGTTTTGCTTTGCTTGTGTGTGTGTCTTTTGCTTTCCCTATTAAACTGTTTTTATCTCAATCCATGAATTTTCTAACTTTTACCCTTTGGATTCTCTCCCTGATCCTACTGGTGGGGGCATGAGCAAGCAGCTGCATGGTGCTTGGTTGCTGGCTGAGGTTAAACCACGACAGAGCATTTTTGCAGAACAGCTCTAAACAAAATTCTTTGGTAGCTTGGTCACACTGAAATAGAGAGTAGGATATGTTAAGCCATTTCCAGTGCACATAGTAAGCATTTTTCACCTGAGGATCAATAAATACATAAAACCCCTAATGTATACAATCTAGAGTCCTTAGTAAGTTGACAGTTTAAAAAAAAAAAGGATAAAGTGAATTCTTTCTGACTTCAAATGTTCTGCAGTGCTGAAAGGAGGATCCCAGAGTCCAGATCACCCTGGTGAGCCAAATAAAACGTAAGTGAAATACTCCTGCATCACCAAATTATTGAGATGGGTCATTTCAAGCACTATTCATCCATTTCTAGCACTATTCATAGTCTCTTCATTCTATTAGATTTCTAGCTTAGTGGTGTTCCTTTTAACAGCAATGTTAATGTATTTCCTTTCCACACATAAATGTCTGGAGAAAGACATAAGAAAAAGTAACCCCTTAGGGTTAATATATATCCCTCTCTGCATAGCAGAGGCAAGGCAACAGAAACAGAGCCACTGACATTAAGTATTATGGTTATCAGTTTAGTTGCTGTCCAAATCAGCTGATCAGATGCCAAGTTACTGCTAAACGTCCCTTTCTACTTGCAGCCTATTGTATTTTCCTCCAACACTGCTTTTGTATCCCAGTGGTTCAAAGGGTAGGAAACCAGCAGGCACAGCAGGGGGAAGCACATTGCACAGCACAGCCCCGTGGCTTTCCTGCACTTTTGGTTCTCCTCAGCACCATAAAGACTTGGCAAGTGCAGATACTGAAGTTTCAGTCCTGTCAAGTGTGTTAAAGAACACAGTAAAATCTACATAAGCTCAGTAGTTTACTTTATAGGATATGAAGAGGTAAGCATAATGTTACTGAAAGAAGGATTCAGTCCTCGGGCAATTCTCACGTTACAAAAGGTTTGTCTCTGTGCTTTAAGCTGTTGAGGATATTTTGTCTGTTTTCCTTTTAAATTAAGCAATCCTGGCTATGGTTTCAGCAAGACTTTTACTTGGTCTTACTTGCCTTGGTTCTGCTGCAAGAAAATGCACACAGCCTGAACATAAACAGATGCAGGGCATTTCTCTGAAAGTATTATTTAAAATAAAGTCATCTTTTAAACCATTCTGAGAACATGTGTTTTGTGTTGCTGGGAACTTTTTAAAGGATTTTAAGACCTGTTTGGATGGTAAACACAGAACACAACAGCGATTTTTGAAATAGTTTATCCCCCTCTAAGAGAATATTAAAGTTCCAATGTGGACAGCCTCAGCAGAAAATGGTATTATTTATACTGTATACAAAACAGATCAAACCATAACTTGCTTGCATGTGTTGCCATTTTAGCAAAGAACAATCATGGGTGAGGATAGGAAATTACCAACATCAGTTCTAACAATGTTTAAATCATATATACAAGCAATAGAAGACATCAGATTCTGAAGATGTGAGGATTGCTTTCAAATGTAGTAATACAATTAGTTAAGTGTGAAGTAGAAAGTAATAAAAACCAGCAGAACCTCAGTCTCCCAGTCTTGAAAAGCCAATCAGAAACCCTAGTTTCTAAGCTAGGGTTTCTAGCCAGTTTTGATTTTTTTGGGAAGAAACCGTACCCCGCTACCAAGTGTAATAAAAAAGCAGAACTTCTGTGGAAATTATTGGAGTTTTCTCATAATATAAGGTGCTGTTTTAATCTTTAGTCCTTTTTATTTTTAATGTTATATGTATTATATTAAAATTTTTTGAAAATATCTAGCCAAGATTCTTAAACAGTATGCTTCTTTGTCAGATGTGATCTATTATGAAGCAAGTGGGAGAAATATGACAAAAGGGATTTTTTTGATACACATGCATAATCCACCAGCTGTACGCATGCATCAGGCCATGACAGCAGGCTACAGATTTTATGCATTACCTTCTATTATAAATACTTACAGCATGCTTGTTATTTCAAATCAAATGGTTAAACAAGCACTGTTGTTTCCAACACTACTTCAAAAAAAATATCATAGCTAAACAGAGTTTCCCTGGCAATGAAGTTATACAATATTTTATTTTGCCAAACAAAACCCGGTCATTCTAATGTGCACCCTATTAACCATATAAGAGCAGGAATAGAGAGGCAACACAAGGTAGCAGAGATATTTTGTGCAAATAGGCAGTTGTGGCAAACAGGTCCAACTAAACAAAGCAGTTAGTGTGGTTAGAAATGTGAAGGTTTTCAGGCTGGAAGTACATGCAAGTTTTAGTGGATCAATATTGACTTCAGAAAAAAAAAGAAACGGGTAAGTGATTTAGTGATTACCGATACGGTTCAGTTTTTGTCTTTCTGCTTTCCTTCTCTTTCTTGGTCAAGGGAACCCTCTTCCATAGCATACTCCAATCCCACGCTCCTCTAGCAAACCCATCTTCGTCACCACCCCCTTGGGGCACAATCTTATAAGTGTTGCCATCTATGACATCTATAAGCGGCACAGTGCATGTGGTTCTGCAGGGTGGCGGGTGGTGGCAGGGAAGATGCAGGTATGTGCAAGGACCCGCATGGCACACGTGCACCGACCGTAGTTCATGGGGAAACAGGGGTGGAGGGAAAAACGAAAGGGTTTAGAAAATTATTCATAATGATTCACAGTATGTAAACAGCTCTCTTTACCGATAAGGCTCAGTTTTATGCTTTCGTTTGGACTTTTCCTTGTGGTTTAACGGAATTCGTTTCCATAGCAAACTCCAGTCCCAGGCCCCTCTGGCAAAACCATCTTCATCCCCACCTTGTTGTGGCTCAATGGAATAATCATTCCCATCTATGTAATCTATTAGAGGTACAGTACATGTAGTTCTGAAACATTTATAGAAGGGAAAGAAAGAGCAAAATACAATTTCAGAAGAGCAATCTCTCTAATCTGAAATTTACACCATTAATTAAACTTATAGAGCAGTGTATATAAAAAGTCACTTGTAAACATATTAAAAAAATGAAGCATCATTAGAAAAAAAAAGATACAGTTTTTTCTTTATGCTGGTTTAAGAGGTTCTGAAAACAAAAAAGTTAGGTCTGAGATGCAAATATATCAATTTGTTTATCAGCACTTTTTCTGTTATGTGTACTTTTTGACATTGGTCTTCTAATAAAGCACTGCTGAAGGCAACAGAGGAGCCCTCAGAGGGCTAGGGTTCTCATAGTATTATTATTTCCTGCAATTTCTATTCATGTTAGATCTTAGCTCTCAACAAGTATGATGAATTCTTGGCTTTTACTAGCGTTAACACGGATATTCATTATTCTGTCCTATTCAACTGCCCTCAAAATACAGCCTCTCAGGATAAAAAAACATTACTAGTGCTCTCCTAGCAGCAGTCTTCAGTAGAATTTTTCCTGTTTTCTTTGCAATACAATCCTCATTGTGATTGATCATATATGATATTCACCAAGGAAAAGACATTATCTCCCCACATTTTCTAAATGAGTTTCCTAGTGAACCAAACTTGGAGCACTTCCATGTTTTTAAGTGAAATCTTATGAGATAAAAGAGTGGTGGAAAAAGAAATGTTAACACCATGCTCCTCTTTGAGGTAGCAGCAGCAGCAGCAGCATGCTGCATCCAGGGCTTGGAAGAAGGCTGCCAAGCACTGCCCTCTGGCACCATGTGTAACCTCCACCTCCGTGGGCAATGCTGGAGGATGCCTCTAAAGCTGCCTGATCTCACCAGCCTTTCTTGTGTCAAACAGTAATACACACTCAATGGAAGCCCACAAGCATTTCAATCTTCTCTCTAGTATCTTGACTCAAATATAGTCTTGAAGTTGAGTTACAGCCTTTAAAACACACAAAACCCAATTCTTCAAGCGAATTCTGGAAGCACAACAGGTTAACAAATAGTTTTTAGGATTAAGCAGCTATTTCATGGTATTAAAGAGTTTAAACATGGTTTCCTAAACACATATACTCTTGACTACACAAGCTAAGAGTGTGGTGGCACACAGCAACAACAGCATTTTAATAGTTGGAAGAAATGAAACCCCCAGACATCTCTCTCTTCTGTCACCTCTCACAGATCTCCCTCTCACAATGCAGGCACTTCAACCAGAAACTCCTAGCAAGTGCCTGGGCTTGTGGCAGAGACAGGCTCAAGCCCCGACCTCGCTTTGTTACAAACAACACTCCAAAGTACTTCAGAGCGAACAAATAAGGCCATATATCAAGACCAAAGATGAGAAAGTTATAAAACTCTTGAGATCACAGAGGTTTTAAATCCCCATTAAATCAAAACATTTATGGCTACTTTTCCTCTTCCAAAAATCAGGTTTTTGTTTAGTTATTTTGTTTAGTCAGGCTCCTTATTCAGCTATAACAGAACATTTTATAACAGTGCCTCAGATCGTTGTAAAAAACAAGAGTTGTCTCACATGCAATCTACACTACGCAAAATATTCAGTATGCCTATTAAAACAAACTATCTAGAGATTAACTTGCCCGACTATTTTCCTTCCTCTTTATGTACCTTTTATGCTGTGGGATAATGTAATCATCATACAGAAAATATTTATATAGTTTGATATAGATATAAAACATATTGACTATAGTTTGAAAAGTGAAGATTGTTACTGTGCTTTTTTTTCCCTAAAAAAAGTCAGACACTGGAAATAACAGCAGAACATTACCTGTCCTTAGATATAGGAGCTATAAGTGGTGCATACCAATTAATTCCCACCTCACAATGGGCATCAAGGTAAACCAAAACCTTCAAAAGAAAAAAAAATATATTTCTGTATACAAGATTGCAGTGATTTAATTACGCTTACTTATATTGAGATACAGACATACAAACATGAAAATGAAGATTGAGTAAAACTGATCTATTATTAAAACAGTATCAATAATATAATAATATAATACTACATTTCCACATATCTATTGGAACCACCAAAACCTCTCCCCCCAAAAAAGATAAAAAAGACAGACTTGTGTGTGAACTGGCTCCTACCTGTCCAAGTTTAGCCTTCTGGGCTCCAATACTTCTAGCTTGGATCAAACCTTCTCTCCTCTCATTTCGAAATACCTTTACAAGGCCATTCCACTGCTTAATATAGTCATCCAGCCTCTCTTGTAAGTGTGCTATCAAATAACAAAGAAAAAAATTATTTTGGTGAGTTTTAATAATAAACAGTTTTGTACTCTTAATACAACCCCAAAATATCTACAGATCTTTACAAGAACCTTTATTTCAACCACTCACAAACACTAAAACTGAGGAGATCAAGATTTTTGACCTCATGGCACAGAGGTTTATCTCTAGCACATCAGAAGAAAAAGCATCTGAAGTAGCTGGCCACACCACAGGGAGCTGGGTCGACAATTCCCAATCACTTCAGTATACGACATAGTAGCTTACAGGTTTTCATCTATATTCCAAGAGGGCAGAGAAGTTTCTACATTTTAGCATACAGACTTTCCTCATCAGATAATGTCACATGTACAGCTGAAGGCACCATTTCTCAGTTAAACTTTTCCTTCACTTTCTGCCTCACAAAATTTTCTGTCAGTCTATTAAATCTAGAAACCTGAGGCAGGAACCCACCATGCTCAGATTATTGCCCTTCCTCATACAGACCTGTTCCCTCCTGGGGAGGTCTTCCACTAGTCTTCTAATGAAATTAATAAGAATAATTGGAGGGCCAGAAGTGGAAATGGGACCTTTGTCAGTAAAGGGACAAGTAACCACATAACAATCAAGATGAGCTATGCTTAAATGGCTTCGGATTTGTATTTGCACATTGGTCTTTGCCAAACTACTCTGGAAACCACATTCCTGTTGCACAATGTGAAAAAAGGATCCTAGTGTTGGATAATATTTTGCCCAGATGATTCTGTTGAGAAAACTCATGAAGGCAGCAGGGCTGATAATCAAGCACCTCCTGTTTGAGGCTACGCTGATTTAGCTACTGGTGTTCATTTATAATCTATTTTTGTTCTGAAAGGCTCAAAAGAATTGCCTACAGCTTCAGTTTCTCTCAGTCAGGAACCAAAATAAGCCACTTTAGCTACAGCCGAGGCACCCATGCACTGGTTTGCATCAGCTTCATGGGGCTGATAGATGCCTGTGCTGATCTAACCAGGAGAGGGGACATGTGGAGGTGGAAGAAGAAGGATGTCCCTTTCAACTGCAATGGGCCATCAGGTTACTTCAGTAGCAACATTTCTTGCAAACTGAATGAAAACGATGAAGTCTGGAGACTTCTGCAACTTAGTTTCAGTGTGTTTTATATTTTATTCTAGTTTATATTTTATATTTATATCTTATTCTAGTTTAAACAAAAGCTACATATAATTGTAGTGGAAATGGTGTTTTTTTGAAGTGAAGCTTCCAAAATTGAAAATTCAGCAATTTTATCAAAGAACAATCTTTTGAAATCACTATCTTTTGATACGCTTATTATCCTTCCTCTCCATCTTTATAAAAGAATAAGTTTTCTCAACTGAGTTTTATGTATTCTTTTCTCACACACATTTACAATTTCTTTTGTAAATCCTGGTGCATTAGGAAAACCTCAAGGATACACAAATGTCAAATTATAGAAAGAACAATTTTATCACATATGCTGAATAGAATAATATACCATGTAATAAACAGAGAATATATGATATGATAGCTGTGATATAAATTTTTATAGGATAAAATCAACAGAGTTTTGAGGTCATACTGAAGTGGTACGAAGAGAATCTTTATACCACACCATTATTTATGCTGCAAATTCCAAGTATGTGTTACAGAAGGACTGTCAGGAATGTTTTAAAGATTTAAAACCTTAAGTTATTTCCAGCTCTCCTGCCTATGAAGCCAAATGTTTTAGTTATCAAATGTTCAACTATGTAAGGCTCACAGGGAGCTGTAAAAACCTGTCATATTGATTGTGTAAAGCTTTTCTACAGTACAAGTCTCAGGACTGTGCAGTCCATTATCTGAAACCATGCCAGGGTTAGCAGCAAGTGCTATTTCCCATAGGAAACCTGAATTTTTCCTCCTTCCCATACTACAAAGCCTGCATGACAGCAGTGTATAAGATCCTAATACTTTTACAGATAAAAATACTGTTTGGCCAGCATTAAATTTTTTTCACCTAGAATATGTATTTATGACATCTGTCAACAGCCTTACAGAAATCTGGTTTTTGTTAAAAAATGTATATTTTATCTTTCAAAATATTATAACCACCAATCTGGCCTTCTCCTGTTTGAGTTCCTCTGTCATGTTTGACCGCATGATTAAAGCATGAATCAATGTCTTTTAAAAACACATCATTTCTCCAAAGGATCTTAGGCGTTGCAGATTAGAAGGAGGGAGGAGGAGGAAAGCAGTTTTTTTCCCCGTGACTCATGGACATTAGTTTGAGAACTAGAAAAACGGTATCAGAAGTCCTCCCTAAAGCAGCTGCCTTTGACTACCCTGAGCTGTAATACTACTAATGTGGGGCTCTCGGCTCTAACACAAACCCTGATCAGTGCTTCAGTTTTTCCACGGCAAGCACCATTAAACAGGTTAATAAAAATACTGTTACCTGTCTACTCTCATTACTTCCCTTCTGGTTATCTCACAGGATGTTACATCAGTGGGAAATACAGATAGCAATAAAGAAAATAATAAGTAAACACAAAAGGTAGACAAAGCCTTTAAATGCTACTAGGAACACTGGCACTGACCTCGCAGTCACTCTTTACAGGTGCACAGACTACAAAAGCTGCACCAGCTGAGATATTGACCTCTATGCTCCAGGAAAAAAAGCAAGTTGGTACCCAAATAGGCAACAAGTGGTTGAAGACCTAATACACAACCGTAATTGTAGGGAGCCTTAGAAAATACAGTTTTATGAATTCTCTTTGCCCTTCCATAACAGTTGTTTCCTTCACACAGCTAACACTCACAGAAAAACAAACTGTTTCTATGAAGAAACACAAGAAAAACTGGGAAAAAACCCCATGTGCAACAGTGTGGCCTCACTGACACTGCTGCAACACTTCTCAGATCCTAATACAGAGGTCTCCATTGAAAATGGAGACAGCATCATTTACTTAGCTAGGCATCATCTTCTTGTTCCTGTTCCCTTTGTGCTCTGACAAAGGAAAAAAACGCCAGAGTAGAATTCAGCACATATCTCTGCACAGTTCTCCACAGTCAAATCCTGCTGTTTGCAGAAGAGATTAAGGAAAGAGTGTCATTCAGCAAAAAAGACTGCTCCCAACTGACTTTATACAAAGAATTATAATGCAAAGAACATTTTCCAAGCATTGCAACTGTTCCTCCCTGTAAGGCATAACATATATAAGCTTCTATGCAGCTGCAACTCCCTTCTGATGAAAGAGGATTTCTCAAAAGGAAGGACAGGCAGGGTTTTTATGAGCCAGTCTTTAGAAGTGTTTGCAACCACTATATTCCATTTTAATTTTATATCGCTGGAGAAGGCAGCAGCTAAGAAATAAGGACAGTCACACTGAGTGTGAGCAAACATCTACCCAGTCCAACGCTGGGCTCCAAGAGCATAAGATGGTCTTTGCTGACTGGAAAGGCAGATATGAAGTGTGCAGCCTGAAAGTAGGTGGGGAAAGAGAAAATCTTGTATCTGTGCTATCAGCATGGCTTTTCTTCTGGCTGGAAAAGCAAAAAGCTGCCAGCAGCTCTGCTGTGATTAAGAGAATTTGTGTTTTGCAGCTCTCCTAACAACTGGAGATGTCTTCAGGCAGCTTGGCATGCTTTGCAGCCCATACTAGTTCATCCTTCTCTCTGGGGAGAAAGAAGTGGAGCGAGATTCTACTCTCTTGGCCATTTTTCATCTAGAACACAATTTGAATTATTGAAATTAAGTTAATTATATTTACCAAGTAATAGCCTAAAGCAGTTTGAAGAATTATTATAGTTAAATAGTGCAGTTGCAGCAAGGTGTTCAGAGCAATTCCAGCCTGTGCTTGTCTTCCAGTCACTCATACCTGGGAAAACTGCACCTTGAGCTTTCTGTATTAAATTTTCTGATTCAAGAAAGTTACTTGGGAAACTGAAGTTTGGCAAATATAGAGGCAAAGGTCTACTGGATGTTAGGTCCAGGCTAGGTATATCTGCTAACCATTCATTTATGAGCAGAAAGCTAGAAAGCTCTATATTTCAAAATAAATTCTTGAAAAATACTGCTTTTATTTAACAAACATCATCTATTGGAAAACTAGTATGAGTTGTCATGCCAGACAAACTCATTCCATAAACTACATATACATTGCAGAGTCAGCTACAACTCACGTGAAACCCAAATACTGAGCCCTATCATTAGTAAAAAATCTGGTAAGTTTTCCAGAGACAGTCAGTGTTGTAGTTACTTTATACAGCTAACTCAGTCCTTGAATAGCTCTGAAGGAAAGCTGTGATCCCAGTGGAAAAGCAAAACACAGTATATGTCTGCTGACTGAATTATTAAAATTATATCCCTTACAAGAGAAGATATTTTTATTTTATAGCATGTGCATATATCTAAGCCAAATTCTCAACAGCTGTTAAAGGATACAGAAGACTATAATTTAGCATTCAGAATCTTTATTAGACTAAGCTAAACACAGTCAAGTTTACAATACAGGGAACTTTTCCTCTCCTGTTAAAACAAACAGAAAATGATATCTACCTATCTACAGGTACAATGTGAGAATTGACACAAAATAACTATTTTTAATAGTGACTTATACTCAAAAAAAGGTAACTCAGCTATGTGATGAGTTCAGTTTTAAAATTTATAGTGGATATACCCACAGAAAACAACTCCCACAAGGCTGGAACTGGGAGAAGCCCAGATCACTTAATAAAAACGAGAGTTTCAGAACAGTCATCTGTTTTCTATGCCGCTGCACAATTCAGCTATTATAAAAACAAAGAGGAGGGTATCCTGTGCTGCTGACCAAACTTGCCTGTGCTCCTAAAGTCATGATCATTGTCTAGAAGAGACTGTTACTCCACACATTCAAAATTGTGTTTTTATTTATGGGTCTACCCTTTTTCTCTTCAACTTCTATTCAAGAATTATGCTGCAATAAAATCCTACAGAATGTGCAGCTCTGATGAACTCTTTTGAAATTTGTTTAAAGTTTAAAATCAGTCAGATTTCCTCTATATCAGTCAACTTATATCTCTAGGATAACATTTTCAGTTCTTCTCTGTATTCAGCCTTGAGTTGCATTAATACTGAAGTTATCACCACTAAAGGAAAAAAAATCACTTTACATTTATATTTATACGAATCACATATAAGTACCTGCATCCTGACTATAAAACCAAGACTAGACTGTAAATCACAAAGGATGAAGAAAATCTCTGGACTTTTGTTGATATGTAGGACTCAAAGAAAGGCAGAAATTAAAACATACTTAAGTTCTTATAAGCTCCTTCCCTAAATAAGAAACAATAAACAGCTTAATATAATGTTTAATTTAAAAAGGATGTCAGAATCTAAAAGGATATTGAAAATGAATCATATAATTTGATATCCTTAGATACCTTTTAATTACAGTTAAAAACCAAACAAAAAAGAGACATCTAAATTCCTATAGGGAATAAAGAAAGGAATTATTCCTAACAGGCTTAGCTCAAATGCCTTTGATACTGTTCAAACTACTTGCTTTCACAAGAGCTATGAGGGGTACTAGGTATCCCAGCTTTCTTCTATATACTACTCAACAAGTGTGGTAGAGAACTTGCTACAAATCCTGTATTTCAAACAACAGAATACAAAGGATTGCCACCTTTACAAGAGCAGTTCATTGGAAGAGCTTTCCCTTCACTGAAAACTCAAAAGGACTGTGAAGAAGTAACCTACTTTCCTTCCAGAGTCAACATGGCAGGTAATAAATCAAAAGAAAACTATTTTAAGAAAATAAAAGTTTCCTTTTCTACTAGTAGTGTGTTAATATTCTAAATATACCTTTGTTGCTAAAATCATCAATCAGCACAATTTCTGCCAAGTATTTCCTTGGTGTTCTCTTAATGACACTGTGGACTGTCCTCATGAGCGTGGACCATCCTTCATTATGGAAGACAATGACAACGCTGGAGGTGAGCAGGTTATCGTCATAATGCCAGTATTTGCATCTGTAAAAAGATTTGATTTTATTAGTTTTCACAATGTGATTACAGAACTGCTTAACCACACCTTTGTGCAAATGACATCTTCACTCATGGCTATCCTTCAAATTTAAGAGGAAGAGGATTTAAAAGGTAATACAGCTTAAGTGCATTACAGAGGTATGAGGCCCAAAGAGCAACTTCCTTCCCACCTAGAGCCTTTTTTCCTCCTGAAAGAGGTGTGATGCAGCTGGTAAATGATGACTTCTGCCTCAACATTTATATGCTTCCTCCTGTGTAGGTGGCTGGTATTGCACAGACCCCACCGAGAGACCCCTGTCACCACCACCACCACCACCACTTTGCTGCTTGTGCAGCCAGTAGAGAACAGTGGAAGAAAAGACCCAGACTGCAGCTGTGATGAGTGTCCTCTTCAAAACATCACACTTCAGGATGGGCTGCATATTTGGCTCACCAACTGCATCACGTACGCAATAAGGAGGTGCTGTTTCTTCCTAAGGCTCTTTAAATCCTATTTACCCAGCAGAAGGACTCTATAAAATATTTCTGTTTGCTTTATACAGTCCACATGCAGAATCTGCATAATTAGCAAAGTTACATTGTTGTGGCAAGGCAACTCATTAATTTCTGCTCTTTCACAATAAAATAAATTTAAACATAGTAAGTAAACTTGCTAGAAGTATAGCAGCAGCACATGAAAAGCTCATGTCATCTGCTGTGCATAAAACTATTTCCTTTTGCAAAAACCATCAGAAAAGCATAGTTACTCATGGGAAACATGTAATCCCATGGCAGAGAAAATGTGATTTTTACTGTCCATTATACATGGTTAAACTTTTAGGTTAACTAGCTAAAAAAAACCAACCTTACCAAATCCATTCAGCCCTCCATTCCCTTACTCAAAATGCTAAGTCATGTGTTTCACCATATGCAGGAAGTTAACAGCTTTGGTTAAATTTTTGCAATCATACATTTCTCTTTTAAACAAAATACAAACAAAAATTAAAAAAAAAAAAGACTGCCAAACACAAGTTTCAAATCTGGCCCAATTTCAATGGGCTCCTTCCTTGAAAGATATGAAAACACATGGATAAAAAAAATACAAGACAAGAGAGAAGAAACCAAACAAAAATACTGCAGAAAACTCAAAGGAATAAAGTGAGAAACTGAACACTGAAGTGCTGCCAAATTTTAGAAAAAGACAAGAATTCATAAATCATTTGAAAGTGTAATGTCTATATAAAATTTGACAAAAACACTATCACAATAACAAAGAACACACATTTTGATCAAAGTTAACAGTTTCTAACTCTACAAATGCATTAAATGGGAATTCGAGTAACAGGTTCAATTTAGCATGCATCTTTCTAGTAGCCAACATGACAGATCACAATTGCATCAGCAGAGTGTGCAAGACTACCCAATGTCAGAAAGAGTGACATAGGAAACGTAACTATTGCCTATGTTCATCTCTATTAAACTTTTTCAATTGAAGTATCTGTATCAATGGGTTCTAGCTTGGTGTGCCATGAAACTCTGTATTCATTTAAACATTTTGCATTTCTATTTCTCTGTGGACCTGGACTTGGGTGTTTTTTCCTGTTAGAAAACAAGCAATATGAGTACTTCAGTCCACATTTTCCAATACCTGTTAATCACATTTATAAACAATGGATTTAATTTGCAACTATAATGTTCATTTCTCCAACAGCATCTCAAAGTGAGACTGTTCACAGACTCCCTAATTACAATCAGTCCAAGTATTTCCTTAACTGGAAGCTTCCCCAGCTGATCATTAGCCCCTTTTCCAACTATAATAATTCAATTCCTATCACCAAACACACAGACATAGCACTTTTGATTTCAATGAGCAAAATCCTTCCTTTTTTCATCTTTCAGCAAGTAAAGTCTTTAATAGAGAAAGTCTGACTTTTCAAAGACATCTATCATGTATTAAGAAATTATTAGTGACAAATAAAAACTTTTAAACTTACAGATGCACAAACTTCCAAAGTTATAGTTCTCTATATACAATAAGAAGCTTAAGTGCACAGAAACATTCCTGTGTTTGAAAAGAATGGCCTTAATCATCAGAAATCACCAGAGTTTCTGAAACTACATTCAGTTAAACATGGAAAGAACTCACTTAACAGATCTACAGGTATTTAAAGAGTGTGTCTTTGGTGAAGAAGGACACATTTCACTTATTGTCAGGGAACAGCATAAATATTTATTTCTCACCTCACAGAAAATGAAAGACATTTGGTAGAAACATGCTATTAATTTTGGTCCTGTGGGAAAAGAAAATTACAGAATCAAACCAGACTACAACAAATTGGTATCTAATAAGGCATTTCTTTCTTAGGTGAGCTGTAAGCAACGTCGGAAACAGCACGATCACTAAAAGTACGACTTACTGACTAAAGTCCTCCAGCTCAATTGTTTTTATGCCTGAAGTAAATGCAGCTAATCATAGTTACAAACTACCAACATACAAGTGCTAGACTGGCTGTTTAAAAGGTTCAGGCCCCAGATGCCTTCCTTACACAGATCCTTCTCAAAGATTTCAGCTGATTACAGAATGCAGTGCTACCATTTGTAGCACAAGCATTTAAGCTGTCAACAACTTACTTAGCCATTTGCAGAGATAAAATTGATATCCTACCTAGGTGTGTTAAGTGGGGTATGTAAAAGGAATATTTAATATGTTTAATAACAGATTTATAACAGAACTGTGTTGCTTTACGCATATATATTAATTTTGGTGATACCGTTATGTTAAAATAGAGGAAAGTGAGGTGTCACACATTCAAAAAAACAGCATACCAGCTGAATGTTGTTCAAGAGCTCTGTTTAAGAGGTAGTAGAATAGCACTTTTTGCCTCAAAGGAGAAGGCAGTATCTGATACAGCTTGCACTGTGCCCCTGACCTGCACCTTCAGCAGTTTAGCCAGGAAACTGTTTTGCTCTCCAGATAAAAAGACCACAGTTTCAGACTGGCTTCAAGGGCAAAACCAAAGCAAACACTGAAAAAGAACTCAAAAATCTTTTGGTTGCTTATTTCTTCCACTTCCTGCAGTATAGGTTAGTCATATTTAGTAACAAAATGGTGAAGAGCATAAGAATGAATGACAGTATGTAGCTTTATGTAATTTTAAAAAGCCGAACCAAGTACAACCCCCTAAATTTAACAATACATCTGTGAGCAATTTATAACACTTAAGCAATTTTTGATCTGTATTTAATAAATTTTTAAAACATAAAACCAAAGGTCTAGAAAGGCTTTTTGCTATACATCTGACTTAATCTCTTCAAATCTGTCAACACGCTTTACTTTTTAAAATTGAAAAATCATGTGTTGCTAAATGTGCTATTTGCAAGCAGTGAAGCACTAAATTTATATCTCTAGTAAGTGTATGCTTTTAGTTTTTTTCAGAGACTTTATTTCACTCATTAGACAGTCCATAGATTGAATCATCAAGCCCATAAGCTCTCATACACTGCAGTAACTCTTATCCACAATCTTCTCTCTCATCTTACACTGAGAACTAGAGGTTTGAAATATAGTAGTTGTTTCAGATATGTGCAATTAATACATTTTTTAATCTCTGTGGTAGTTTTTTCCCAATAAATGTGATGGTTGCTCAGGGATCTGAGCAACAAAAGTCAGGAGCCTCAGCTCTCATTTCCTTCACATCTTCAGGGAAGGAAGCAGGGAAGAGCCTTTCCTCAGTGGAGCAGCACTGACATCCAGTGGTGGGCAAACCACATACCAAGAAATCATAAATGCATTTCCTTGTGTTTGAAGCTAAATTTTAGGGTACTGTTTTCCCTCCAGGTTTTAGGCACCAAAAAAGGAAAATAATATGCCTGAATTTCCAAGAACTTTCTTCAGTTTTAAAAGAGAGGGTCAATGTTCAGGCAAAAGCTCCAAGCTATTGAAAACTGGCATGAGCAGATTCAAAGTACAAAAGGGTTTGTGACAAAGAGGATTTAAATATGTTTCACCCTCTAGCTTCATCTGCTGGGTGCAGTCCTGCCCACTTACTAGCACAATGCCCATTCAGGTGTAGCCTGCAGGCCAGCTGTGGCAATACACCGTGCACCAAGTTAGTTAACAAAGTCACTTAAAAAAATATTTTGAATTCTTATTGGTATAGCTGAGAGGACGGCACACTGCAGCAGATTTGCAAGAATAACAGGGTAGCATCCTCAAGCAAGTTTTGCCTCTAGACACGTCACATCACTTTTCCTGAATCCTGTAGAGTTACTGTATGGGCAAGAGTAACAGGCGTGCACAGATCTGTGAAGGGCTGGCAACACCTTATCTGGGCAGTGCTGCAGGGAAGAGCAGCTCTGTTTGTTTCCTCTTTCCTTGAGGGACTCATGAGTGAAAGGAAACAACACCTTCAGATCAGTCTGTGAATAAAAACTTTCCATTCCCAAATCAGCACCAGCATTATTGAGCAAAACCAGAAGTGACTCATCACTGGAGCAAGTCAAAAGGCACAGTAGTGATCTAACTGAGGAACGGGGTGAGTAATGTTTCTTCTGACTATTAGCCTGCATACTTGGGATGTGAATTAGTTCTACTCCCTCTCCACCCCTAGAGGAATAGCACTGTTGGAGCCTGTGCCATGACAGGATCCCTTATCCCTCAATCATAAAGCTGTGCACCAGCCACATCAGAGGAGCTCTTTTATGGGGGACCCCTCTGGACAACAAGCTGGGCATCTGGGCTAAAGTGCTCCTTGGCTTGAGGAAATTTCTGCTCTTACAGCTTTGGACTCTGTTCATTGGTTTGCTCTTACAGACGTCCTGGGGCCCCACAGTCGTGATCATGGGTACATGGTCCAAGGATGGGATGACCGTACAGACTCCCTGTTAGTAACTGCTGAAGATGCAGACACAGACTTGAACTTCCTCAGGCTAAAAAGAGCCAAGACTGGAGTCTCCTTCTCCTGGAAGAGTAATCCAGCCACCAAACAAAAATGCGAGAACTGAAAAAGGATTGCACCTCGACAGAAAGATACTTAAGAGGGCAATTTAAGACCTTGAGCCAACAGAAGTGCTTCTCATGTCATCCTGAATCCCTAACTCACCCAGCATACCAGCACCTAACCTCTAGAAAAAGTAAGAGGTCTTATGGCTGCATATTGTGACACTTTTATCTTGATATTAGTTTCCCTAGGTCAACTATCTTGCACCTGCATTTACCAAGGACACATCAGTACCCTCTGGATTTTAAGCACTGTACTTGTGTGCTCAGACCAAAATGTAGCAGCACTGATTCCTCTAAGAGAGAAGGCAGCTGCCATCGCATTCCTGTAAGCACTCCAACAGTCAGCTCCTAAGAAGCTAATCAGCTGTTGCAAGATGAGGGACCTGAACCAGTACAAAGCTGAAGGTCTCAATTTAGTATTTATCCTGAAACCGAAACTGACGGTTAAACAAAAAACAGAATCTCTCTTCTCCATTAATATAAAATTGTTCATAAATTATATTTTAAATTTTATTTCATGTTTAAAGTGGTATGAAGCTCACAGTTGTATTATCATCTATTATAATTGCTTCATAGTGCATGCATTTTTCTCATTATTTGAGAGGGTCCAGCACTAGCAAAGCCCAGAAATAAGTTAGGAGCTCTATTTTCATTTGCACCTTCCTTTTCTAGTAAGTCCTGTTCTTTTCTTACAAGGAGACAGTCCTTCAGATGATAGCATAGTGTTTACAGACTTTCAATATTAAATTTAGGGCTGCTCCTTATTTTAAATCATCAATTTATTATGACTACTGCAGTAAACTGAATCTAACCCCTAGGAAGATGAATGAGAATTTTTTTTTCATAAAACACCATCAACTGTTTGCTCATGTGTATGGTTGACATCATCAAGGTCATAGCTGAGACTGGCTACTAAGTCTAGAGTAGACAGAATAAACAGAAACAGATTACAAAACTGGGCATTTCTTTTTTAATATACAACTAAGTAAATCTAATGCTAATACTAGATTTGTTACCTATGAAACCTTATTTTTTATGCACCATCAACATCAACATAAGATTACAGTAGTTGACTTACAAAACAGGGGTTCTGGAAGAGAAGTGAACAGCCAACATAAGAAAGACAAATTGATCAGCTAAGTTGTTTTCTTTTTCCCTTTAGCAGACAGCAGCAAAACCTTTATTATACACTACCAAACAGCTTAAACCTACGCTGAAACAGCATTTTCTATTTTTACAGTAGCTACAAGCTTTACCCATTTCCATTCCTGAAGTAATCTGCAAGGCTATGTGACTACATTGTATCATTAATGTCCTTGGGAGCACAAGATACATCTACCATACTTCTGAAAGCATCACAATCCAAATTCAGGGCAAGGTTTGCACAAGGACCCAACACCAGGGATAACAGAATTAAAGGAATAGCCTTTACATTTTTTTTTTAATCACAAGATTCTTGCCCATATTATCACTTATCCAATACTGAAAAAGTTGAATCAATAAACATCACAGGGCAGGAAAGCTAGGGCAGCTAGGTGGCTAAAATAAATTGCCTTCTCCAGGGAAGGGGAAGCTCCCATACAGGGAGATGAAGCCAAAGCCCTCTTCTTTCCTGTTTTGGTTTAAAGTGGTGAAGTCCTCCCAGGTCTCTAGGCCTTCTACAGTCCAGTGACACACCGTGCGTGTCACAGGGAGTAGAGGGGGCAAGCAGCTTCCTCAGGACCAGGGCAGGGCAGTGCTGTGGGCCAGCAGCACAAAAGCAGTTTGGATGGGATGCACTACCCTCTTCCCCTTGAGGTGTCGAGCACTGCATCTTCAGAATTGAGCAGCCATCATATGGCAATTCTTCTTATTTCTCCATTGAGTGAGCACCAGTTGAGGAAGTTATGGCTTGATAGATTTGCTTCAAACAGTCCAGGCTGTGCATAACTTTGCGTTTATCAAACACTGACAAGCTTTACCTAATGTAATAATCAAGCAACTAGAAAGAAGCTTGAGGCAGTGAGCTCAGTCCCACAGAAATACTGTATTTCCACCATGCCTTGTTCATCAGGTATTAAACCTTGAAGTTCCTGCCCATGCTTAGCTGGACTGCATTATAGCTTGTATCAGGCACACTTATTTGAATGCTCTAGCACAGTATGTCCTGGTTAACAGGAACAAGACAGAGCGTAAGAAGTCTATTTAATTTTAGTCTCACATTCAGATTACAAGTCATTTGACAGAATGTTTCCTCCATCTGCCCCAGAATTTCTATGCTGCAAGTCAGCACCTGAAGGGTTACACAAACAGCTGCAGGAAATCGCTCAGACTGCCCCTCCACTGAAGTCAAGGTTTAAGACAGAATTTAAATATACTCCAGGTGCTGCGCTGTACATTTTTGTTGAGTAAGAGGTCATGTTCAGAACCTGGTCATCTCTTTTCAAATGCACACATAAAGAAGTAAGTAAATCCAGCTACAGATAACACACCTGGTGCCTCTGTCAACTTCTCTGTACTCTTTGGGTGAATTATTTCTCCCTCAAAACTTAACGTTTGAAATGCTAGCAGCCAACACTAAAGAGATGAAGGATCCATTTTCTCTGTAGTTTTCACTACTGGGACCTGAAATGTTAACAGAAAATGCTGGGTTTTGCTTTAATGCTCAGAATTCAAATCTTTCCTGACCACTAGGAGATGCTCTCACAATCTGTGGCTAATTACAATTTAAATGCATTCTTTTCCCCTCCAGGACTCTTACCAGCAGTAAGGCAGCTGATAATCTGCAGCAGAAAGCCTTCCTGATTTAGTGTGACCACTATAATTCACCTGATTCTCAATCCCAGCTCTCACTGAGGTGCACAAAGATTTATGTGCACACTATAAAATTAGTTTTCTTCATTACAGAACAGTTCCAGTGTACTATGTGGCACTTGAATAAAAGATTTTCCCAAGGTACCATGTGAAATGAAATCAAGTCCCTAATGCTCCACTTCCAATGACACAGATATCAAGAATAATTACTGAAATCCATTTTCTTACAACAGTATCAAATACGTAATTTGGTCAGTGCTATAATTAAAGGAACTAATCACGTTCCTGAAGAAAGCAGGCTTTACTCCAGAGCCTTTCTATTCAATCTTCTTAGCTACAACAAGATTGACTGGACAAGTAACTACTCAGTGTAAGAGAACATATTAAATTCATGTTATTTGCCCAGACTAATAAGACTGTCCATTTCAAATGAGCAGCCAAGACTTATCTGCCTTATTTCATACCCTGAGTAATTAGTTACAACTAAAGATTTCGGTATTTTTTGACTCCAGTCCAGCACCAAATATTTTCTACACAATTCAACATTTTTAATAGCACTTGGACCATACAAAGGGTCCAAGCTGTCACCATCAAACTATGACAGGAAAAATATCTTTTCTAACAGCTCTGCCTTACTATCACACAGCTCTGCATGTGTGTATTCTTAGTAAAGTTAGAAGTCTTTATTTTTGGCAAGAATTCCCTCCTCTTTTTTTACTAAAAATAATTGAAAAATAAAACAAGCACCCTTCAAACCTGCATGTACAATTTTTAAAAACGAGCCAATCCTCATTCACTTTTGTTTTATAAAATGAGATGCAAAAACAATTGTCCAAAAATACAAGCAGCATTGTACTCAAGCAAGGAGGTTTTTTCAGGTTTTTCAATAAAAGCTTATTGCCAGTTCTGTTTGAAGTCAAAAGGTGACCCATGGCAACAGATGCAATTATTCAAGTACAAATTTGTATGGCCCAGGGGGTATGCCCTGTAACAGCAACAATGTCCTTAAAAAGGAAAACTCAAACTGGATAATCCACAGAAGGAAAAAACCACTTAAAAATATTTATTCTGCCATGATCATACTGACAGATGTGTGTGGGTGATACAGCTGAAATTCTGGCTCACACTGGTGAGCAGACAGCAGCTATCTATTGTTATATTGAAAAAAAATCCAGCAAGAGATTAATTCGTCTCATGCCCTAAACATTAATGATGTTTCCTCTCCCAGTTAAACTATTCAGGATAAAATTCCTGAGACATTTTTTGAAAGAAGCTGTCAAAAAAAAAAAATCTAGTTTAAATAGAGTAATAAGACTAAAATCTTCTGGGTCAGTAAGAATCATTTGTAAGCAACTCTTCCATGTGTTGGATAACAACAGCACATCAAGGCTGAGCAAAGCATGTTGAGCTCTGATCCTTTCTTACAGCCATCACCGTTAATTACCCTGGCATGAAATCTGATCAGCACTACGAACATCTCTGGCTTAAGGGCTCTACAGTATTGCAAGTTGGCTAATAGGAAAGATAGGGGGTTTCACAGTGCATCACTTAAAATACACTTTAAGAGAATGCTACTTGACTTCAGTCTCAGTCTAAAGTGCACTAAGCACAACCCAAATGCAGAAAAGTACAGGAATAGAAATAGCAGATGATGATTTGGAGTGTTCTACTGTGAAAGTAACTTCATAAAGCAAAACCTGCATTGATTCTTACTGGTTTTGAGTTAAAAGTATAAAAAGAGACTACTGCAAGTAATGCATCATAGATATGTATTTTTTAGAAATACTGAATACAGATTTTTTTTTTAACAACTCACACTGCTTTGGTCTTGTATACCAGGTGCAGCTCCACTGAACCGTACACCAAGCAGCCTCTTCTCAGAGCTCTGCACATGTAGTCATCAATGGTTTTGTCCATCAGGCAGTTTTATTTCCCTTTTGGCTCTTTCACACATTATTTACATGTTTCCTAATATCTGTCATAAGAAGTTAATGATTTCAGGTGCTACAACTTCGTCAAAAAGGGCTCGGGAATGGCATCTTCCAGGACAACCTCCCCAAAACACAGGAACCGTCCATTGCCACATGCAGTCAGTCAAAGATGCATGGAAGACAACTCACCTGGCTGCACCAAGAACTCCAGAAGGAAGAATAGGGAAGGTAGATGCATGAACTGGCTACCTAGGAGGAGTTCAGAAATATTGCCTGAGCCCATGCAGAGAGAATTAAAGGCAAAGCTTTATGGAGTTGAAATCCATAAGACAGGAAGGGTGACAAGAGCTTGTAGGCTAAAGGAAGACTAAACTGATAAAAGAGATGCAATTTATTGCCAAAGGACACAGAAAAGACTAAGACACTCAACATATAATTTCCTTCAGTCTTTACTTGCAAGGTTTGCTCTCACACCTCCCAGGTCCCTGAGTCAAGGGGCAAAGTCTGCAGAAGGGAAGAAATATCCACCACAGAGGTGAGTCAGGGACCACTTAAGTGGACATATTACAGCAAATGGGATAAAGACAGCATGAGCCCATGGGATTTGGATGGATCACACCAGAGGGCACTGAGGAAGCTTGTGATGTCATCTTGAGGTCACACTCACCAATATTTACAAGGTCCTGGTGCTTAACAGTGGTTCCTGAGGACTGACAAAGACAAATTCTTGCCCACCTTCAAGAAGCAGGATCCAGGAAACTATGAGCTGGAATTCATTAGCAATGGGTGAAATTTTTGGAACTGATTAACTTTATCCATGAAGGACTGCCTTCTGCTAAAATAAATCAGAACCAGTTTATTGGAGCTTAAATGTGCCAGGGATTGTCTAGCATAAGGACAAGGGAAAGCCATGAACAGAACCACACAGAAGTACTGGCTGCCCAAGAAAGACTCAGACAGCACCTGTGATGAGTATGGAAGAATCGGAGCATCTGACAGGACAGAAGACAGAGGCAGGAGACACTTCCTTTTAAAAAAGGGAACTATGAAGAAGGGAAATTTTATTTTTAATCAAATAAAACCCCAGATGCTGTTAGCAGTAAGACATACATTCTTTAAATGTACAGGGTGGTGTCCACACTAGGGAAACAGAAACGAGCACTAATTCAGGCCAAGTGCATGTAAATAAGAAGAGATTAAAAAAAACAAAACCCACAAAAAAACCCAAACAAAAACCCAAAACCCAAGTTTGAGAAATAGCTTACTGAAGTGTAAGAGCTGCTATTCAAATATTTCTTTCAAACACCAGAAGTAAGATGCTTGCCACAAAGTCTGTCAGGCTGATACATGATCAAAATGAAAAGACACCACTTCAGAAGCAGGAGAGCTAAATTAAGGATTTCCATTGAACTCTCAGCAGTGACCAACACCACATAACCAGAGAAGAGATCAAAACTAGGGCAAGTGCACAGTGATACTTTCCACTATATTCCCTATTCCTATCTTCAGCTACCTAACGCTTAGGGACTTCGTAATTCGGACATCACAGATAATCTGCCTGATAGCTTCTACTGGAATTCTATATTTTCTGCCATTAATAGCCTATTGACTTTTTTTTCATTTAATAAACCCAGTATTTCCCAAACAATGCAACATAAATAGACAAACAATTGTGATGTATAACTATTGCTGATTCCACCCTTGTTATCAAACAAACAGAGGAGGAAAACACAAAACCAATTTTTACCAAAGGGCCTTGGGGAGCTAAATAATTGCAGACCACTCAATCTGACTTCCATGTTGAATAGAAGCTAGTAATAAATAACAAAATTAGTAAACCATAGACACAACTTTGGTGGAAAAAAGCCATGCCACGGAAAAATATTATCATCTTTTGAAGAAATCAAAGATTATGTGAACATGGGTCAGGGTATTAATATAGTAACTGAATTTCTAAAGCATTTGATGAGGTTCTTTGCTTTCTTTACAGGCACAGTTCTTAATCAAATATGGCAGATCTCTTAGATTAATAACTGCCAAAGTCCATTCATTCAACAGACTTATTTTATTCAATTTTTAAGTGAGTTTGTGACTGTAGCAGCATAAATGTCTGTGCTGGCAGCCAAGCAGTTCACCTCCTCTTCCAGGTCATTACTGAACAATAAAAAGTTCTTGGTAGTTGCAATTAAAATGACTATAAACAGCTGCAGAACAATTCAAGAACACTACCAAGGAAATGAGCTAGCAGGAGAGCTCATTGCAAGTGCAATGACTGTATATGGAGTGTTAGGCCACTCGGTGCGTATGCTCAGCGACAAACCCTGAACTCTGTATCACCACTGGAAAAAAACAAATTTTAAAAAAATCTTGGAGTCAAATGTGGATAGCTCTTTAAGAATTTTAGCTCAGGGGAAATAAAATGGCAATAATAATAAGGAAGGAACATGAAACATTTATATAGTAGCTTCATGGAGATATCTATTGATATTCCCATACTGTGGAGCAGCAGAATAACAGAAGTACATGCCAGTTATTTGGGAGGAGAGGTTAAAACAAACACCACATTCTACAGTCACTGACTCAGGATGTCATTAATTTCAGGTGTATATATGCATTTAAAAGACAAGTCTGTGCAGAGAAAGAGGCCTATGAAGCATGACAATCCTGTTGCAATTTTTGGCTCAAGTGTTCCAGCCCACTGATTACCAGGAATGAAGCTTATCCATTCTTGTACGTTTTCTCACTAGTATATGTTATTGGCCAGAGCTAGAGATAAGGTTGTCAACAAGAACAATCACTAGTTAGACCCAGTATAGATGGATTTTTTTAAATTCAATTTTATTTTAAACTTCTCTAGACAAGTGGATCATTATGCAGGATAAACAAATAAGTTCTTGTTATTCCTAGCTACAATTCTCTGAAGTTATTTCTTCAGACTTTTTTTTTTTTGAGAGGACACACCTTGTTACCCCACAGCATCTATCCTCAAACCCAGGTCCATTTTTTATTTCTCTAGCATGGTGTGTTTATCTTGGATCCAAAGTAGCCCAGAAACTTTATCACTCTAGTTTTACTCCAGCTCTACCTCTGTGGAGACTTCTGATTACAAAAAAATAGTCCAGGGAGCAATCAAATTAATATCCTTCTTCCCGAAACCTAACATTAGTTTTATCACAGGTCTGCTAGGAAGGAGGTACAACATGTAAAATCCAATATAAATGACTGCTCTTAAAAGGCTGCCACCTACCAGGACGATAAAAATAGATCCAAAAAAGGTAAAAATAACCGAGTTTTAAGAAAAAGTTTTCTTCCAGCTACTGTACAGATGTTCTGACAGGGCCTGCTAAGCCTCTCTACTTCTTTGCAACACAAAATAAGGTGGCAAACAGGTTCACCTAAACCCAGTTTATGTCTCCCCTGGCCCTCCTACAGGGTGCTGAAAAGGCTGCAGTGAGATGAGCCATCTTTGGAAGTTTCTACACTGACTTTTTTATATCCCCATATATTCTTGCTTTTGTTTAACCAAACTTATGACTTTCTGTATGTCAGCAGAAGTGCTGGGCTTCAACATTGAAATATACTGGTTAAAATCTATAAGCCAAGAGTATGTGGTACTGGCAAAACAGAAATATTCTGATGTACCTGACAAAAAATTTCAACACACCATCCAGCATTATTCCTGTCTACAGCACACAACAAGGGTTAAGGCTTTTTACAGTAGCTGAAACAACCAAGAATCACCAGCAAAATTCCTACTGAATCAATAAATTTGCAGATTGCAAATCATCTTGATAACACGTCAGACTACAAAGTCAAATCTAAACAGAGCAGAATTGAATCCCCCTTTATTGTCATTTCTTCCCTCTTCTCCCTCCAGCAGGGACAAGCCCTAAGGCTACAAGACTTTTAAGCTGGGAGAGACAACTCTTGTAGCACTATTTCACTCTTGCTAGCAGAGCCTGGGAAAGCATTTGACATACTTCACTGAACAAACCTGACTGCATAGGGTGACACTTAAAAATTCTGATGCTTGAAGGAAGAGAGGGTGAGGTGAGGTCTGCCTGTCTATGAACAAATAACCTGGTCTTTACCAGAAAGATCTTCCTCAATTATAAATGCCAATTTAGCATTAACTATAAAAATATTACTATATTGCTCTTTGGTAGGATTAAACTGAATTTGACCAGACTTATTAACCACAAAGGCTTCTACTCTTTTTAAGCAGATCAGTGGGAGGAAAATAAATGGTGCATCCAATAGGCAATGTGCTACCTTTTGCTGCATTTCTTGCTCGTCTTGGGGGATATGCTAGAGAGTGAGGATGTGGATACCTAAAATCACATATCAATATCAGTCAATCTCACTTGCTTCCCCTCTCTTCTGCTGTTCCCAGGAGACACATGGAAGCTATATACCTTTAACTTATTTAAGGCAATTGCAACCATCCCAAGTATTCAATAAATAAAATTATATCTAAAAGATGCCTTTTGTTCCCATTGTTTTTTCATGCTGTTTTGTTTACTTGCTTAGAACATTAAATAATAAAACATAACTTTGATTTGAGTTACTGGCTTTGACCTCCGAGAAGACTTATCTGCAACTGTGCTTGAAGGAAACTGTTTCTGAAATTCATCTTTCCATAGCTGTCCCTCCTCTTCCCCAAAGTATTTAATCATCTTTGGGAATTTCTATTTATTAATGTCCTTCAGAACAGAAGTAAAGACAAATTCTGAGATTATGCCAAAAATACTTCAGGAAGCTACAGGTGTGGAACTATTTGGCAGATACATATCTTCTCTGATGCCCTTCACCTTGGGTAAAAATTGAGGGGAGGGAATACTTGAGGGAATACTGCTGCCAAAGATATGGCAACTAGCCTGGGCAGAGTCAGCCCAGTCCCACCCACACATGACACGCTGCTGTACTTCCAGAGTGGAGGGCAGGAGGGGAGTGTGCTTCCACCTCCTCCCCTTCTCTCTCTAAGGAAGGCAGGGCCAAAGCCATGTTCTGCTAAACTGAACTCCTGGCAACAGCAGGCAGCAAGCCCCCCTGCTCAGTTAATCACAACACTTGATGGGGAAATGCTTTTTCTTTGAGTTTCCTTAGTCCTATTGCCTCCTACAAAAGGGATCCCAGTGGTTGCAAATGCCTCATCAGAAGCAGCAGTGTCTAGGGAATAACCTCCTAAAAAGAAAATGCAGACCTACACAGGTTAGCCAGATCATTTCTTCCTCTTCAGAAAAATCTCTTCAGCGCAGAGGACCAACTGCTGACCACAGCAAAGAAAGAAAAACAAAGACAACACCCAGGACAGCTGGTACTTCATTGCCACCAGCAGCAGACAGGCACAGTCCTCTCCTCTGACTGCCAGCAAGTGGAAACCTTTAGTAAGTCATCTGAGGAACACAGCACTAAGGAAGGGAAATGCTGTGCTCTGTGTACTTCATTTGCTTTCAGTGAGCACACACCAGGTAGTAAATTCAAGCAGCTGTCCATGCATGGGTATGAGTCAGACCCGCAGCTGGCCAGTTCTCTCCTGCCTTGAAACGGAAAAAACACCCACTACAAAAGGCCAGAGCAGAGGCCCAGTAATCAGAGAGTGACCAGCTAAATAGATCAGCTATCACAGCTGGAAACACAAGCCCAGGGCTTGGCACCCAGTCCAGGGATCAGCATCGATCCATTGCTAGAGATGAGGGGGAAGTGAAAATCGCAAAGTACTTAATTTCATACCTAAATTCATACACCCTCCACAAAACCCCAACCAAAAAAACAGACTAAAAAATGCCTTACCAATCAATCAGTTAGCTCAGAGACCTGTCCTTAGCTGATATTTAAGAAGGAAAATTATATCAAATGCAGATTAGCCTAAGAGTAAAATTGGCTCCAACATATATCAAAGGTCAGAACAAACTGTGTAAACCTGTTAGTAATCATTGAGCAAATGTTAGTAAACTATGAGAATTTTCCCACAACAAAGTAGACACCCTCCCAGCAAGTAAAAAAATATTTTGTCTAAGTTAGCTTCCTTCTTTATGACAAATGCTGTGAGAAACTATTAGAAGACTACTCCAACCATCACTATGGCAGATCTATATTTCTGTTACTGCAGGTAATTAGAGCAGTGTTATTTAAAGAGAACAGTATTTCTTTGTTTCTGTTCTCTCTTTATTTATCTATTTACATTTCATTTTAGAAACATTGGGGTAAACCAAAACTGAATAAACTAACTAGAATGGGAATGCCTAATAAAGGTAATCCTTCTTTCTTAAAAACAAATCTTAAATTATAGATTAAGAAAAGATATGACAATGAAGACTGTGGCTAGACACGGAACATGCAAATACATGCAATTAGACACTAAAACAAATTACTTCAGAGATAAATCACTGTAGATTAACTTTTCATGAAGGAATCATTGCAACAGCATTAAGAAGAATATATGGAAACATTTGGTATAGTACACTACTCTTGCCTGTCAGTACAAGAAGTCTTAAGTATTTGTCCTAATAAATAATATTATTTTAAGCATCAATTAAGATATATGGAAAGAAAATAACTGAATGCCATAAAAACAGAACTACAAGAAAACAAAAGGTTTGCTTACTCTTCTTGACGCAAGTCATTAACGCTCCGATCTAGTGAGATCATATCACTTGCCACCATATTAAACCCAAACTCTTTAATGCTGGCTTGAATGGATTCTTTGTAATCTGGTCCTAAAACATATGGCTTTGCTTCCTCTCCAGGGCCACCAACAACTCCGTGAGGCTCAGGCTCTTTGGGTTCAAAATTACCAAGGACTCCAGGTCGTAAAACAGGATCTGGGTATACAAATGTCTGAGGTTTAAATGTGAGATACTGCCTCTGGATGATGTTCTGCTGTTTGTTATCACCACCATGATGATTTAGTTCATTTTTGGCCTTATTTTTCCTTCGAATGGATTCCAAGTCCACTTCCACACCTTCAACATGAGGCCAAGGTACCACAGGTTTGAACTTCTCATTTCCTAGTCCATGGTCTCCTTTGTTTGGCATGGGTCTGTTGTCTTCTTTGTCATCCTATATACACACACAGAGAAACACCAGATCATATGAATTGATGACCCTTTATTTACATCCAGTAGTTAATGCACTCACTGAGAGTTGGCACTAAATATATGTTAAACAAGAGGAGAGAAACCTGTGTTGAGAGGCTCAATGAACACGTTTTACTAAAGCTACTGACTGCTGGAGAACATCACTAGCTGTTGTCCACACTTACCTTGATGCGTTGGTCCTGGAAATCAACTAATGCCCAAAGCATTCCCAAAGACCAAATACCCGTGCAGGACATGTTAACTTGAATGTGGTTCAAGTTGCACACCAAAGTGATGTGCAGGGTGCACTGACAGAGCATTTTATGAAGAAAAGGTAGTATGGAGGCAAACAATGCCACAGTCCAGAGCACGGCATCCTTGGGCCCAGTCTTGTGCACTGGGTGTTTCTGAGGTATGCCTGCTGGTGGCTCAGATCTGTATAAGGTCTCAGTGGTTGCTAGATATAGCCTCAAGATGCTCCTGTACTGGGAAAGAGATCTGTGACTACATGCAGTCTGGCATACATCTGTGGCAGCTGTGAGCCACATATAATCGCCACCCTTCACACTCCACATCTCCCCACCCAACTTGCTCCCACCAAGCATTACTCCCTCTGCTACAACAGCAGTGCAACAGAAATGAGATTCCTACCTGGGGAGGCAGTGCTGGGGCTGAACAGAGCTGCCACAGCCACTGACAGCTTGTTTGAAACAAGCCTCCTTGTTTGAAACAATTTTACAGCACTCCTCCCTGTCTCCCCACTTGATATTTTCAGTGATTAGTGAGGTTGATGGGGTTAGAACAAGGCTGGGTGATTTTGGAAGAAACTAGACAGAAAAGCTCTGAAGTGTCTGAGTGTGAAGTCTCCAGAGTGCAACAGCCCCACCCACAAATGCACTCCAAAACCCAGTCACTGCTTTTTCCAATACGACTGTCCAAGATGATGAAGGCAAACATTGCTGAAAGTTCAGATTTCCTGCTCACATTATTTATTTGTAAGCAGGACAAATGTTAGATCATACTGAAACCTGCAGGAATCAACACACATATTTTAGCAATTTCTCACTGTCTATTCATAAATACAGAATCAGACAAAAAATTGAGATCAGAAGGATGCCACCTACTTAAACCTGCTGAAGGCAGGTTCACAGTTAGATGCAATTTCTGAGAGGCTTGTCCAGTCATAACCTGAAAACACTCAGTTTCTCTGCACAACCTGTTCCAGTTGCTTGACCCAGCTCACAGTGAAGGTACTTTTCCTCACAACTTGGTAGAAGTTTCTCATGTTGCATCTTACGGTGATTGCCTCTTGTCCTTTCCGTCTGCACCTGTCAGAAGATTTTATTTCCATTTTCTCTGTAACCTCACTTTTCAGGGTGAAAAGATGCAATTAGATTCCCCATTAGACTTTTCTCTGGCCAAATGCAGTCTCCTTAGCAGGTTTTTCCAGGTCCTCTGCGTCTGTTAACATCTCCCCTGAGCTCGGGCAGTGTGGGAGAAGTGCTCCAGACAGCTAAGCTCTTTCTAGGGTATCCATCCATTACGCACTCTGCCTTTACTGAGACAAGGGCACAATGCTGACTCATGTCCATGTTTAACAAAACTACACAATACTTAACACTACATCACAGTATTTTCCTGTGCATCATACTGCATAAAAAAATCTTCAGAAATTACGAAGAAAACCAGTATATTGCTAGGATAACAGTGGGAGTCAGGCTCCAATTCAAAATAAAATTTATTCAAGAAACTTCCTGAGTGCTCTGCTTGTTATAGGTTAAACAGGGAAAACATATAACATGAAAAGTGTTACATTATTCTTTTCTTACACCAACATTTTTTGAGGAACTCAAAAGCCAGAGTGAGAAAAGGGAAGTATAAGGGCATGTGAAAAGGCACATTTTTCAAGGAAGTAGAAGGCTGCCATGGATCTAAATAAAGCCCTGAGAGGACTTTGAAGAGAGCATAATCTAACACTTACCCTAGAAATCAAAAGGAAGGCTTTGCCACTACTGTCAGAATACTGCTGAGCTCTCAGCTCTTACCAACTCAAATCTTAACTCCTGCTCTGAGTGCAGAAGCAGCTACAGAAGCCAAAAAAATGGTGGGCATCATCAGGAAGGATGCTAAAGAGCATTTTGACTACATAAAATTTTGAAGCATTCATGTATTCAGTAATATGTAGTTCCGGTCTCCATATCTCCATATCTAAAAGGAATTCGAGAAGGTACAGAGAAGGGTAACAGAATGAAGGAGAAGGTAGATAGGTATCTAGAGATGAAAGACTAGAAAGGCATTTGGCCTTTCATCTCTAAGGCTCTGCAGTTTGGAGATGTGATGGATGAGGGGCATACAACTGAAGTTTAAAAAATCATGAAGGTGATGGATAAATTCAATGGAAATCCACTGTTTACCTTGATGGATGACAGGTCCATAGGGAGATATAAAAGCGCTGAGCAGGGAAGTACCTTCTAAAAACTCAAATTAAATATCCATGGATGCTGGAAGCATCCAAAGGGAAGGCAGCATAGAAAGAAGCCAGGTTTACACACTGCCATTCTCAGTAACCTCCCTGGATCATTAGTCCCCATCAGGCAGGAATTTCTTAATTCTGTGGTCTGTGTGGAATTTAATATCCTTTCATTTCATTTCCACTACCTATAAAACAGTTATGAGCTTCCACTTAGCCAATTCTTCGACTGAAACATAACATTTCTGAAAGAAATTTGTTTACTTTCCTGCCATCAGAACTATGACTTATCCATTATTACATTTAGCCTCATTATAACTGTTATGCACAATTTGCATTATTTTGCATTTATTTGTAGTTCCCTTCTACACACTAAATATATTCTGCATTAGTAGGCATAGGAAAGTATTTCATAAACCAAGAAAATTATACACAAACACGCAGGCACACTCATTCACCCCATTCCTCCAATTTTTATGCACTGGGGACAAACAAGATAGAAGGCATTTGTTGTGGGTTAATTCCTGCAAGCAGCTCAGCATGACACAGCTGCTTACTCCTCCCTCCCCATGCCTGGACATGAATCTAAAACATGGCATCATATGGGATGCTATGAAGAAAATTAACTTCCTCTCAGCATTTTATGGGATTTAAAAAAAAAAAAAGGAAAAAAGAAGAGAAACTAGCAGTGTTTAAGTGCATAGTGCAGACCACAACTCCTGAAGGTTATTAATTTCTCCAGAGATAACTGAGACAAAGGTTTTCCAAATACTGTGTGGAAAAGAAGCAAATTCAAACCACAATCAAAGCACTCCTCTGGTCATCATATAAGCCACAATGCCTTAGTTAGGAACTTCTAGAGCTTCTTCTCTCTTTTATGAATTATTACTCTACACTCCTTTAAAAAAAAATGACATATCAAAAATCTGAAGTAATTTTTATTAAGTGTTGTTCACTGATTATGGGTTTGGCTTAGGTGAAAGTATTAAACCTAAAGATTCATACAACAACAAGAGCCAAACTGGAAGGTGCACACATAAAAAAAAAAACAAACCCCAAAAACCTTTCTAAAGTGGAAAAACAAGATGGTCTGAAAGTTATTTTAAAAACTTCAGAAGAGTTAATAGTAGCAAGGTGAAGGGAGGGCTTGGAAGAAGTAAGCACAACATACATCTGGACTCTGCACTTCTAGGTTGTCCAAAAACTGTGAGTTCTCTCACATCTGAAGACAAACAACAACAATAAAATCTCATTACATATTTATAAAAAGGACACATAATGTGGAAAAAATTTGTCTTTTTCTATAGAGATCATTGTCTTTTTCTATAGGGCTGAAGCTAGAACTTGCTGTGAGCTTCCTAGCTCCAGTTTGGTGCATGCTTCTTTATTTTTTAGATGTTCTTTTCCCTCCTAAGGGAATTATGTCTCAGTCACTGCAATAGGTGTTTCCAAAACAGTGAGATAATATAAATACCATCACTGATTTGGAAAGAAAAAAAAAAGGGTTATTCAGTGTCACTTTATTTTGCAAATTAGGTGCCTTTTTGCAGAAGACAAGAATGGAGTTAAATGTATAGGAAACATAACTGTTTTCCTTTGGAAATATGCTTATAAATTACACCAAGTAAAAGGAAAAACTGGGAGAGGACTTAATAGAGCTGTGAGATCAGTCAGCTAGTAGGAGGGTTGGAGTTGTAGCTGGCAATAAAACTGCAAATGTGAAAGTTGTGTAATCTGCTTTTCTTCAGTCAATTAGTTCAAGACTGGCAACTCCCTAAAACTTTGTGAAATAATGTCTGAATACAAATTTATGTTAGAAAAGTGGATTTGCTTGATTTCTAAAATGAAAGATTATCATACTGAAAAAAGGTTGCTAATTAAAAGCAATGACTACAAAAGCAATTTCCTCATCTAGAAAAAATCAGTGATACAAAAAAAATTAAAAGGGAAATAATTAAGTAGAATCCAGCAGCATTCTCATTACCCAGGGATGCAAAAGGAAATTAAAAAAACCTTACATTCTTAGAATATACATGTTCTTACCCAGCTCAATAAAGACAGATACTGCTCATTGCAATATCCAGGTGTTCCTCATGAAAAAACTATAAAAACTGATACAGTTTAATATCCAGTCATCTTTTACCTTTCTTACCTCTTGGCTGAATCTACACTTCTGCAACTACCATGAAACACAAGTACAATGTGTGTTCTTATATCATAAGGAAGGGTTCAAGGACTTTTAACTGAGGACAAATTAATGGCATTCAGAGCTCACCTGATCCCTCTGTGCAAAAAAGGAGCATTTTTAATAGCACTTCTGTCACAGGTACTCTGATACAGACCCACACAACTATCACTTTAGTAAGGATCTCAACATATTTAAAGTATTTTGCTTTGTTTGCATCAACTTAATGCAGCTGATCAAAGTTTATCGGAAGAAAAAAGTCACTTCAGAGAAATAATGCAGAGTCTAGCGTTTTCAATTATTTCACTAAACAGGAGGAGGTTGTTTTGACTTATTCAGTTACCTTGGTAGGAGGGAAAAAAAGAGAAGAAAAAAGGACTACAAGCTGGATTCACAGATTTCATTATTGACTAGACTCATGCTGGGAAGATACTAAAATAATGCCTGTTCTCAGCCAAGCTTCTGGCATGATTCTGCTCTACCAGTTAATGAGAGACATGAAAAAACCCAGCATGTAGTATATTTTTGTTTGCTTTGAATCATTATGTGTGAGTCTTACATACCAGGTTATAGTGCAGGGCATAGATAGAATAAATAAAGTGTCACACTGCATTACCTAGTCTTGCAAATATTTTTGCACTGCAGCGTAGAAAGACTCCACAACACTCTTATGAGCAAAAAAAGATAACTTTTCAGTATATAGGATCAAACACAGACAAAAGGAAAAATCAACACATCCAACAATGTATTTCTGAATAGATTTCACTTTAGATACTCACTAACCCCAGAATAAATAAAATAAGCAATAATTCCCACAACACAGTTGTCTGACTATCAAAGGGATCCATTCCATAAGATTGCACACCTTCCACTTTCACCCCTGCCATGGTAGCCTCCATCCAAGCAATTAGAAATTCTACCTATTGCAAGACCAGTTGCAGACAGAGAAAACAAAACCAAAAGCACACACAAATGAAAAAAACTAGCTTCTCAAACAAGGATAAAAATCTATGGCACAACTAGCATCATTTCGGAAAATACATAAATAGTTATAAAGTCTTTTCAAACTTTACAACTTTTTGCACTAAAAAAGTCTGTTTTAAGCTCCACATGCAGCACTGCCTCTAAGTCATATTAGGCAAAACCTTCCATCAAACAATATCATCACAAGACAACCATATTGACTCAAATTAGGACTGAAGTTGGATCATGAGAATTTATCCAGCTTGTTATTTCTTGCCTTTTTTCTCTCAGGTCCCAAGTAGCTCCCTGGAAGAGTTTTGCAAGGAACAGTAATAAACTGCTAGTCATCAGCATTGAGTAAAATCCCCTTCCCCTCCATTCCTTATGTCCTATCTGATAAGGCAGAACAGGGCAATCACTAGTACATACACTTTTACAGTACAGAAGTTACCGAGTTTTCAATAGATACCAGCAGACCACAGTCATTGATATTCACTCAGTCCATTGAGAAAAAAAAATTAAGCAGCAGTCCCTTTGAGCCAAGGCAAAACAATTTAGGGGATTAAGATCAACAATTTTATTCTATTTTATGGTTGACATTTCTGAGATTTGAGAGCACTGCTTATGGAAAAGTAAGTGGCATGTTCAAAAATAGGAAGGGCATGTAATAAAGGAGAGGAACTGTTTATAAATATGTCAATTTGGCAACAGCTCAATGTTCTGCTATAATGAAGGAGTTTAAAAGAATTTAGCATTCAAGTTTTGAGTGACTTGCAATAATCTACTTGAGTCTCTGTATCACTGATTCCAAATAATGGGTAAAAAAAACTTGTTATCTAGTAATGAGTCTAAAAACTAACAATATTCACTAACATCTGAGGTCATCTCTGCTGGTGTTTGAACCTGTGAGTTCAAGTAAGACACTGAAGAAGATAAGGCTCAGTTCTTCAACTTTATTTTATGCTTTACATGGTTGCTCTAAGAGTTCTCTTGGCAAAAAGAGGCTCTTCCTGTCTTCTTGGATACCTTCTACTTTGTCGCAGCAGAAGCATTCATCTAGGACAGTGACTTTAGGCTAATGCTGCATACTGCCATGGTCTGCAGCCAACATTTCAAAGGTCATTGCATACAAAGTTGTATGAGGCTATGGAAGCCCTCGGGTAACAAATCTTATGGAAGAAGGAAGAATACTTATTTTCAGTGGAAATAACCTGATTGCCCAATTATTTGCCTAACAGAGGGGAACATACATGTTTACTGCACAGTACCTTGTTTAAAGATACGTATCCACATTTGGATGTCAGTATGATACCCATCTAAGCATCCCTTTTAGATGAAATTGTTCTGTTGTGATATTATCTTTCACTTGCAAGCTAATGATACTTCTGTCATCCTCTTTGGCCTTGCTGTGTGTGTATCACTTAAAATTCCTGCAGGGTAATGCAATCCTGCCCCAAGTGCTCTGTCGACGTGCACTGCTTTACCCCCTGTCCTTGCTCCTCACTCCCTTTTCCCATGACACATCTCCTCCATAACTTTCTGCTGTATATGTCTCTCCTGGAGTATGGATTTTCTATAAATGCATTGGTCACACTCATATGCATCTGGTCCAGACTGACCAAGTTCCTTTGGGAAGTTCAGTTACCTTCATCAAAAGCAGAGACTACCAGGAGACCTGGCCAGAGTGCTTTGTGCCAGACTCAGTCTCTTACAGAGCATGCCATTGGCCACCCAAAACCTGTAAACTTCTCTCTCTCTATCACCCTCAGGGAGATTTAAGATTTATGGTAACCCTGTACCTTACCTATCGTACAGGGTGCCTCTTTAGGAGAGGTGCAGTACTTCTTGAATTCCTGTGCGACAAGTAGTTTCACAATTAGCCTATGCCTGACTGAAAGCAAGTAAAAATAAAGACACAGAGTGCTTCAGAACAAATAGCTGTAAAAAATAGCAGTCTTACTGTCCTTGTTTTCACGAGCACTCAATGCTTGGGGAATATTGAACCAGCTCTTAAACCTACCAGACTGCCTTCCTTGTTGCCTGAGATTCAGCTCTTACTCAGTTTTTTACATCCTTCCACTCCTGCTGCTGTCATACTACCCCTGGTCCCATCTGCAGTTCAATAGGCATGGTGTGTCAAAGAAGCCTCGACAGAGATCCACTTCACTCAAAGCCTCCACTTAAGAGATGCCCAAGAACACCTTTGTGGAGTTAACTACAAGAAATCATAGAATCATAGAATGGCTTGGGTTGGAAGGGATCTTGAAGTTCATCTAGTTCCAACCCCCCTGCCACAGGCAGAGACACCTGCAACTAGACCAGGTTGCTCAGAGCCACATCCAACCTGGCCTTGAACACTACCAGGGCTGGGACATCCTCAACTTCCCTGGGCAACCTGTTACAGTGCCTCACCACCTTCACAATAAAGACTTTTTTCCTAGTATCTAACCTAACCCTACTCTCTTTGTACCTCTCAGCGTACCTCTCCTTATGGCTCTGGAGAGCACCATGTAATCTGGGGTAGTAATTAATGAAATCTAAAACAGAAAGACTCAGATAAATATCTGAATAAACTGATAGTAAAGAAATCTCTGCTTGATTTTGTAACTTAAGGTTAGTTCCAAAGCAGGCAAAATAGTCTGTTATCATTAAGATTACAATCACTTTCAAGTAACACAAGTATTCTTAAACCGAATAATAAATTAAGCTGCTGCATTACCTAAGGGGATGTATTTTAGTCGCTCCCATGTTCTAGAAATGAAAACATGTTGGCACTAGTATCCTGTGCAATAAAAAGAACAAAAAAACGTATCTGCAGCTGCTTGCTGCAGAATAACAGAAAAGTTGTTAAAGGACCCTTGATAAGCCTCTGAAATCTTCTCCTTACAGACAGCACACCAAAGATGACAGAAAGACTTTTAAACTCAGAATAGCAAGAATCAATTAAAAGTTTATCACAACTAGGCCAATCAACATTTTCAGTAGAAGAAAGCCAAAGTGATCACAGAACCATAGAATGGTTGAGGTTGGAAGGAACCTCAAAGATCATCTAGTTCCAACCCCCTTGCCATGGGCAGGGACACTTTCCACTAGACTAGGTTGCTCAAAGCCCTATCCAACCTGGCCTTGCTCAAGTGGAACAGAACATAAATAAAAGAGCATAAAAGCAACTATATACCCTACACACTGCATCTTTTCAGGTGTTTTTGCTCCTTGAATTAAGTGGCTTCCACAGTTGCATCAGAGTGCAATTTGTCTGCTCTCCAGGGAATCAGAGACCACAAGAGACCACACACTTTCCCTGCCTGCACTGATCCTGGCCCTGTCGTCTTGACACAAATTGAGAAAAGCCAAATACTGTACAACACACAAGGTAAGTCGGTTTAGGTTAAGCACTTAAGACTGATCTAATCAACCACCAGCTGACCCAGTGACTCTAGAACAGTCTGCCATCAACTGCTTTTCAAATGTCCAAATGTTCCTTCTTTCTCTGCACAACAGATAGATTATTACGTGATGCAGCCTACATTGTAATTACCGTGTGTTTAGCATTGTATTTCAACCACAAACTTCTGTAGAGTATCATCCACATTAAGTATTCTTAAACAGAGACTGCAGTGACTCAGACCTCCAAGCCAACAGAAAAGCACCTGTTCATTATATTTACCCTCAACTGCACCATATGGGTTACTATACTACAGATGATACTCCACATAAATTTAAAAAAAAAATCTAATTTTTATGCTAGTTGACTCATTCCATGGTAAACTCAGCCATTTAACATATTTTATTGTAATTTAGTTGTTCAGAATGCTGTTATGGTAACAGTCAAGTCCCATGAAGAGGCCAAAGAGCACCAAGCCCTGGGGCAGTTTTTCTACTGTGGGACCAGGGAGAAAATCTGTCCCAGGTAAGCAAAGCCCATCAGACCCTGAACCCTGTCTTACCAAAATAAAGCTTAGTTTCTTGTCTAGTTTTGAGAGGAGAAACATTAAGAACCCAATCACTTTCAGTTTTCCTTCTTTTCCTGATGTAACTCTCCACCCCAAGTCTTAGGAGATGTAAAGTGGTATCTACTCACAGAAAGGCCAACACTTATTGCCCAGAAAGCTAAACCTTATTTTCTCTTAAGAAGCATAATGAAAATAATTCTTTTTCAACTTCCCAACCTGGAGGATACAGAATCACAGGATGAACTAGGTTGGAAAAGACCTCTGAGGTCATCAGGTCCAACCTTTGACCTAACACCACCTCGTCTACTAGACAATGGCACAAAGTGCCACATCCAGTCTCTTCTTAAACACCTCGAGGGACAGTGACACCGTCACCTCTCTGGGCAGCCCATTCCAATGTCCAATAACTCTCTCTGTAAAGAACTTCTTCCTAATGTCTAACCTAAACCTCTTCTGGTGCAGCTTAAGACTGTTGCCCTCTTGTCCTACTGCTGGTTGCCTGGGAGAAGAAACGGACGCCCACCTGGCTACAACCTCCTTTCAGGGAGTTGTAGAGAGTGATGAGGTCTCCCCTCCTCCTCTCCAGCCTAAACAATCCCAGCCCTCTCAGCCTCTCCTCATAGGACCTGTGCTCCTAAGTGGTTCAGCAAGGTGACTTGTTCCTTAAGCTAATGTGCTGGTAGTGGTAGATATCACAGGAAGAGCAAAGCAGTAGATGAATGGATGCATTTCTAAACAAAAAGCGCATGAAACTGGCTTCTAAGGACACAGTCAACCTCAGAACAACATTTAAGCAGATGATGGCTGTGGGATGTTTCCAAATGCTCAGAATTCTGGTGGTTCTAATTGATATCAACATCTTTCATTTCTGAAAACACTTACTACAATTTTTGTTCAAATGCAATCTTCCATTCTCTTTTTAATTTTTTCTCAAATTTGCAGTATTGTTTGCAGTTCTGATGAAGATGATGCCATTGCTTACCCTATTTTAGAACGGCAGAAGGTGGAGGCAAGAAATTTTTCCAACTCTTTCTTCCAGGCAAAAGCTGAATAGCAGGAAATATCTTTTGAAAAATGGACTGCAGAAATGGATGGTAGAAAATGCAGGATTTTTCTATCCTTCTCCCTCCTGCAAGTGATCAGGAGTACCACATTTGCACATGGCTATGTGGCTTGGAGTAATTCAATCAGATTTTGAAAACAATGCTTAATCAGAAGCATACTTCGGCAATAAGAAATTGCTTCATAATGCTTTGAATAACTAATACCTTACTGGCCTAGGATACAAGAAAAAAAGAGAAACATACCATAATTAGAAAACTATACCCAACTTTTCTCTCTAGAGGGATTTTACAAATGCATAACTGGAAAAATCATGAGTATTAAGGACAAAATGGACAATTGCTTAACACACCATCTCTATCAGAGCTGACTGCAAGATGCAAAAGGGCCTTCAGATTTCAGGCCTTCATAACTCTTGGAGTATTTGTTCCCCTCTTCACTAAAAAATACATTGATTTTTCATCTGACCTTTACTATCTTTCTCTACCTTGCCCATTAGAGGCTAGCAGAAGAACAGATATTCTGTTAATAAAGTAGATTAGTAAAATCGTATTCACACAGTAAAGCAGGTCCCATTTCTTAGAAGCTTAAATGACCTCCTCCCTTTGTAGAACCCCAAAGACTATGCAACTTTAACAATTAATAAAAATTAAGAGAAAATAAGCCTGTATACCTGAAAATAGTGTTGCGTTGATGACTTATCAATTTAGTATATGTTGATCCATGCAGTTTAACTATTTCTACAGTAGTATTCCACTACTGCCACATGCTTTGAAGTGCTTGGCAAACAATTCCTATAGTTTTTGCAATCAAATGGAAGATAAAGAGAGAAAAGAGACATGAGAATGAATTATTTCACTGCAATATTGCCATAATCCAGAACACCAATACCTCTATCACTCAGACCTTCTCTCTGGTAATTTCTCATTTCACTCCTGCACTCTGTGATCTTCAGCTGCATCACCTTGTCTTCTGTGACCTCTAATTCTCATCCAGTCCTACACTTACACTCAAGGCATTGCTACAAATGCTAAGAACTTTATTCCACAGCCCTTCATAGTTCAGCAATAACAAGCTATCTCCTTCACATCCCAGATATCTCTTTCATCTTTCTTCCTGGGAAGCTGTGCCCTCCAAGGTGAAAGACTTAAATCACAGCATCATTCAAGAGCTTCAGTACAAGATCTGTTCTTGTCACTACATTTCAACATTAAACGAAGCTTGTGACCTTTCTAGTTGAGTCATTGCTCCTTCCACATTCTGTTTCAGTCTAGGAATACCCTTCACTTCATGCATATGTTTGAATGAGATCTTAAAAACAGAACTCATGTTTATTCATATGGAAAGTAGATTCTTAAGAACTTCTAACATATCCTCTGTCCAGCCTCATTTCCTTCCATGAAGGAAGAATTATTCTCCTTTTCCCGTGTAGTACCGTGTTACAAACGGGACTATGTGGGGAAAGGCTTTTCATTTTACTAAGACCAAGCCCATTTTAGGAATGTTCTCTGCAAACTGAGGAAAAAAAAGATAAAGCTGTTTCTTTTGGATTTAAATCATCAAAATGTAAGAAATTGTGGTTTAAACTGTAGAGATAGGCAGGTAAAAAGAAGTACAGACTTCCAATTAAAAAAGTAAGGAGGGACCAAAGAGTTATAACTTATAGTCCATAATTTTGCTATTGAAAATATCCAATTTCTATTATTTTTCATAAAAAACCTCAGAAAGAAACAAAAGCTGTCATGAGTCCTCATGTTATAAGTGGCTGAGGACAGCTTTTCTGGCCTCCAGGCATCATCTATAAACATTGTACTGATTCAAGCGTGCAGAGGAGCTTCATCCTTGTTTCTCAATCATGTAGGACAGATGGATATTTAAAAATCCTGCATTTCTTCTAAATAACTCAGTGAGTAGATGACATTTACAATACAATAAATCCATCACTGATGTATATGCTTGATGAAGGGATGCAGGTTTCTGTGCTATAGCTTGTCTCCCTCAATTTTTAAAGACAGATGCGTCAATCTCATTTCATTTTCCTTGCTATTCAGAAGCAAACTGCATGATTAGATTTTCATTTATCTTGAAATATTGTCACCATTCTCAAGCTTTACAACAATCTATTTCTGTCCTTTTTTTTTTTAAATTGCATTTTAGAATTTGATCTACCCTACCATTCTGAAAGATTTTTCAATGGAACACCTGAAGCCAAAAGCTACATTGTATGCAAATTATACATACAGTCTAAAATCCATTTCTGCAAGTTTCATCTGAACTACCAAAAGCTTTCAGAAATTCAGAGTATCTGTGTAATTACCTTTTATACTGCTTGACTAGATAAGAAAGGGGAAATAACTTGTGATAAATTGTGTTCTCTGTCCCACCTTTCCTTGACCCTTCATTCCTGCTCTTTTTTACATAGGAGAATCTGTATGGTATTTGCCAATAAGTGAGTTATAGTCTATTGAACTGTTGAGGTAAGGTAAGTTCTTACCTGTATTAATATCAAAACCTAATTTATACCTTTGCTTTAGAAGTCATATAATGTGTGAGCACAGCCAGGTTATCTGCATCTTTTAGACAGCCAGCAAGAATACTATAATATAATCCACAAACCTTTTCAAATGGACTCCGCTAAACTGGTCTGCTCTCCACCATGCTTCCAGCTTTGCACTCTGCTCTGCACTCACCACGCAATATCTTTTATTTTGAGTATGGAAGCCACCATGGTCACCTTAAGACCACAGGACCAATCAGAGAGGCAAACATGCTGCATCTGACTTCAAGTAATGGATTGCCTTGACATTTAGTTTGTTAGTGCAGATGATCCATGGTGGTGCCTCAATATAAACTTGAAGCAGCACAAGACTAATGATCAAAACATTACTCTTAAAGCCAACTTTGGGTATTGACATCCTACTGCCTTCTCTTAACAAAGCACTATGGATCAGCTTCTAGCCCTGAACATCTTTTGAGGGACCTTCCTACATCTGTCAGATCCTGAAGAGAGTTTTAACATGACGTTTGTGTTTCCAGCTCAGGTACACTATGTCCGGTATTTCTGATCACCTGTCTGGAGAAGATACAAATGAACATCATCCTGCCATGTGCACTGATTCCTCAGGAATGGGACTGTAGCATTCTACTGTTTAGAATAATGAGTGTACAACACACACAAAGAAAGATGCAGGAGGCTCCTTCTTGCTTGGAACAAATGGTAGTCAGTGTTCTCATCACCAGGTCTCTGTCTGCAGGATACCCTAACCATCTAAACAGCATAGCAACAGGCATTTCTCTGAAGCACTGTAACCTTTTCAACAGATGTTCACTCCTTGTAAACATTTTTGTTATGCAATCAGAAGTCTTGGTAACTCAGATTCTCCACATAAATACTGAGAATATTGGTTAAATATTGATCTTAAAATGACAGAGAGCCTCTCCTCAGGTTATACTTACCCCAGTAATGCTGTTTCCAGCTGAAGCAATTTCCACAAGCCCTAAGCCCATGCCTAGTGGGCTTCAAATAGGGCTGCTAATAACTGCATTTATGAAAAGTGTGCTCTTCATTTACTGCTTCTAACACAGAAGAGACATTAGCAAAGTCTACTTATGATCTATCCAGTTCATTAAAGGAGTGTTTAAATCAGAACTCAGTTTGCTGAATCAGGACCTTTACGTGCTAGCCTTGCACTTTAACTTCTAACAAAGACAATTTTGTTACAGTCTGTCAGAAAACTCATTTCAAAAGCCCTCTGCAGTCCCTGAGAAAGACAGTCTATTGTCTCTAACACACAAAAATCTGGCCAGCAGCTCGAGAAAGAAGAGTCAGTAAGGCAGTTCATAGTTTAGCCTCACTGGGGAAAGATAGCGCCTCCCAAGAGGAAAAGCTGCAAAAGAAGAAAGTTGCCAGTATTTCAGTTTCCCATGAAAGAGAAGCTACATACACAAACCATCAAATATCACAGAAGGATGAACTGGCAGATGTACCAGGACAGGACAGTAAACAATATAGAATTGCTTACTGTACATCAAAACAGAATCAGCAAAAGAAACCAAAATCCACAGGGATGATATTTTAATCAAAATACAAAAGAAATTAAATCCACTGTCTTTTGTCACCATTCAATAACCTGCAAAACTATTATATTAAAAATTATAAGGAAACGCCATATAAAAGAGCCTATTCTGTAAGGCTTGTCAACCAAGCCAATATTATTGCTGTCATTAATCAGTCACAGTTTGGGATGTGGTGTTTGTTTTCTTTTCAAATGTTCTTGCACACAAGTGACAACAGCACAACATAAGAGGTATACGCTCTGTTTGAAACTGTCATATGCAAGTTACACAAATCAGCATTTTTTCAATACATTATCATCCGATGTAGACTTGGACAAATCTTGTAAATTAAGATAAAGAAAACCAGCTTGATTCCCTAACCTGTTAAACAGTCTCAGTAAACAATAAAAAAGCAAAACAAACAAACAATGCAAAAATTCCACCAAAAGCTGGAACTTTTGACATTTCAACTTATTTCCATTAAAAAAAATATAACAGCTTAAAAGTAAGTTGCTACTCAGCTTTTCATGTTTAATAATTTCAACAGAACATGAACAGCATAACTCTATGCATCTCTTTAGCTGTTGCTTCAGACATAGTACTTGACCTGGAAACAGCATATATTCCTTTTGTTTAGTATAGCACTTACAGTTCTACAATTCTTGACAGTAGGGCAACTGTAGATTTTTAAAAGATGTCAAATTTATAAAGGATGCAGCAAAAAAAATCACTTGCCCACTCTTCCTACTGAGTGAACAGACTCAAAGTGAACTTCACCATTCTATTTAAAAAGCAAAGTTTGGAAGACTTCTGAATGTCAGTACTATGATGTATTACATGGACATTTGCCCTTCCAAGATTGCAGATATACAGCAAAACCTGAAGGGGATATTTTCCAGCTCTGCACTAAGGAGAACTATGGAACAGCAGAAATATGACTTACAAAATGCACCTAGTTCTTGCAGAAGATTTATGAAAACTGCATTTTTTTAGCCACTGCAGATGAGCTGCCTTTAAGGTTTTGTTTTTGCTAATTTGGACTTAAACCTCTGTCTGATAAGTGCTGGATTTTTCAAGCTGGTGTTATAGAGTGGGATGAATACATTTCTACAGTCAGTTTACTTCTGTGCCACATATTTTTTGTCCTGTCTGTGTGCCAACACAAGCACCTTTACACCCGCACACTGAGCTTGATCAAGGACTCCCCACAGCCAGCTGGATTAGCAAGCCAAATGAATTTGGCATCCCTAAGTAGGGTGAACACCAGCGCCGAGGTAGTTCAAAACAGGAGCGGGGCAGAGGGGAAGCTGCTGGAAGCGAGGGGTAGCTGGAAAACACAGAGAGCCTAGTAGCAAAACACACAGAACACAGCTGCGTCCCCGGGTTGTCTACAACCATTACTTGTGCACAGGCATACAGCAGAGACACAAGGGCTGTGCAGCCCTGCTCCCCTCAGCAATGCCTAGCCATCCTCAGAGCCCTCCTTAGCGCCTCTGCGGGACTCCAGAGAGAAAAAGTACCTGCAGCATGGCAGCACAGCAGCTGCTTGACTTGATAGGGTTTGCTTCTTTTGTACTTTGAAACAAAACAACACAATCCAACTACACTGCAACACTTGAGTCCACAGAAGGGTCAGAGAGCTGAAGCACCTCTCCTATGAAGACAGTCTGAGTGAGTTGAGGTTGTTCAGCCTGGAAAACAGAAGGCTTCGGGGTTGTCTTGGAGCAGCCTTCCAGTACCTAAAGGGGGCCTACAAGAGAGCTGGAGAGGGACTTTTTACAAGGGCATGTAGTAATAGGACAGAGGTGAATGGCTTTAAACTGAAAGAGGGTAGGTTTAGTTTAGATACTGGGAAGAAATTCTTTACCGTGAGGGTGGTGAGGCACTAGAACAGGTTGCCCAGAGAAGTTGTGGACGACCCATCCCAGGAAGTGTTCAAGGCCGGGTTGGATGGGGCTTTGAGCAACCTGGTCTAGTGGAAAATGCCCATGGCAGGGGGATTGGAGCAAGATGATTTTTAAAGTAATTTCAAATCCAAACCATTCCATGGTTCTATGAACTAAACAAAACAAACAAACACCACAAAAAAACCACCAACCCAGAGTTCTTCTCTCTAAACATTTCTTCTCCCTCTGAGGAGACTGATTTGCTGTGCTGAGAAAGCAGAGACACAAAAGGCAGCATACTGATGTCCCTACTGCATTTAGGGCCATACACTTGTGGTGTATTAAGAGGATCAAAAAAAACCAAAGTAGACTCACCCAGTCATGTAGTTTACTGAGCCTCCACACCCAGATCCTGTATCAGAAATAATCCAAGTGGAAATAATCCAAGCAGGAAAAGCCCATAACAGTAAGACAGATAAATTATTTCAGGTGGCCTGGGTGATGGCAGCTGTTCCTCTTCCCCAGGAGCCCATGACTGCTCTCCCAGGGGTTCCTGTAGTGTTAATGGTAATGCAGGAACATGTTATGCTCTAAATAAAAGCATGTTTCTGTTAAATATTCTTAGCAATATGAATGCCTCTTTCTTCTTTCAAACCAAAGCTACAAACCCAATATTATTTTCTCTCTTACTACAGCATTAAGGAGATGGCTGCATGTTCCTAAATTCATGGAGAAGAGGAAAGATGTGAGTAACCAGCAGTTGCCCTTCTCTAGGTGAGGGCACTTCTCCCTTTTCAGGAAAGCTCCAAGTCTCAATAGAGTTCTCATTAAAAAAATATATGGAACTAGTGACTTTCCAGAGCATTATAATTTGAACATGTATTTCTAGGTCTCCTTTCCTTAGAAAACACACCAAAATATCAGGCAGAACTCCCTTCCACATAAGTATTTTCTCACTCTTGTATTCAATCTTTTATGCCACTACAGCTAAATAAAAAGGGTATTAGGGAATGTGCCAGTCTAGTGCTGGCATGTCTTCAGTCTAAAAATAAAATAAAATGAGTTAAGAAACCAAAATTTTAAAAGCAAATATATTAAGGTAAAGGAAGATCATAGAGGTTAACATTCATTGGGATAAAACCAGCACTGGTTATAAAACTTTTGAGTTGCCATAACTGGTCTTTTTCATGCAGTTTAAAGTTTCTTTGAGTGCAATAGCCAATGCAGTATAAAACCAGATAAGGAACAATTTAAGGTCTGACAAAATTAACAACTGCATACAGGGCAGAAAACAGACTTCCTACAGGAAAGTTGTTGGGTTTTGGTGTTAGACTATGAATAGATCTCCTAAATATATACTGCTGAAAAGTTTCCATTCGTAAAGCCAAAGTGACTTACAGACATCAGCTACATACAGCTACATACACGGATATTTAGTGGGTTCAGCTATAAGACATTGATTCTGTATCTGAAACCTTAATTTCCTCATCAGTAAAACAGGGCTTGAAAAGAAATGTCCATGTATTTTAGTAAACATGTAAAAAAATACAATGCTCTGCAATAAAGAAATCTCAGGTTGGAGAATAAAAAAAGGAAGATGATAAAATACAATGACTTTGATATGCAAAAGCATTCTTGCCAATAAACTTTTTAAGGCATCAGAGTCAAGATTATTCACTTAAGCTAATAAAATATATTTTTAAAGCATCGGCTTAAAAAGTGTAATGAATTCTGCAACATAATGCCTTTGGTAACATTAAGTAGTACATTATGGTTGTTAGATAAGCCAAATTATAGATAAAATTCTGTCCATTTCTTAGAAATTAACAGCCGTGAAGCCATTCCTGAAAATTATGAAAATTATGATTGCTGGGACTGCAAACAGTATTTTGACCAGTTATCAGTACAGAATAAATTCTTTCAAATATTGTACAAGATAAAACCTGTTCAATTTGCCTCACCTTTGCAGCAACGCTAACTGGCCAAGTCTATCACTTGGTGCTTAGTCTAACACTGGTGCTTAGTGTTAAAGGCTGTGAAGACTTCTTTGATCATAGACATGAATTTTAGAGTTTAAAATGAAACCTTTCTTTTTTCCCTCATAAAAGCCTTAGCATTTTATATACCGTGACAAACTTCTTGGAAGATAGATTGTCCAAGCTATTACAAGGGATAAAATCAAGAGTAGTCTGACCATTTACTTCTAGATATCCATATCACTTAATACATTAATGCAATGCAAGAAAACTCTGAAGCTGTTGAACAGTGGGTCGTGATAATATGCCTAATTAACTCCCCAGATTCCCACAAAGAATGAACAACAGAAAAAAAAATGGCCAGGAAGAAAAAACAGATTAAGTGAGGTATTCATCCTTCAGCTGAGGATGNTGCATCTCATTACACTAACATGGGCTTATGCTGGCTGCAATCAATGATCACCATCAAGCCCCCTTGTAAGGATCCAATCATACTTTTGTCACACAATGCAAACATAAAGGATTATTTTTAAAGTTCATTTTAAACGGAAAAAACACATCATTTTTTCCAGTAAATATAAAACTTATGTTAAAAACTGAGAATCAGTGTCTTTCATGTCTTGCTGTAAGTGCAGCAGCCTCTCTGTTCTCAGCTTAAGAGCTAAACCATAACTAGGTACCTCTGATTACCTGCAGTTCCTGTGTGCATTTCACCACACACATACAAGCTTTGATTTTGAAATTATGCACCCTGGGAAATATTACCAAAACAAATACCTCCCAAAGAGGCACAAGACATCTCTCAAACACAAGATCTAGGCATATGGGAATCAGAGAAAGGGGACACAGGGCAGATGAAGTGTGCTCAAGGACAGCAGATTTCAAAGAATTCTAATTATTTTTAAAGTAGGCCAACCCCCAGGATATATCCATTTCATCCAGAAAAATTAATCCAGCCTGCTCCCTGCCATCCTCTTTTCCCAAGGCCCCTCAGGCATACACAAAGATTAAAAGCTACATGAACTATCCTGGCAGTCTGCTCCCTTTTATCACAACAGCTTGACAACTCCCCTGTCATCACCAGCCTTGGTAGAAGATAATAATGGGAGCAAAACTTGTTAACTTCCCAAGAGGTGACTGACGTGACTATTCATGGAAAGGGTAAGCCTGCTCTCCACTACAGCCACTCTGCATCTTTCAAAAATTTGACCCCCTGTTTGTCTATGTGAAATAATGGCGATGGCTTTGACATTTTGGACACCTACTCACTGCTCTGTCAATGAGCACTCGAGGGTCTCATCATCCACTGTTAAAGCTGGGCCAGAGTAACTGTTTGCCCTAAGTTTGACATCAAAGTTTCTCCCAGTCTTGATTCCAGAATTACGGATAACTGTACTCCTTGAGGATTTTTTTTTTTCTGTAGATGACCCTGAAAGAGGGCATTATGCCTGGACTTGCACAAAATGCTTCATGACCTCACTCTCAAGTCAACACTTCTTGGCGTTCCTTAGCCCAAACTTTCCTGTACTATTCATGTAAATGAAAACTAAGCAAAAGTTCAAGATGAGTATTTTAGACTGATATTGGAAAACACAGAGGGACAGAAGACTCACCAAGATCACACAAATGTATCCAAGGAACTAATTAGCAGTTTTATTTTAGACACCCAGGGCTGAAATATCTCTACCGAGAGTACTCAAGACCACTTTACTCATTTGGTAAATCTCATGCTGTAGGAGTATTTTACACTGATTGAAATATCAGAATTTGGAGTTGAGGATCTCCAAAAAGCTAGACAAAAGGCAGCAGGAGATTCTTCTTCCTCACCAACAGGAGCTGAGACACAGAAAACCCATGCAGCATACTTCTGGACTTGAGGGCCCTTGGCTAAGAGCTCTGAAATCAGAGGTAATCGATTAATTTACAATCACTAAAATTTCATATTCCATCAAAAGAAATAAACAACAGAAAACCCACCTACCATGCTTTTCCATCTCTGCAGTTTACCAAGATACTGGTTTTACACTATCACTAGTGAAGGTCTTGGTTCTTGGTGCAGGAGGAACATATTTCATAGATGGGAGGCAAATGGAAGAAATGAGAAAAAAACCCAACATATTTCATAGCTGCAGTTTAAAGCTTCTCAGAGACTTTGAAATGTTAGAATAACACTGTGGGAGATGGATTAGCAGAGCCAGAGCAGGTGAAGCGGTCTTATAAAAGCCATATATTATGAGCCTTGAAGAGCTGACTTCAAGGCCTCATTTAAGTGAGTGTAGCAAATCTTGTTTCAGAGAACCATACAGAGAACAATTAATTTTCTCTGAAGAACACATTATCTTAATATTGTCTTTCTTGATCTTCCTTCCTCAATTGGAAAAACAGAAACTTCTTTTATGAGGTATCTTGGTTATTTTTTTCTGGTTTTGTTTCAAAACATGAATACAGATGAGGCATTTTCTGCACCCAACCTAAAACATTAAATACTTCTTTCTTTGACATATCTAGAATTCTTATTAAATAGCTCAAAACAAAGACATTGCTTAAATATCTCAAATCCATAAAGGCAGGAACTGAGAAATAAAACGGGGTGGTGCTATGCTTTGGCCCTTTGTTCACTTAGTCATGCTTAAAAGGAAAATCTTTTAATACAGATTAAAAACAAACAAATTTTAATCCTAAACTTGTTAAAAAATGTCTGAATATGGAAAAAAATATATTTGGTTTCGAAAATATGGTATTTTTTCCAAAACACAGTATTTAAATAATAATTTTCTGTGTTATTAAAAAAAATGAACTGTATTTACTCAAGTCAGAACAGTTCTTGCTGAGCTGTTTTCATTGCCAATTTTTTAAAATGCAGCAAAATAAGTAAGAAACTTTGTGGGCTGAGCACCATCTGCTTATGCTTTAATTTCATTAACACTTATATTTTGAGATTGTCAACTGTAAAGCAAGTTTTCCAAATGTAAATAGCATGTAAACCAGTATTATTGCTTTTACCTTATTCCTTCCTCCACTTCTCTTCTGCTGCTCAGAGGTTTACCACATATCAGTGCTTACTGCTGCTATTTGCAACTGAACATTCCACAAAGAAATAAAAGGAAAATACATTGCAGCGTAGGAAAGCGAGAGCAATGCAAAAAAATCTTACTGGAGTCAAGGATTGCAAAAAGGGATTCAAAAAGACATGGTCAGAGAGAAACTTAAAAGAAATACTGACCACTGTAGAGAAGCAAACTGTTTGTTATAATAGTTTATAATAGTTTATTATAGTTTATTATATAGTTTATAATAATAGAGAGAAAAAATAAAAAAGCAATTTGTTCTTTTGCAAGGAAGCATGCTTATGCAGAAGGATGTTTAATTCCTGATTAATACAATTCTTTAAAACATCATCTCTTCATTACAAAAAGTAGCCATTTTTGTTTCAGTAATAATGTATATATGTAGCCTGGTAAGAAAAATATTTTTATTCCCACACGGGAAGTCCATGGGTTTTCAGAAAACAGGAGTTCTGTGCTATAAAATGCACCTGTAGGAAAGCACCAACCTGCTTCAAAATCAGCTCACACTAAGCAAAGAATTTGTTTTTTTTTCAAATTTCAGACCTATCAATGCAAAGATATTCCAGTGAGCAAGCAAACAGTTCAAAATTGTTCCATCCCAAGCAGGGGGAACACAATAAGGATGCTTATTTGAAAAACAAAGGTAGAATACAAGTATTAGCATTCTTCTCTAGATCTTTTCACAGTTATTTCCACCAAAGCACATACTTTCCCTGCAAGCTCTTTCAAAGAGGAGGATGCTATAATTAAACAGATAAATCCTAATCTCCCGTAAAGCACAACCTTAACCTTTTGTTTAAGTTTACAGAAACCCACTAAGTTTAATTTTTTCTCTTACAACCTATGTTAGGTGAAACGCCAAAACACCCCCAAATCCAAGCCTAAACAGCATCACAGGTTGTGAGCACATGCATATTGGTGGCTCCTAACTGTTCCCCTTTGTTGAACCATGCTGGCAACATCTCACTTCCTGAATGTTACCTTGGCACTGTGATTAGTCACAGGGGGAAAAACCTCACTCACCAAAACAGCGTTTAAACCTAGCACACTGTGGGACAGAGATGGACAGATAAAGGCAGATTCAAGCAAGATAAATTCCCTTTAATTCACAAAAATACTAAAGAGAACTGATGGACAAGGTGGCCTTTTGAGCAGCATGGCTTTGTGGCCAAAACTCAACTGGAGTTGAAGCTGGCCAGAACTGTAGGGGACAATTGAAAGATTTTTTTAAAACTACATTAACGGCAAAAGGCATTGCAGAAACGACACCGGGCTGTTACAGGATGATGATGGTTACCTCAGAAACAGGGACCTTGACTAGGCAGATGTTTAATGCTTTCTTTGCCTCTGTCTTCAACATCGATGATGGACTAAGGGGGTTCCAACGATCAACTCCTGGTTGACCCTGAAGCTGTATGGGATCTGCTTCTCCAGCTGGATCCCTAAAAATCTATGGGGCCCGATGGAATTCATCTGAGAACGCTTAAAGAGCTAGCTAATGTCATCACAGGGCCTCTCTTGGTGATTTTTTAAAAGGTCTTGGAAAGCTGGAGAGGTCCCAGTTGATTGCAAGCTGGCTAACATTGTTCCAATTTTCAAAAGGGTAAGAAGGATGACCGGGGAAACTATAGACCTGTCAGTCTCACTTCAGTGCCTAGTCAAGTTATGAAGAAGATTATTCTGAGAGGTGTTCAAAAACATCTAAAAGACAACGCAGTCATTAGTCACAGTCAGCACAGGTTCATGAGGGGAAAATCCCACTTGTCAAATTTGATTTCCTTTTATAACAAGGTAACCCAAGAAACTGATCAAGGGAAGCCAGTCAATGCAATCTTTCAGGATTTCGGTAAAGCTACCAATGCTGTCTCTCACAGGATCCTTCTGGACAAAATGTCCAGCACACAGCTGGATAAACACATCATGTGGTGGGTGAGCAATTGGCTCATAGGTCGAGCACAGAGGGTAATAGTGAATGGGGTGACATCAGACTGGTGACCTGTCACTAGTGGGGTTCCACAGGGCTCCGTCTTGGGCCTTGTGCTCTTCAACATCTTCGCAAATGACTTGGATGCAGGACTGGAAGGGATACTAAGTAAGTCTGCAGATGATACAAAATTGGGAGGCGCTGTTGACTCCCTCGAAGGCAGAGAGGCCCTGCAGAGAGACCTCGACAAATTAGAGGGCTGGGCAATCACCAACCATATGAAGTTTAACAAGGGGAAGTGCCAGATTCTGCACCTGGGATGGGGCAACCCTGGATGTACATACAGACTGGGGTATGAGATGTTGGAAAGCAGTGCCACAGAAAGGGAGCTGGGGGTCCTGGTTGATGGCAAGCTGAATATGAATCAGCAGTGCCCTGGCAGCCAGGAGGATCAACTGCTGGTAAGAAAATTTCCCTGTCCAACCACCCAGTAGACACTCTGGCAGTCACACCCATGCTACCTGCAGACTGCGGCCCCTTTGCAGTGGGCAGCTCCAGTGAGTTGACAGGTGCCCCGCTTGACTCCCTGCATACTCCACACTCACACACTCAGACCAGGTTTCCTTACTGGCTCAGTCCTAGGTTTCCCACAACACTCTCAGACATTTGGATCCTTCAAATAGTTTAATCTTGGTGCAGTAAGTAAATAATAAAATAACAGCTCAACTTGGAGGCCTCCGAGGGAGGGACCCTGAACAAAGGAAACTGTTTTATACCCTCAGAGTCTAAACTTGGGAAAGTCTGGGCTGCTGTCTTCTGTGCTTGTGCCTGCGAGTGTCCCCATGCCCTTTGCTATGCAAAGGGTCTGCAGTTCAGTTCATGGCCTCTTGCCTGTGGCACCTGCCACACAGAGCTCAATCTGCAGCTTGAACTGCAGCTGCATATTCATTAACACTGTCTCTGGGGGTACATGAGGCAAAGCATCGACAGCCAGTCGAGGGAGGGGATTGTTCCGCTCTGCTCTGCACTGGTGCAGCGTCACCTTGAATATTGTTTTGGGCACTGCAATATAAGAAAGATATTCAGCTATTAGAGAGTGTCCAAAGGAGGGTAACAAAGATGGTGAAGGGCCTTGAGGGAAAGCCATATGAGGAGCAGCTGAGGTCATTTGGTCTGTTCAGCCTGGAGAAGAGGAGACTGAGGGGAGACCTCATCACAGTCTAAAACTTCCTTGTGAGGGGAAAGGAGGGGCAGACACTGATCTCTTCTCTGTGATGACCAGTGACAGAACCCAAGGGAATGGCCTGAAGTTGTGTCAGGGGAGGTTTAGGTTGGATATTAGAATAAGGTTCTTCACCCAGAGGGTGGTTGGGCACTGAAACAGGCTCCCCAGGGTAGTGGTTACAGCACCAAGCCTGATAGGGTTCAAGCATTTGGACAATGCTCTCAGGCACATGATGTGACTTTTGGGCCTCTCCTGTGCAGGGTCAGGAGCTGGACTTTGATGATCTTTCTGGGTCCCTTCCAACTCAGAATACTCTGTGATTCTATGTTGCTATTTTTACACTAATCATCTGCAGTAGACATTTGTTTTCCATACTTAAGGAGGAAATCTAGTAATTAAATATAACTGTTACCAGACTTGGAGTCCTCCTCTCAGATTATATGGCCTAGTTACTGCAAAAAGCATCCCACTCCCCCCCCACCAAGGTAGAAGTCAAACCTATTAATGTAACAGCTTAGCCTGCCCTATTTCCACTTGGCAGTCTCCCGTAATGCTGATTTAATATCTGACAAAAATAGGACAAAGACGCTGTCATTTTTCATTAGAGAAAGTCAGCTTAATACAAGCAATTTTGACTCTGCTGAGCTTGGGTTAGGGAAGGTGAATGCTGCTTGGCCATGTGGCAAAAAATCCACGTATCTGCTTCTGGATATGTCTTTCTCTCAAGGCTGTCATCCTGATGACCCACTGAGTCTTTTCCAATGACTAAATTTACTAGCACCAGAATTCCTACTACTTCAGTTTAGCTACCCATATCTTATTTCACCACATTTAAAATTGAGAGTTAATTATTTCCTAGATTTTGATTTTAAAGAGGAATTTATTACATGCTATTTTTAATATCCCACCATTTGGCCACTAAGCAGCACAAATTACCACTTACGTTTTGTTTTGGTTTTTTTCCCTCCAAAAACAAATTACAGCCTACCCAGTCTATGGCATTAATTCCAATTTCTGTGGTCTTACTAATGTTTTCTTCATTAGATGCTGCAACAGATGAATAGTTTTGCCTGTATGATTCCCAAAACAGACACAATTACTGGCTTTTGTTACATTATGTTACCCAAGTGTGCAGCGTCACCTTTCATCCTAGGCTAAGGATCCCGACAAAGGTTCCCTGGATACTCTAGGTCCCTCTTCTTCTGCAGTGGGATTCCTGAAAAGCAAATGCCAGGTCTAGCTTAAGATCTTTGATTTTTCATCTGTTCAGTTGTTTTACATTACTCACAAATGGTAACACTTGAGGCAAAAACAGGACAAAAGGAATCTTGTCACATTCATAAAAAAATGGTGCAAACCTGCTCTTTATAGAGGAGTAGACATTTACACAACAAATAGACTTGAGATAATAATGAGTTCTTTACCTAACAATACAAGCGATCTTAATGACAAGAGAGTTCAAGAAACTTTCAATGCAATCTATATATGTATACATAAATTGTAGGTATTATGGAGGTTCTCTTTTTTTCCATTTCTTCACATTATTTGCTTTGTGGTCATTGATTCTGCAACATAACTCGAAGCATTTGTCAAATTATTTCCCTTTTAATATGAGAGGGATTGGGGTTTTTACACTCTCCCAAGGGTGATAGATTTTTACAAGTTTTTTCAAAGCCAATTTAGATGAAAGCACACATTAAAAAAATTAGCATTTAATATCTCAAAACATTTTGCCTATTACTGTTGCTAGCAACACTGAAGATTACTCTAATAAGTGATGCTTACTTTCCACAATGGCAGTAGTTCGGCTATAGCAAGCTCACTAGCTCACTGTGCACAGGTTTCAAACAGAACTTGTTGAGCACAAAAAATTTGCCAAGGTGTTAATTTCTGCTGAATGTTCTATGACAAGTAGTGACTTATTATAGCTGTGATTGGAGAAGGCAGCGTGGCTACATCTAGCCCTGCACCTGTATGGAGCTTTTCATACCCAGGTGATGAATGATGGTGTTGAGCTTCCAGATAATACCAGAGAGGCAGAACCGATGCAGTGCCCTTTATGTTAGGTCTCATGCAATTATGGAAAGGCAAACAACTCAAAAAAGTGACCAACATATAGATACAAAACAATTGGAGAGAGATTATTTTGTTATTTAATCACCCGTGTACCACCATGTTTTTAGCAAGTTCAGACAACTTGAATACCTTCACTACTGAACAGCACTCTCCCTGTTACATCAGATTTACCATCCTGTTTTGACTCCTGCCTTTCCACCAGTAATTGTATCAACTTCAAATTCCTATGTCTCAGTTTCTCTTCTAAACACACTTGCCATTATTCCTGAAGGGAAAGCGAAGAATTTCCTCTGGGATATACACCACAAAGAATCTAATTTAAACCACAATAACACTTCAAGTTCAGTCTGCAACTTGTCATTAAGATCTCAGTGACAGTCCAGCCAAGCTATACAGGATATTAGCAGTTCTTAAAGTGGGGCAGAAGAGGTGTCACCAGAAAGCTCAAAAATGTCTGTTCAGCTTTTTTCTCTTTTTTTTCTAATGCTTCTGCCTCCACATCATAAATTCTCCACCTTCTATTGTCCATGTGGGAATTATAATGTTTAAACTTGGCAGTCAGTGAAGGCCCATAGCCCCAGCTGCAAGCCCATCATCTGGTTTCCTGAACCAGAAGGACGTGCTAGAATTGCCACCTGCAGTAGGGCACTCAGCAAAGCCTCCTCTCCTGCTCCAAGGGCAACCACTCATCCCTCACTCTGGCATGGCTGCTGTGACATCTGGCAGCAAGGACAGCTAACAGCTAACTGTCCTGGCTGGGAGATGAGAGTATAAATGTCTAAGGGTGGGAAACTGACCTCAAAAGCTCCTATTAAGTTATAGAGCACTGAAAGCACGTCTGGTATAGGAGATATGCACGCTGTCAAGGGGTGGTAGGAGGAAGGAGACAATGTCCAACTTTTTAAGCCACCCAAAAAAAGCCCTGGGAACACAGTACAAGTCTGAGAACTGTTGACAAACAAATATGATGGGAACAAAAGCCCATTAAAAACACGTCGCTTACAGACACAAAAAATTAAATACCTTCAATATACAAGAAGCCCATCGGTGGCTCAGGTGCAGTGGCTATGGGAAATACTGAAAATACTGTAATGCTTCAAATCTGAAGCACCATGTTCCCAGATATGAGGCCAAGCAGCCCATGCCAAATTTTCAGGAAGTTCTCCTCATCGTACACATGAGCAGGACAGAACATGGAATTTATTTTGTGGGTTTATCAATCTCACCACCACATTTCTGACTTGTGCAAGGTCAGCCACATACTTCCAGCAAATCTTTTACTACCTTACTAATCCCCTTCCGGAGCATAGGAACACACTGGACACTCTTCCTTACTATGTCCTTCATATGGACAAATGAATAGAGTAATTTGTATTTGGTCAGATTCAGAGAGTTAAAGTTGACTTATAGTACATTTACTCCAAATATGCTTTCGATTTTTCAGTAATGAATCTTTCTTTAATGTTTTGGTCCTATGGTTCTGCCTGCTGTACTACCTACTCCTTGACAACACCAGCTTTTAAGGCTGTGCCTCTGAGGCTGATCATTAGTGACACACCTTGCTGGAGACCAGCAAATACTATAGCTGGGATCTCTACAGCAGTCTTCTGATGAATGGCCTCAAAGGTGTGATTGGCTTATGGTGCAGGGCCAGGAGCTGGACTTGACAATCCTGATGGGTCCCTTCCAACTCAGCATATTCGCTGAATCTATGATTCTCAGTCACTTCCTGCTGCCTCCAAAACTGTGACCCCTTGACCAGAAGAGCAGAAGGTATCAGAAAACATCCAAGAGACACCACAACATGCTAATTAAATCAATGATTCTACCTAATCTTTTACCACAGCCATAAACAATAGAATCCTTGCCTAAATATTCAGTAACTTTGCAGTCCTTACTAAGCAGGCAACCTTACTTACAAAAAAGCTGATGTTCATTTAAAGACTCTGAGGACAGATGTTAATATATTTTCATTGTTTCTATTTGGTTTAGATTAAAAACTGAAAACTTGTATGGATAAGAGTAATTTTATTGTCTTTGGATATTTCTGATAATGCAAATAAATACTTTACCTCTCCCTCCAAATCCCACAGCACTTTTTCCTCAAATGGATTCTTGGAGAAAGTTCCACAGTCGGGTTACCTGGATAAGACTTTTGTCCTCCCAACTTCTACATATGCTTTCAATGAACATAGCATCTGTGGGAATCTTCCATGAGAAAGAAAGGTCTTATCTCCAACTGTCTGTATTACTGTTATTACTTCTTTGTTCTCTCATTTCCTTCCTAAACAGCCACTTCTCCACCTTCGTTTTTATTTCGAAAACTCTCTGTACATTAATCTTTTTAATTCTCCAAAAGAACTCTGAAATCTTTTATCAGTAGAAAAAAACATAACAGTATTCGAAGGAATAATTTTTTAAAGGTACATAGTCATAATACTACAAGGTCTTCAATATTACCTATTGTCTGCTGCTGTAAGGAGAAAAAGATTCAAGGTTACAACTAAAAAAGAATAACACGGCAGATCTTTTGATCTTTAATGTTTCGATGTTATTAAAAAGTGACAAGGGTTACAGTGCAGAGAGGGAAAGGGTACTGCTGAGGTTAGCTAAAAAAAGCTAAATTCTATTTTAAACTGGCACTGTCTGAGGAGGAATTTTATACTTGTTAGCTAGAGCTTTCAACACAAGCAGAGGGAGGAGGGTGTTGTACAGGAAGAAGAAGAATTAATCTGTCATCTTTGGCTTAACAAACTTTCAGGCAACTAACAACAGAGCAAACACACACATTTGTATAACTGAACAACATGCACAGCACTACATTTTAAAGAAACAGTTAAGATTAAACTACTTCCCACATCCTGAAGCTGTACCAACGCACAGTCTGTTTCCAGGTGTTGCAGGGAGCACACCACAAGATACAAGACCACCTCTTGGGATCAGCTCTGCCTCTCCTAGCATAGTGCAGGGCATGCAGGTCCTAATCTCTGAACATATTGGGCTCTGACAGCTCCCCAGAAATATGCTGTGAAGCACTGCTAGCAGGGAATGCAGTCATTACTGCTTAACTACTATTCCATACCTGAGCAGCTTCTGAGGTGGAAGGTACTCCAAACCAAAACACAGATTTAGTAATAACGATACTATTTCCCAGAAAATGATGAAGCGGCATGTGTTACCCACTCTCATATATATCACAACAGCAAGTAAATAGCTGATCTAGCTAATGAACCAGATATTCTGTTTAGATTTCATCATTGTCAGTGTTTACTCAATATGATTATATTTGTTCTCAACAAAGACTGAATTATTTCCTGAGATGGCTGTCATGGATATTTCCTCCTCCAGTCAAGAGAGGGTAATCAAGACAGAATGCTGCTTTATCAGGGGCTGGACCGTAAAAACTCTTCCAATCCCTTTACTGGCATACACACCAGATAGAAAAGATTTCTGAATTAGACCTCACATGGGAATGGAAGTAGATACAAGGGTTCAGCCCAAAAGTCTCCAAGTAAAAGCACTTAGGCTCATAAGAAAGGACAGCATGATTCATTACAGCACCTGAGTAAGCTGATAAAGCATATGCACTATAGGGCAGTTGGCACCCCAGAATAAGCATCTGAAGATGGTCACTGCCCTACACAGCAATGCAATCACAACTACTTTTTTTCCCCAGAGATTGTCACTTCGCAGGTCCGTTTACAGCCCTTTCCTGAGCACAAAAAGTAACTTGACTGCTTTTGATGCAAAATGTCTTCTCCCTGACATTTTCTTGGGAGGTATGCAAATAAATTCCTGAAGATTTTTCTGCACACAGAAAAGCTCATGTTGTGTCTAGAAGACCAGATTACAGAAACTTCACTATTTAGTAAACTGCTTATCTCCAAAAGAACCACTGTGGCCTATTACCTCAGCAGTAACTGCCAAGATACAGCAAACTGTAACAGCTTCAGAAGACAGAACATTTGCTGAAGGAGTTTGGAGTCATTTCCAGTTTTTGAAAGCAAGAGTTCTGTCAGTTCACTTGCCTTCCACAATTATTGAAAGCAGCACACTAGAGAGGGCCAAGATCATTAGCAAACACATCTTAAAAGATCCCTTTTTAAGATAATCACTGGAAAATTTTATGACTTTTCCAAGATTATTTTAATCTTGGCTAATCTTACTTCAAGCAGATCTCCTTAAGTCCAGTTACATTCCTGAGCTCTAAAACATCTGGTGAAAACGGAAGAAGCACTTTGACTTCTTCTGAGACCCTGGTGTCAAAGGGTCAGATTATTCTCACCTGACTAATACAAGGCCACGGTAAGACTTGCTCTGCAGATTTGTTCTGACATCCTGAAGCTTTTCTGGATGCACTGCCCACCTAACACCTCAAAATTTCGGGTTGGAAGATCTGCACCGCCAGCTGGATAAAGCCTTTTGGCTTTCCGTGCGCTGTTTTTAAATCACCTGATCTGCTGCTTCTCCTTGGCAAAGCCTGCCGTTTGGTTAGAAAAGCGCCAGGAAGCCGATCCGCGGCGGCTAGGTGACTTGGCGAGGGAACACCTGCACCCTTTGTTGAACCTCTAGGGAGACCTTTGCAGGACAGTTACACGCAGCGGACATCGGCGCAGGTATTTAGGGATGGAAAAGCCCCAAAGGGGAGACGAACCCACAGGTTTCGGGTGCCCAGGGCACCGCCGGCGGGGAAGTCCCGGGGAGTGAGGGAAGGGCCCCGGCGGGACACTGCCCGCAACACCGCGCCGGCGGCGGGCACCGGGTGGGCGGGGGGCAGTGGCGGCCCCGCGCCGGGTGGGGCAGCGCGGATCGGACACCGGGGATGGGACATCGCCCGGGCTGGGCCGCCGGGGTCGCCCGGAACACGGCTTCCCCCATCCCCGCCGCGGGCAGCTCCACGGCGCGGCGCCGCCCGGGCTCCGGGGGCCGGATGAGGCCGGCCTCGCCGCTTCGCGCTCCCCTCTCAGGCCTGCAAGGCTCCGCAGGCCGCAGCCCGGGCAGCCGCCCCCCAGCCGTCCGCAGCCGCCGCCGGTCACAGCCCGGGCGGGGTCCCCGCCACCCGCTCCGTCGCGCCCGCCCCGGCGCCGCCGCGCACTCACCCGCGTCCGTCCCGGGAGATCCGGCTCCTCGGCGCGGGGCGACAGCGAGGACCAGAGCAGCAGCAGCCCCAAGAAGCTGCCCGCCAGCAGCACGGCGCGCAGCAGGAAGCCCAGCTTCAGCCGCATCCTCTCGCCCGCCCTCTGCCTCCCGCCGCCGCGCACGCAGCGCCCGGCCCCGCGCACCGGCCGCCTTCCGCCCCCCGCGGCACGGCACGGCCCCGCCGCCGCTCCCCCGCCTCCCCCGGCCGCCGCTGCTCTCCGGCAGCCGCCCGCCTGCAGAGGCTGTCCTCCCGCCGCCGCACGTTCAAACTTTCTTTTTTTTTTTTTTTTTTTTTTTTCCTCTGTTTCTCCCTTTTTTTTCCTCCCTCCCCCGCTCCGCCCCGGCAGGCTCCCCGCTGCGGGCTGCGCGCCTGCCTCCCCGCCGGGCGCAGCGGCCGGGGTGATGCGGAGCAGGAAGTGGCCGCCGCGGCAGCCCCGGTTCCACGTGGCCGCCCCGCACCGGGGCGGGGGCGCCTCGCCCCGGGCCGCCGCTCGCTCCTGCCCCCGCCCCGGCCGCCCCGCCGGGAGTGCGCTCCCGCGCACCTGCTGCCGCCCGCACCGCCGCTGCACCCCGCCGGCAAGGGGGAGGAGTGGGAGAGCTCGAGCGGGGCTTGGGCTTTCCCAGCTGGGTGGGCAGCGCTGCTCGGGCACCGACTATTAAAAATTAAGGTGCAAACGCTTAACTTGAAGGGTTGTCATAGGCGTAGGGTAACACAGGCCCGTTAATTGCATGCAGCCTGGGCAGAGTAGCACTGGAAAGGCAACAGATTTTTCTTGCGGATAGCAGATTAAGTACAAGATTACAGAGATGCTATCAGCCCCATAGCTTGTGTGTTTTGTTAATAATTTTCTGCACTAAAAGTTAGGCGTCCTATTTCCTCCTTTGGAGAAATCTGACACGTGCACGCACAAACACAAACATGATAATGTAAGCTCTCCGCAAAGCAGAGTGATGCAAGAACAATACAATTTAATACTTTTGCCTTTTCTATGTATTCAGTATTATCCGCTTGCTTTGATGATTTTTAGTTCTAATTCTTGCGCACACTGGAAGGATATCAGATCCAAGGATTCTGAATATTAACTTTCAATGATAAGGAGTATAGAAATGAAACAGGATATTACACCCTGAACAGGATCACTTTGGAGGAAAAAAAATCCCCACACCTAAGTGACCTTTGTAGCTGGACACACCTAAACACAGAAGTCTTTGTTTATTCGTATAACTTGTGCTATAGCACTGTGTGCTTTTTTTCTTCCCCATTCTGTAAGATCAAGGTATGAGACGTAGACAAATGCGATGTTTAAGGCATGTGCAACAGCCCTAATCCTTACAGGTGTTTGCACAGCCTTGTGACTTTCACAGGTCCTCAGAATTGTTTTCCCCAAACCCCCTCCCTGTTTGCAGTTGCAGTAATTAGACAAACATCCGAACACAAAGGTTTAGGTGACTGTTTTCAGGTAGGTAACAGCATCTGCACAGGGCTGGGAGGGATTGGGGTTTTTTGCTGGGAAAGACATGAGTTGGGGTGCCCAGCTCTGAACAGATCCCTTGGCTTCCTGAGCCTGGAAGGAAAAGGCAAGCTGGGGCTGTAAACTGTGGAGCTCTGTAGGCTGTCAAAGAAGTATGGAAGTGTTTTCCCCATGTCTTGTTTCATTCCTTTCTGGAGACCTTATGGCAGCAAATGGTGCTCTTTCCTCATGTTGTTTCATTCTCCATGTTTGGGATCCCTTTTTAGTCTCCCGTGCTGTTGCTCTCAGCACATTCAAGAAGAGTAAAACAAAAAAAGAAGTTACACTTAGCACTGCATGGAGGGTACAGTAAAACTCGCTACAGCCATGGGATGTGATACCACTGCTGCTGCTTCTCAGAGCTGAGAGTGACAGGGACAGAGCTCTCTGCATGCCAAGTTGATACGATGAAAGCTCACATTTGTAAGGCTGCCTGCCAAAACTGGGTTTGAGGGTTTTTTTATATGAAGGTGTATGTTCTGTTGAAACCCACAGGCAAACCACATATCTATCATTATCACAGAGAGCTGCACGCTAGACAATGACCAAGAGTTTTGTTGGTTTGGTTTTAGATAACCAAAGTCTTGCTGTCAGTGTATTCCCCCATTAGTTGTCTGAGGACAGTGGCTTCTGTACAGGGCATTTTAAAAACTCTGCATTTTACCCTGAAAGAGAAGAAGTTGAAGACCACTGGGAGGCAGTACGGGGCAATGGAGAGGGTGTTCATGCCAGCCAGCCCCTCTCTCTTCCAGAATGGCCAATGACAGGAGACTGGAGAAGGCATCATGTTTCTGCTTGACTATTACACCTGCCTGCCCTGGTGCCTTCACAACAGGGAGAACCACCTGCTCATGTACTGGCCAGGCAGTCTGACTCCAGAAGTATTAGATTAATACTGACCTTGGAAGTAGTTTTATTTCAGTCGTATCCTCATTAAGGATATGCTGAAGTTTCAAATTCTGAGCTTACAGTTTCTCCTGTGTAGTAAAGTGCCTAAGAAGACCTGCAGAACATATTTTCACTCTTGTTGAAGTCGTACACCTAAGACAGAAAATGCAAATTAAAGTTGGCTTTGAATTGCCTGCAGTAACATTCAAAACCACTTTTCAAAGTCTTTTACGGCCTGGAGGGGAAAAGAGAGAGAGTTAAGCACAAATTTTTGCCTCTCTCAGTTACAAAATATGAGTATATATATAAATATATATATAAAAAAATATAAATCATGACACTTGTACTCTGACAGTTATTAGGGAGTTAATCAACCTCTTTTAGACTGATATTCAGTCATTCAAATGTTTCAAATATACTGGTAACTGTCATAATGTTTGTATTTATATGTGGACATCTACTGCTTGTTGTACAGAAATCATATGTTCACTTCTCCAGCTATGCCTCCAAATAAATATCCAATGGCATATAAGTCATTACAAAGTCTTGCTGCTCTTGAACCAGAGACCTGGAGGTGAGGTATCCGATTACCAATCCCCTAAGCCATGCAGTTGCCTTATTGCTGGGGATTTGGGGGATGGTGTCTGGAGCAGGGTCACTAACAAATGTCAAAATCTCATGCAGTTGCTCACATGGGAGAAGCATCTGGATTTGGATGTGCCTCTTAACTCTTGTCCTGAATATTTGGCCGCAATAAAACAAACTGCTTCAACACAACGTCTGAAAGGAAATTCCTATAGACTCTTGTACCTATTAAGATGAAAGTAATGTATTACAAAGTTCATAACGCAACAAGCTGCTGTAAAGGCTTGACTGTACATAACCCCCCATTTTACTCATCTGAGGGGGATTTTTCTGTCAAAACATAGGTGGTCTTTGTAAAATCTACAAGTCAGAGACCACCTTTTCTTTCTGCTCAGTGCAGTGAGCACAAAACACAAGTGGGTTTTTTCCCATGTAAACAGGTTCTTTGAAATTAGCATTAGTGTACTGGTTTGGGCTAGGATATAGTTTATCTTCATAGTAGCTGTATGGGGATACATTTTGGATTTGTGCTGGAAACAATGTTGATAACACCGTGATGTTTTGGTTATTCCTGAGCAGTGCTTGCAGAGTCAAGGCCTCTGCCGCTCCTCACCCCACCCCATAAACAAGCAGCCTGTATGTGCACAAGGAGTTGGTAGGGGACACAGTTGGGACAACTGATCCCAACTGACCAAAGGGATATTCCATACCATATGCTGTCATGCTCAGCATATGAAGCTGGGGGAAGGAGGAGGAAGAGGGGACATTTGGAGTGATGATATTTGTCTTCCCAAGTCACTGTTACATGTGATGGAGCCCTTTTCTTCTGGGGATGGCTGAACACCTGCCTGCCCAAGGGAAGAGGTAAATGAATTCCTTGTTTTGCTTTGCTTGTGTGCATGACTTTATTTATTTAACTGTCTTTATCTCGACCCAAAGGTTTTCTCACTTTTACCCTTCCAGTTCTTTCTCCCATCCTGCTGGGATTGAGTGAGTGAGAGGTGATGTGGTGCTTAGTTGACAGCTGGGGTTAAACCATGACAAATGGATTGTAGACTTCAAGAAATTTCACTTTCCTTAGATGTTTCCAGATATAACTACCAACACTTTATTTAGTGCAGTATTTCACTACGTGATATACTCTAGCCTTCATATAACAGCAAACTTGATCATGCTTTGATTAAAGAAAGCGTTGGAAAATGACAGCTGGCAGACAGTAACTTACTTTCCTAAACTGAATACTCTCAACACAAGCAACACCTCTGCCCTAGTGAAACCTTTCAGCTCCATGTAATTCCTTTTCCCATCCTTTCCAATCTCCCCTGCTTCACTTTCTTCACTTTTAAGATCATTTGCATGTAGATAGTCATCTATGAACAAAGCCTATGCTGTTTTCCGTATTGCTACTTTGGACCTAAGGTGAGCTGACCATTGACACATATGGAAAACCTGTGTAGTGTATTACCCCTACAGCAGATCTATTAGTGCTGCATATTGAAGTCTTGGGATGTCCATGTGGAATCCAAGACATACCTTCCTGAGGGATTGCACACTCAATGTGTGGCTGGAGAAGCCTTGCCAGATCTAATAATGGCCAGTCTTCACGAGCGAAGATTTGGGAAAGGTCATTAACCCTTCGAGCCTGCGCAGTGGATTTTTTAGGTGAGACACAGCGTGCGCTGAACTGAGCCCACCCTTTAATCCTGAGGTTCATCTGCCGGGGCCGAGCAAAGCTTGGACAGTGGCAGTGAGGGTCTCAGACCGTAGGTTTGTTTAGAGTGACCTTCTCTTAGATGGATTGCCTTACAGGGCTAACGAGCTCCATCTGCCCGGGGGGCTGGGAATCGAACCCGGGTCGCAGCGGTGAGAGTCCTGCACCCTAACCACTAGACCACTAGAGGCCCCACCTTAACTAGTATTTAACAGGCTCATACTCCCTTCTGACGCCATTCCCAGCATTGAGGGGTTTGCAGTAAGATTCTGGATTAAAGAGGTGGTCGCTGCTTGGAATAATCCAGAAGGGCAGAGTTTGGCATAGGTTACGATGAAGATAAATCTATGCCCTAAATATTTACAATGTGTGTATATTTAACCTCAGAGTCGATAAAAAGGAACTGAAGTACAGCATTTTAAATTCCTCCTAATTTCTGAGATTGTTTTAAAAGTACTTTAATTCAAGTAAGTGCCTCTTAGTAGTGTCTAATACATGCTTTTGCAACTTAGACTAGGATGTGCTTAATCTTCATTGTTTAGTGTCCATGATTTCCAGTCTTCAGTACCATTTTTCCTGTAATTCTCAACTATCCTTCTTTTTTTTAAGCTAGAGGTTTAGCCAACCAAAAAATTCTTCTTCAGTATTTCAGGATTTGAATGGATGCTTCTGGCAGAGTGCTGTTTGCCTCCTTTGCTTTTCCTGTCACTTTTATGAAGAACATGTTATGAAGTTCCTGTCATTACATTTAGCCCCCATACTCCTGTCATGCCTACTTAATCTGTTTTTCTCCTACAGTATCACCTCTAGCTCTTCTTCTCTTTTCCCACACAGCAACAGTAAGCAAGCTCATTATTTTGTACTGATCTGGATGCTACCAATGTTCTGAAGACTGGAATGTAAGAATACTTTTTATTCCAGCTACCCTTTCTGTTAATGAGTACCAATCAATGTTTATGAACTATGTTGTATTGTTAATACTGCTTTTGTCTAAAGAAATTTAACTTCTTTTGCACTTACAAGTCCTCAAAATATCCACACTCAGATGAGTGTTGACAATCCTTGACAGATTTAGATCTCATTAAAATAGTGGATGGGATAGTTATGTGGGTGTTTCATTTAAGTTTGAAAAGAATTGGAATGATTCTAAGCATAGTTATGCCATTTAAAAAATAAAATATGTATTTAAATTACTTTTCAAATAAACTCTCACCTGTATTTTGAGCCAGACGTAAGTGTGAGTAGTAATATATCTCAGGTCCAGAAAATTTCCCTTTCCAAGGCACCACATTTCTGAGCACTCCAAACAGAAATTAACTTGCATCATTTCCTGAATCTAGGGCAGAGAAAATTGAAATAGGTTGCTGCAATTTCTGTTATGCTGAAAAAATGAACGGTGTAAACACCCACATTTCAGATGCTGATGTACTTTTCTAATAGACTTTTCAAATATAGTAAATAAGTGGATTTAGTTTGGTGAAATTGTCAGTCTGAACAAGATCCACAGTACCTTTGAGGGAAAAAATGGAAAAATTTACAACTGGAAATTAACTAGATTTTCGTATTTCTTTGGAATTTTGCTATTTAGTGATGAACTGTTGACAGTTTAGCATATAACTGTCAACTTGGGTATTATCAATTCAGTATCATTTATCAGCAACAAATCTTCAATACATTTAACAGATTTCTCTTCAGGATATATTCTGCTATGTTGTTCAAAATTAAACAAAACCTTACTACTGAAGATAAGAAACATTTGTAAAGCACTAGATAAGTTAAATAAAGCCAACATGTCAAATCTGCACAAGAAGAAGACCTATGAAGTTTAGACAAATAAAAAAAGTAGTCAAAATTTGTTACGCAATGTAACAAATAAGTGTAAGTGTGGATGTACAAAGGTTAATAGATGCTAAAACTCTAGAGTTTTTTTGGTCCCTAGCTTAATCACAGGGTAAGTAAGCAAAATACTGTTTCAGAAAGTTTGGCCTGCCTCATTAATACAGAAAAGGTCAATTAATAATTACTGGGGAAAAATGGTCCAGTAAATAGATTTATAAAATAACATTGAAATAATAGAAACTGAATAACATCACAGAAATCTGCTGCACTCAGATTTTCAAACTGGGGTCCCTAGATGCCTGAGGAATGGGAATGGTGTCTGCAACAGAGAATGACAGCAAGACTACTGCAGCTAGTCATATAAAGTTTGTGGCATGTATCACAAACTGATAACTGGTAGTTAAGAGTCTTCGTAGCAATAAATCATAAAAGAACTGTTAGGCAGCTCTGAGCTTTCTTAATTCTTTGCAGATTTCATAAAATGTGAGTTTGATGTTATTGGTGGCTGGAAACAAACACCACAATGTTGTGCAGCCTCTTTTCTTAGTGAGCTGCCATTTGGAGAGAAAGTCTTAAACAGTAGATTATTTCTATTATGTAGTGTCTGACACAAAGTTGTATTGATTAGTAATTCAGTGAAATGATTCTATTATAAAATGCATGTTTTCTGAGAATTGCAGGCAATAGCAGCTGTTTTATCATAACACTGCACACATTCAAGTCTTCTATTAAATGCAATCATAATAAAAAAGATTTCATAAGGTCTTTAGTACACCACATAGATGCATCATTTTGTGGAAGCTTCTCACTTTTCTCAGGTCCAGTTACACACAGATATCCCTACTTGATATGAAGTAAATGATTTCCAACTTGTACAGTTTTAGCTCAGGTATCAATAGATATTTCTTTCATTTTTTTATTATGTTTTCCATTTTTTGCCAAAACTGAAAGCTAAACCAACCAACCAACCAACCAACAACTAAAAAAACCAACCCCCCCAAAAAAAACCCCAAACCCCCAAAAACTCAAATTTAAGCAACTTAAGGGAAAAAATTATTAGACCTGTCAAGAAGACTTTGAAATAAAGGTGAAGAACTGTAATAAAGTCATCATCTTGGCAAGCTGAACTCCACTGCTTTTTAGTCGTCTGTGACAAGTAAGAGTGACAATGGCAGAATCTCATCCATCTTCAAATCCTTGCAGGTTTCCAGATCTCTCAGCTCACTGCTTTTTCTAATGTATAATGCTTTTATACATATACATAACTTCCTTTTTCTAATGTATAATGCTGTGCTGGTTTTGGCTGGGGCAGAGTTAATTTTCTTTGCAGTGGCTGGTATGTGGCTGTGTTTTGGAACTGTGCTGAACACAGGGTTGGTAATATAGAGACTTTTTTTACTGCTGAGCAATACTTACACAGAGCCACGTACTGCCACACTGGCGAGGAGACAGGGGGTGTATGGAAATTGGAAGGAGGACAAGTGACCCAAACTGACCAAAAGGGATATTCCATACCATATGATATCATGTTCAGTATATAAAGTGGGGGGGGAGAAGAAGGAAGGGGGGGACATTTTGAGTGATGGTGTTTGTCTTCCAAGTAACCATTACACATGATGGAGCTCTGCTCTCCTGGAGATGGCTGAACATGAGAAGCAGTGAATTAATTCCTTGGTTTGCTCTGCTTGTGTGTGTGGCTTTTGCTTTCTCTATTAAACTGTATTTATCTCAAACCACGACTTTTCTAGCGTTAACCCTTATTATTCTGTCCCTGATCCCGCTGGTGGGGTAGTGAGCAAGTGGCTGAGAGGAGCTTGGATGCTGGCTGGGGTTAAACCATGGCAAACTGCAGTGATTTAAAAACTGGTTGGCTGAATATTCCACTTAAACTAAAACTTCTCTAAATTCCCAGCTATGTGCAATTACCAGGAAGCAAATCTCTAGATTGTACTTTAAGTCTGGCTTAACTAACTCTTTCTTCTGAGTAGTTTGCTCAATTTAGGGACACCCTTTAGATTTAGATATTAGTTGGAGTTTACAAAGTGGGGAAAGATTGATTTAAAGTTTTATCCTTAAAAAAAAATTTAAAAAATCACCGGTTTCAACTTGAAAAGCGTACTTAAGGAGAAGACTATTTCAATTAACATTATTTCAAATTAAACTGAAAAATCAACGATTTATTCTAATTTCCATTCATTGACCCTCTGAGTAATGAAAGCTGGTCCTGTAAATCTTAGGCCAAAATGAAGTTTATTCCATTCCTGATTTAGTATCAACAACTCTGGCATATTTGTATATATATAAAAATAAACAGAGCATCTGTGTAATTAACAGATTTTTCTTTTTCTTTTCATGCTCAAATGGTGCTATGGGACAAAGTAGAAGTGATAGGAAAACCACAATCTGTTAAAGCATGGGAATTCACAGCCGAACTTTTGTAGACTCTTGGCTAACTGCCTGAAAAACCTGGTTGACTTCTTACTAACCTACAAGATACAGGAAGCAAACATGTCTTCAAAACATTTTAGATTTAAATAAGCAGGCTTACAATATGAATGAAAATTAATGTAATAATTTGCCTTGCTTTCAGGTTTATATCCAAACAGTCTTTCCAAAATTGCCCTTCTAAGTCTTTGGTGTCAGAGCTGATTAGCAGAAAGCAGGAGATAGAGGCACTGTTCCTCAAAACATTTAGGTCAGCTCTGATACTCTCTGGCATGTATCTAGGCCACATCTAATTAATCCCAGAATATTCCATCACTGCTAGATTACCTCTGTCAGCTTCTCCCTCAGAAACCTGGCAGCAAAGATTTTTTACCTTAGGTGAGGAATTTCCCTTTTCTAAAGGCAAATGGGAGTGGTTTGTTTCATCGTCTAACTACATAATGTTTATGCAACAATTTACAGAGCCCTTAGGATGTAAAGTATTTAGTAGAGGTGAATACCTTCACTTGAAATTACTGGAATGTTGCCACAGATTTAAACAGAGCCAAGATTTCACCCACGATTGTGTTTAGGATAAAATTTACCAGCTTTCTCAGCTCTAAGTTTGATGCTGCTGTTCAAAAGAATTACATATTTTTTCTTTTTCTAAGCCAAATGTGAATACAAAGTGTTTGATCAAAGTAAGATCAGAAAATACAGAAGATCTGAAAAATAAAATAAGAATTCCATCTAAAAGCCTACTGGAGATCAGAAAAAGTTAAAAAACTAAATTGTATTTGTCCACTTTAGGCTGCAGTCTACGGTCATTACTAGAATTACATAAACAATTTGCAAAGACACTCAGCAGCTCCAGGTGATGGTTAAATCAAGATCAGCTAGCACTGTGGAGCAGCAGATATGCAACTGGTGACCACTAAAAAATAACACGGTGCACTTACTGAACTAAGGATACGCTACATCCATCTTCTGTGTATCACAATAGTGAAACACAGAATGACAGTACTAAAAATAGAGCATTAATTAGCAATGCTAAATTTATATGCAATTATGCAAAGTGCTGAGTGTCTCGAACAGTACCATATTTGTATCTTGAGGGCAAAGTATCATGACTTTTGAAATCAATGCTCTATAAACATGTAATCATCTAGTATGCAAAAAGCCAGTTGATTTTTTCTTATACCTGATGATAAAGTACTAGATAATAAGACAACTTACTACCTGCAGAACCAGAAATACCTGTTATTGGAGATCTATTAATATGCACTTCAAAACATAGGCCAAGAACAGCCTAGACATTTTTGCAGTGGGTGAGGTGTTTTTTTTAACTCCACCCTCCACTTTTCAAATTATATCCTTACAATCTCCTTTAGTTAAACATCAAAAGGATTTTCCCTGCATTTTGTACAGCACTGTTGTCAAAACCTTCATTTAAATGCTTCTACTAATACCTTCAGAATTATGTAATATTACAAATGTAAATAAGATGCAGATTTTTCACATACTTGTTTCTTTCCTATGCGAGTTGATTACTAAAGCAGGAAATGCTATTCATAAATGCTCAGTACCAACAGAATAAAAAAAAATCCATATTGAAAGGCTTCTTTTTTTTTAACATCACTTGAGAAATAGTCAAATCAGTATCAATCATGAATTTTGCCTCTGTTGAGATTTACCTGTCCTTCAAATGTGCAGCTGATACCTGCATTAACGTTTCACATCTGTGTTTGAGAAGTCATCTTATGTTTTTGCTCATATCAGAAGAAGAAAAGCAGATTTTATGAGATGCAGGATGAGTCCACCTGCAGAAAAGTACATATAGGTGTAGGATGAGTCCACCTGCAGAAAAGTACATATAGGTGTATTGGATTCCATAGCCAATGCTGTGAAAGTGACAAATCCCACTGTCTTGCACTTAATGTCTTAGGATGAACTCACAGATAGGTAAAAAAATAATGTTTTGACAGGTGAAAAATGCATGCAGGCTGGTGATGTGATACTAAAAACATTCTAAGTTAGCGTAAGCCCTCACAACTCACATTGCTATTCCACCAAGGTCCCCTACCACTATACTGGACTTCACCATAGGAGAGGAACTCTCACCTTTTTGTTGTGGCCTACATTTCTGGTTGTATCTGAGAGTCCTATAAGCATATGTGGCAGGTAGGCTCTGCCTAAATTTTGGTCATGCAGCTCAATTCTGAGCTGAAGGATGAACTAGATTTATACAAATGTTTTTAACAGCGATGGCCTTCCTGATGCTATGCATTAAGTAAAATAGCAAAATAAGCATAATGATGCAGGGCCGAGTACCATTACTGAGAGATTATGTCATATTTGTCCTTTTCCTTTAGAGATCTTACCCCTTCTTACGCTTCATCACTCAAACACTGTGCAAACTGTGGTTTGGTGGTGGTAGCAAGATGAATACATCAAAATGATCTCTAATTTGCCATTTCCCATCATGTTCAGTGCTGACTAGGCTACTAAATTTTCACCGCCTCTTTTTATGATCAGCCTCTCAAACTCATCAGTTTCAAGTAGCTGAGCAAAAGTTACAGTTTTTGCAGTTACCTATAATCTTTGTGGGAGCATCTTGATGAAAGAGAGAGAGAGGAGAGAAAAAAGGTGGGTTATTTGTGTGGATTCTACAGGCTCTGAACTTGGAGTGTTACTGCCCTGTATCAACAGAAAAACACAAAATTATTATTAAGAAGTGTATCAGTCATGTTAATTTAAAAATTCCCTACATTCAAGATTATGGATTTTAGATTCTGTAAGGCATAATTTTCCTTATAACACCTTATATAAAATTTCTTAAAACAAAAAAGTTAATTAAACTCGTAGTTATTGCTTTGCAGACAAAGATGCACTATTAACTTAGGAAAGAGGGAGAAATAACTTGCACTGTCTGAAAAAGTAAGAGCATGTAATACATGGAAAACACATGCAATTATCTTAAAAAGAGCTTTTAAGTTTTTATGAGTGCCTGCAAAACCTGCACTGTTGTTGAAAAATTAAAACAGTTCATTGTATGCCTTGAATGCTAGAAGTTGCTTTATCTGATAAGATGAATGATCCTCTCTGATCAAAGTTTCACCTAATTCTTCCTTTCCTTCTATTGCCCTCCTGTTAGTCTGTCATTCTTTTTGCTCCCTCAAAAACAAAAACAAACAAATAAAAAAAAGAAAATATTGTTTTATACATTATAAATTCTCATCATGCTCCTAATACCAGGATTTCCAGTTTCCTGGTCAGTTACCTGGGTAGAGTTAAATTACTCAATTCATTTATCCACAATAACCGTCATTAGGAAGACAAGTGTTTCACCCTGCACCATGGTGCATGGAAAGGGCCAGCAACAGCATCAGCATCTACACTCACTACATAGACTAAGAAAAAGCTAGACCTTTTTAAAGCTTCTGGTGTTGCAGCCTTCTCCCCGCTCCTTGGAGGTGTAGGAGAAGCTTCTCAGAGTGATCAAACAAGCCTCCAGCACTTCAGGGTAATACCAGTCTGTTGCTGATGAAACCTGTGACCTGGTATAAAAAGCAAACAATAAGCAGAATCATTCAGCAAATGGCTGTCATGGTTCAAGAGCTTCTGATGGTTAAAGTCCTTAACAAATACCTGTAACCCTGCCTAAGCTTATGACTTTGAGGTTCCTCAGCTCTGCACAACAACACATGCCTTCATTACAACAGTCCTGGTATTAAGTGTTCCACCACCTGAGCTCTAAAGAAGTAGCAGAAATCAAGCTGAAAAATCGTCACATAGTTTGTCTGAACACACACAACTTTCCACCAAGTATAAGCTCAGGTGTTCTGGGGATGAGCATCCTGATGAGCTTTGAATCAATTTAAAAAAAGATAGTGCTTTCTTACCACTGTCCTGTCCAGCTTCTAAAATAAAGTTGCATAGTTAAAGAACATCATTATTTAAGTTGATCTATCCAGAAATCCTTAGCAGATGCATCTGGTTTTCTTCATTCTCCTGTGATGTTGTATTTCAAATTCAATACATTACTTTATGCATCTTGCTGACAGTGTTTATTTTTAAGAGCATGAAACTCTCAGTGCTCGTCTATTGTTCCTGAATGCTGACAGTGTTCTCATCATGGTACTGGCTCTCTGAAGCTAGAAAAATTAAATAGGGGCCATCCTAGGAATCGTTCTGCTTAACATCGAGAGAGAGATTCCCCTACCTTCTGGTTTCTAAATTTCAATGTGCAAAATGCAAAAAGATCCTAGGAGCTCTGCAGGCTTGGCAAGGAGTACAAAGTTCGGGTACTGTCATGCTGACCTGGTTCAGCTCTTTCTTTATCTTTCTCTGTTGTCTTTTTGCTTAGTACACAGTCTATTGCGTATCCTTGTCCTGTGTTTACTAAGTGCCTCCAGGCTGTTAGAGCACCTAAAGCATAGTGCATATATGTGCAGTCTCTTAATCCTGGACGAAGTTGAGACCTCAAGCACACACACAACTTATTCAGGAGTTTCAATATGTTTCAATAGATACAAAAACTCCTCAGGAATTTCAAAAGGTGTATCTGCACTAATTAGAATCTGTATCATTTGCATGCCAGAGCTTTACTCATCACCTCAAACATCCCTTACCTACTCCCATTTTAACATTCATATCATCTTGCTTCTTTGAGAACATATTTGAAAATTCAAATTCAAAATCCATATCTAAAGCAGTAATGAATTCTGTGACAAGTTACAGCTTTTATTACTGTTAAGTTGCTTAATTCTCTAAGACCCCTGATGCTGAAATACCTGCAGCTGTTCAGTACCAATGACTCAGTATTTAATCTCTGAAAATACAAGTACCTTTTGTGCATCAAATACTGTATACTGCTTTTCTGGGTAGTATTTTAATAAGCTTTCATCACTACTTTTAACCAATCATTCTCAAGGTCCACAGGGTAGATGATGAGTATGTATAAATCATGCAGCTCCAAATACATCAAAGAAAATATGTTCATTTGTCCCAGGATTTGGCTTTTTACTTCCAGTTTTACCAGGCTTTTCTTTAACTAATCTTGCAAATGCCTTAACCACATCCAATTCCTACTGTACTCCTCTCAATCCCTTTCAATTACCTCCTTCTTAACATATAACAACCACTCCATAATATTTCCTTGTAAATTCTTTTAAATCTTGATTTTTCTTCTTCCTCTTTTTTTTTTTTTTTTTTTAATAAATTGGCTGATTGTTAGGAGCATTTGTAACTCTTTGAAATTGTACTTCTGAATGCATTGTGGTATGTTGACTCTAAGGGCTAAAGTTTCTAAGCAGCTTTCAGAATAATGAGATTTGTGGGCATGACTCCCTTGCACTGCTATAAAGGTTTACTCTTTAGAGCTAAAAGATTTTCAAAAAATCAGTTTCTTTGTGCTGCTGGCTTGTAAACACTGTGCTTGGAGCATGCATCCTTTACAGCACAGTTACCCTTTTCTCTTTCAAGTTACTTATTGTGCCTGAGGAGCTTGTGAACATCTACCCTTAACACGCAATTTTATAACTCAAGGGTGCATCGTCTTTAGCAGCAGCTTTTGCCCAATTTGCCTCTACTTCGCACGTAGCATTTATGTGTATGAAATATTTGCACTACACATTTCGTTAATGGGCGACTCATTCTCTTTCTTTGCCTGACCACATTTCCACTGATAAGTGGAATAACTTGTAGATATCTTAGGTAAAGTGTAAGTGGCAGCAACTTGTAGATATCTTATGTAAAGTTTCAGTCCAACTGAAAACGGTAGATTCATGTGCCACATTTTCAAGTTAGCAACGCCTAAAATGTTGATCTAAAATTCCTGGGTTTTGCAGACTGGCTCGGTTGCTACAATTGTTCTGACACTTCATATTATTATTTCACATGAAGTTTCATGACAAGTAAGCCTACCTCACACGCAACTGTTGCCTGCAGTATGTTTCACGTGATTCGGGCTGGGTTTGCCGAGTCTAACCTTGCGTGCCTTTGTTTGCTCTTGCACTGATGCTGTGGCACAGGTATGCCAGCGTGCCAAACAAGGTGGGTTGGCTTCACTGATTATGCCAGTTGGTGCTGGAGTATTTGCATTGTCTGAGGTCAGCCCAGCACTCCTCCATCCACACCTGCCACTGTGTGCGCTCTGGGTGCTGCAGCACAGTCGTCAATCTGAAATCCAACTTCCTGATGCTCCTGATGCAATCCAGGATGCAGCCACGTATTATTGCTTTTTTATTTCTTTCACCTACCTCCTCTAGCACAATGAAACCACATCTCATCCTGCTTTCTTCAGAGCTAGTCAAAGCACGTGCTGAAGCCCTTTTCATCCCCCAAAAGCATATTATTCTACTGCTTCTTCCATATACCACATTTTGAGTTCCAAGTTTTTGCCTCAGCAGCAGCTTTTGGTTAACTAGCTGATTCTGTTAATAATGAGGTATGGGAAACATATTTACAAATAACTGGAGAATAAGAATGCTATGCAAGCCTCTCGGAACCGAGGGAAGGAAAAGAGCTATCTAGTGCTTATATAGGTTTTTACACACAGCCTCATTTGCCCTCCACTTTCCTCAGGGATTATGGGATAGTCACTTTACGATGACCCTGTTATCATGAAGTTAAACATATGCCTAAGTCATTTTATAACCCAGGTACTGGTGCTTGTGTTGTGACTGTCACGCTGCCCAAAGCTGTAGAAGTGTATTGACTTTTCCATAATTAAGACAGCAATACCCACTGATTGGATTTAACTGTTCACTGAAGGAAAAAAAAAAAACAAAAAAACACCGAAACTCTTTTGCTGCAGACTCCTAAAGACCTTGGAACATGTTAGGGATACAAGAATGACATGCATAGACATGAAAAGCTGAAAGACAGGTTGAAAATTAAAGCATAAAAAAAAGTAAAGACTGATGAGTATTTCCACACCCTAAGGTGTTTAGAAGGCAGTTTCCTGCATTCAGAATCACCTACTTGCTTAGCATGCACTGGGAGTAGAGGAGGTTGCAGTACTAAGAATGTGTCTGAATCCTCAATTACATATGCCCATCCAGCACCTTTGAGTTTATTTTCTTCAAATACAGAGGCTCTGGGGAGGGGGGTGGAGGTGGCATCTTTTTGCTTCATTTTGCAGAGTCAGGCTTTTGTTCCTTGGCCAGCACAGTGTTTCAGGTCAGCGAGCCAGGCTGCATTTGCTGCTGCACATTCAGCTTCTCCCCCGTATTAACCCCAGCAGCCTCAATACACCTTCTTAGGGGGAGGAAAAATGCTTTTCTTCCCAACCAAGTTGTTGCCAGATATAGTTTATACAGGTTTAAGGAAGAATTGCACAAATGCTTAAAGCATGCAAGAGTGAACTCCTGCAATCATATACAGCCTTAAACATGAAAGAATGCTTCAAGAATTTTAATTCTTTAAAAAGCTTTCCAATCAGAGGATGATCCAGCCTGGATCTGGTAAATGGACCCAACAGTTCCCACAACTTCAGCATGTCATAAGCGGTGGGACTAAGCTGTCTCTGATGTCCCCAGATCTGGTACTGTAAGAAGCATCCCCAAAAGCAGTGTTTTACATCTGGTCTGCCAAGTGCTGGAGTGGAACACTGCAGAAAATAAGCCAAAGAAAAGATATTTTCTCCTTTTTGACACTAGCTTTTGCAGTTCTAGGGCTTTTTCTGTAAGGTTTCAGTCCTTGCAGCTTACGAATAAATTCTAGCTGTGACAACTAAAGAAAAACAGAATCTTCCCATCCTTGTTCCCCAAACCCTGTCACCCTCCACTCCCCCAAAAACATGACAAGAACTCAAATAGTTCTAAAGTCAATATAAGCACATTAAAAATACACTTTATGAGATAAACTGGAAATTTGGTATGCTTGCCATTGGCAAACTATTTTGCCTTTCCAGCTTCAGACTTGTGCCTCTTCCTCTTTCTTTGAGGATAAAGCTCCCCAGGGTTTCTAAAGGACTCCAGTGACCTTTACAGACTCAGCTGGCTTTTTCAGCAGGCAGCACTTCTGTTGCCATGGTAGTGGGAGCCAGGGCCCCAACTCCAGTCAGAAGGGTTGGGGACTTTCTTCTGATGCATCATTACCACAAGTAATACAGAAATTAGGTAAGGATATATAGATGTTGCCTGAGTTATCTGATATGGCATATCTTGCTGCAGATGTCATTTATGGAGCAAATCACTTTTTTGTGAATTTGGGAATGCAAAAAGTTCATTTTGGGAGCTCTTCTACTCTTAATCAACTTCCCCTTGGCCTGAGAGCATGTTCTTCAGAACAGTGAGTGGTAGTGTACTCTGTAAGGAGAAAAAGAGCAGCTCTATCTTGTTGGGCATAAGCGAAGTACCAATAGACATTCTCCTCGCAAACTTTATTTCATTAAGAGCTATCAGACTTCTTGCCCCCAGCCCATAAGCAGCTGCTGTTCACAGTCAGATTCACAAGTCATCAAGCATTGTGGAGCCCAAGAACCTTCTCTGGCATTTGGCTTTTCAGATAGGAACATCTCCGTGCAAGTAAGCTCATATTTGGTCCTTGCACACAGCTCTCACCGTTACAATCAATAAAGCTTAAAGAGAGGCCTACCATACAGTTTTGTGACCAGATGCACTCTAATGACAGCAGTACAAAATTCCCTTGTGCCAGTTCCCTCAGCTCACGGGACATGGAGCAAGAGATGGCAAGAGTCTGCCCAAGGGCTATGCACTAACTTGACTCTTCCTAGCCCCTCTTGCTCCCTTCTGATTCCTCCCCTTCTCCATAATTTTTGAAAAAATAGGTGCTGTGTGGAGGATTTTTGTCCTCCAGTCAACTGATGAGGAAATTTGAGATCATGTGGGGTTTTTTTGGTTGTTTGGTTAGTTGGGGTTTTGTGGTTTGGGCTTGTTTGTTTGGGGTTTTTTGTTTGTTTTGTTTTGTGGTTTTTTTTAAAGCCAGAGAAAAGAGAGTGACTAAGGTCCATTCTCAGTGAAAATGTTCTTGTTTGGTGAATGTTGGTGAATAGTGTAAGACTACTAAACTAAAAAAGGCAAAGAGGTTAAGTTTCCTATGCTGCTTAAGAGCAGAACACTTATGAGCTTGTGCTGACCCTTCCCAGAGAAGGAAATAAAGACTATGATCTATTAAAAAAAAAATTCCAAAAAACCCCCACAAGAAGTTAAACACGCCTTACATGCTACATGCTATAAAAACTAAGATCTAAATCACTACAGCTTTTCACAGAATATAAATTCAAAGATGCCAGACAAAATCTAATCCTTTTACTTACAGAAAACTGCTTAGCACACAAACAAAACCCTTACTTTAAAAAAAAAATGTAATTTTTAAATGTATACACACACTGCTGTTAAATGGTCTGTAAATTGCTGCTCTTCTGGGCAGAGTAAATATTTTGTGATAAACTGTTGTCTCTTCATCTGAAATGCAAACTGTTATCTTTATTAATCATAAAAGACAATGCTTTTTTAAAAAATGAGCTGCTGTATTTGTATATGCCAACCACTGTGCTCAGACACCAAGTAAAGAATATCATGGCAGGCAAACAATAGATAAATATTTAGTTTCCCTTGCTTCAAACGTGCTTTAAGAAGGGAAATATTTTACTTTAGATTTACTTTGATGGAATCTCTCAGGGGAACTGAAAATGTTACAGACCTCATTCATAGCTAGACTTCCCTTAATTTCATCACACATGCATTGACAAGACTGTTCTAAGAATCACCACAGCTTCAGCCTTTCAGGTGTAAGCTCACTGAAGATTATCTAATAATGAGTCAAGTGAAGGTCTAATGCAAGAGAAAAATTTTTTGCATGGAACAAAAGTTCAGCAACATTCCCTACACCACAAGCAGCTAGCATAAAGGACACAAAATTTATGGTTGTTGCTTTTAATTTACTGGAAATCAGAATGTGGCAGCTCCGGAAACAACATTCACACTTCTAGTATCTTGCATTTCTTAACAGAAGAGCTTTGCTTCCCCACCTTCCCCTCCCCCAAGCTGCTATTTCAGAAACAGTTAAATAGACAGTTCTTGCTCTCAGGTCTACAACTGCAAATGACTTCATGAGCACCCTTATGATACTGACACTTGACATGCCAACATGAAGAAGTTTAATCACTGACCTGATTTTGGGTTGATGTGGTCTTTTTTCAGTTGTGTGTCCCAGTCTTTGGAGAGTCAGGGTCATATCTTCTGAGAGGGCTGCAAATGTAGGTTTCTTGGCATGAAAATGGTGAAGCCACAGCTGGTCACTAAGTAGGAGGTACAAACAGGAACCCCTGAGTGAGACAGCTAAAAAAACCTCATACAACCAAACCCTGAGCATGAATCTGCAAAAGACTTTAAGTAATCTTTGGTATAGTCTGTTGCTGTGTGGGACCATGAGAAGCTAGCAGTTCCTCCTCTGACTGCACTCTCCTGTCCTGGTGGTGCCAGCATGGACCCTGTTGGGTCACCTGTAGCATGTGGGGTGGCCTAAAGAAGCACTTCAGGGGGATGTCCAATGATGACTGGTTTCCTGCTCTCAGTTTGGGTACTGGGAAGCACCGAGGAGATAAGAATAACCAAGTAATCCAGATATAGGGGGCATTTTCTCCTCTAGTTCAGGCAGTAGCTACAGAGCCAACCTCTGGCAAAGGGCTGCAAGTAATCACCTTGAAGGTGCTACTACTGGGGTTAGTCCCCCAGTGGCACTTTCTCAACTCTTCCCACTTCTCTGGGAAGTTGAGAGACACTGTTGGGAGACATTGTCCTTCTACTTGTCAGTTTTGCTTCCCCCCTGCCAAAATTAAGTTTACCCTGGAATTTCCTTGATGTAGAAGCTCATTAGTTCTAAATCAGGAGACATGTTTAACTAAAACAGTAGTAAATGTCACTTGAGAATCACTTACTCTGGCAGAATTAAAAACAGTATTAAAAACACCCATTTTCTCCCCTCATCTTGAAAGCCAAAAAGAAATAAGCTAGTTGGAGTAATCATCCACATACAAACACCCCACCAGATACCATCTTCTGAATCCACTTACCAAGGCCTCCAGTTGAAGAGGTCACTACAATTCCCCTTCAATACCAAAGAGGAGATACTGCTGCTGACCAGGAGCACAGAGACCCGTCTCCTTCTCACCCAGCTGGGACAGCTTGTTGTCTAGAGCTCATAGCATTACCCATTGTGCAGAATAGCAACACATTTCCAGCCGGTGCACAGAATTACCAGTCAGAAGTCAGGATGTAAGCACCACCACTAGGTAGCTAATGTACAGAAATACTTCACAGACTGATGGCTTTTCATGATGGAAATTCAAGGGCAGCTGCCCTATTCAAGCACTTACAAATGGCTGCTGCTATGGTAGAGCTGTATCTGTAGGCTGAGATCTTGTAGCTGCTGCTGACCTCCTCTCTCAGAGAAAACTCCTGCCTCTGCAAAGAGCTGCCCACCTGGGAGGATCACAAACTGCCCTCACCCTTCCCCATCCGCAGGCATCGCAGAGGACGAAGGGAGGCCAGAAGGTAGGAGCCAGACTTGGATCCTCCCTTTCTTGACTAGCAGGAATATATGTGGCAGCATCTCAGCCTTGAAGTAAAAGAAAAGACAAAGCAGAAACGTGTCCAGTCTTCTTGTCCCTCTTCCCACACCAAAAAGCTGCATTTGGAGTTAATAAACATGCTCCAGTAACTACCATGTAACTCTTGTCTGTCACTGATCTTTGCGGAGACAGCACACTCATTTCAGAGCAAGATGCAGTTCCTTCTACTTTCTTTTCCTCCTGTTTAAAGTCTTATTACCCTCCTGATGCACTCTTACCTGCAAGAGCTCTTTAAAGCTTTTTCCTTGAAGGTTTGCACCTGATGTTATCAAAGATAATTAGATAATTGACACACAATTCACACAAGGCTCTCTGGTTTCTTTATACATGGTGTTTTCCTCCGGCTGTGAACTCTAAATGATACAAATGGGAAAATTCTCTGTTGTTTTACAGCTTTTAAATTTAGGCTACATTAAAACTAATGCCTAATTGATTTTGATGTATCTAAAGCACTTTACTGTTCTTTTAATAATAATTTTTCTTTGTTCCTAGTTGTTCCCTCACTAAGGATAGTGCCTGTAATGTTAATGACTCCAGTCTCATTAAGGACTTGATAGAAGTTTTTCTTATTGGTACATCCCCCTCACTTATAATTTGTTTTGTTGTTATAATCTCTGTTTCAGTCTATCATCACTATTGGAAGATATTTACCAGGTTTGTTCAGTAGAACTGCCTGTAAGAAATTAGTCCTGAACAGCTTAAGTAGAAAGGTTAGGTAGAAAATAACTTTTTTTTTTCCTGATTGTGAATGTCTTCAGTTTGCATTGGACTACAGTACCCTTTTAAGCTCTCTAGACAAGGAACGCTCACATGTTTTCAATGCATGCTTATAGTTTTCTTAGTTTTGCTATTTTTGATGTTCAGAGGTCTTTGGAAGCAATGTTCACTTTAACTGCTCCCTCAGAAAGCTGCCTGAATAAACAAAAAATAGATTGTGTCCAGTTAAAACCTACCTCAACTATGCCATATGTAGTGGATGTCAAGGATGAATTTAATAACCAATTTAGATTAGAAGCTTTTAGGATAGAGGTACAGCACTGAAGAACTGAAGTGTATGGGTATGCATAAAATTTAGTTATAGGGCTTAAGGCAAAGAGATAAAAATAAAAAAGAAAAAGAAAAATAATTCCTTTAAGATAAATAATACATAATAAGCAACTCTTCCTTCCCTAGTCTTTGAAGGTGATTGATTGACTAATCATGCTCTTCTATATGACTCTTAAACTTCTGCAGTTAATCCTCCTGAGGAAGACGATGTATTTTATGTCTTATTAGTTGTAGGTAGAAAAAGAACCAGCAGTGCTGGGAATTTCTAGGTTGAGGTTTTTTTTTGTTGTTGTTATTGTGGCTTTTTTTTTAAATTTGGCATGGAAGTGGAACAAGTAAATCTTGACTTACATGACTTTTTACTGGAATCAAGTTCTCATGAACTTTTTCAATGCTTCCTTACTTGTCACTCGAGGACTATTACACCAGTACATCTGTTTTGTCCTCACTTCTGTATTTGCCTCTTATTTAAGTGGCCATTCAAGATATGATTTAAGGTGTTGCCAGAGCTAACAGTGCTCTTTGTTAAAGAAGAGGACTTTGGCTTCTCTTTCTGTTGATATTACACAGCTGGCATGGCTGGGGGCTGTGGAAACACGAGCAGCCATATGGCCCTGGGAAGCCCTGCAGCTGGTTGGGCTTGTCTGGTTCTTCGCCCACCCACAGCAGGTTATTTTAGCAGCAGTAGATGTACCACAAACTGAAAAATTAATGCTGTAGCTTCTGAGAGGTATTTATTCATTCACATCATGGTAATCTTTTTGAAACTGCTCTTTAGCAATCTTTTACTTTGTATTCTGTAACATAATACATCCAAATATAAAATAGGACAGGCGTACAATTTTTATTCCATAGTTTAGCTTCTTAATTACAGTCCAGAAATTTACAGGCATGTGCTCTCTCTAAACCCTTTAAGCACGTCTTGAAAACTTTATTTTATGCATTAGTAAGTTGGTCAAAGCTTCTACAGCTGTTGTTTAATAACATCTAAACCAACGATCTTAGACCAGTCAGCACAGAAGTGTATATTTTCCTTTACTTATTATAATTTATATATTACTAATTGTAGTCTATTGTATAATACTTCAAATGCACACACCTGAAAACATTTTCCCCATTTTTTCAGAAAGCTATATTTCCTAAATTCCAATAACCAAAGAATCTGACCTTGATTCACAGAAAATTAGACAACTCCATTTTACTTGCTGAGCTCTACCAGCTGCCTATCAGCCCAGATCATTACTGGCTGTCTTGCCTACTGGGATATTGGACAGGGATTACACAAAGTTGTCTTCAGCTCCTCTTGGCCCTTTATATATAATTTATAATAGTTTAATTGCCAGGGAATGTTTTGTCCCGAATGTTGTTTAACAGCAAGTGAAGGCTTTAATTCCAGACTCTCAGAAAAGTGAGAGAAATGGATGTTTTGCAGGATACCTGCAGGAAAGGGTATTCACAAAGATGCCTAGAAAATAGTCTGACCATCAGAAAGGCTAGTTGATAAATAGAAGCAACTCAGAGACTCAGAAGGGACCACATGTTTCTATTTTGCCACCTAATGCTTGGAAAACCGTGCATGTGTGTGTTTATGTGGACTGGACTGCTGTGAAGTGTTGAGAGATGTGTTGTGAACCACATCACCTGGAGAGCTGGGCAATATCGAGCTACTTCAGCCAACAGAGTTTGAGGTGGAAAACTGCAGGTCAGGCCAAAGTTGGAAGGAATGTACCCCTTGCCAGGACAACAACTGTGGAGAACAACCCCCAAAGAATGGGTTTATATAGCTATGGTGCAGATTTGTAAGAAAAACTGGCAGCAGAGCCCTGATGAAGCATCATTACTCTTCTAGGTGTAGATTAACATTACATGTTTTGATGCAGAGCAGTAGCTGCAATAGGGAGGCTGATATGACAGGAATAAAGGAAAACAAGTTTTAGAATCATAGAACGGTTTAGGTTGGAAACGACCTTAAAGATCATCTAGTTCCAATCCCTCTGCCATGGCCAGGGACATCTTCCACTAGGCCAGGTTGCTCAGAACTCCATCCAACCTCGCCTTAAACATTTCCAAGGATGGGACATCCACAACTTCTTTGGGCAACCTGTTCCAGCGCCTCACCAGCATCACAGTAAAGAATTTATCCTTCTCTTTTCCAGGCTTCACAAACCCAATTGTGTTAGTCTTTCCTCACTGGAGAAGTACTTTGTCCCTCTAATCATCCTGGTGGCTCTCCTCTGGATTCGCTCCAACAGGTCCACGTTCTTCCTGTGCTGGGGGCCCCAGAGCTGGATGCAGCACTCCAGGTGGAGTCTCATGAGAGTGGAGGAGAGGGGGAGAATCGCTTCCTTTGACCTGCTGACCACGCTGCTTTTGATGCAGCCCAGGATACAACTGGCTTTCTGGGCTGCAAGTGCACATTGCGACCACACATTGCCAGCTCATGTCCATACTTTTCTTTCGTATGAAATCCCCCTTCCTTGGCTTACAATTCTTTTAAAAGTGCATTTGTACAGCCTTTACACTGGTACTCTGATTTCCTAGGAACTTGTTTAGTGAAGGGACACGGTACAACTTCTATCCATATGTTCTGGTTACAAATAAATGACTCTGGAGGTGCATAAAACCAAATAGGAAACCAGTGAAAGGATTCCTGTCTAGTAGGAAAGAAAAGGTGATGTTTTACTGCCATCTCTGCGAATGTTGCTTTGATAATGGGAATCATTATAGATATTAACTTTGCTGACATGCTGGGGAATAAACTGGAGCCCTGTACATCTGTAAGCAAAAGCTGCTGCGTGTTGGATAATCTCTCTCTTTTTGTGTTTTTGTAAAAAAAACCAACACCTCTGACTCTTTGCAGCTTGACTAGAAGTTAACCTGTATCATGCATTCATCACAGATTATGCATCCATTTCAGATTTGCAATAATGCCTTCAGTTAAAGTTATTATAATCCCTTGGTGGCTTTCACAAACCACAGTTTAATATAATTCTGCTCAGTTTCTTGTATCTGTGTTAGCTCAATACGGATAATCAAAAGATGAAAACCTGATGTCCAGACTAAGTTTGGCTGCTTCTATACATTAGTACAAAGTATATCCACTGACTAAGATGCTTCCTGTTCTTACATACTTCCTTCTCTGGGCAGTTCTGAATATTGAAGATGGGTGAGAAAGTAGATCACCAATGCAATTTTCTCCCTCAAGGATGTTTGACTCTCTGTGCTATGAGCTATAACTTTTCCATGAACGAAATCTGGAGTGAGACTGGCCCATAAGGATAGAACTTCTCAGGTGCATTTCTCCTCCCTATCCCACTGTTAGCACAAACCACTGTAAACCATGTACCCTGAGGCAGAAAGGCTTGTGGCTCTGCCCAGTCAAGATCAAAGCAGTTTTAGTCACTTTTATCTTGAGAAGGGGGTCTGCAACAGCAGAAACACCTTTGGCACAAACCAGAAAGGTGGGAAGAAAGAGAAACAGCATTCTGGCAGAATCCTGCAGATGGGAAGCCAGTAGAAGGGAAGAAACACCAAATAGGAAAAAAATAAATAAAATAACTGAATTGCAAGGAGCCATGAAGGCAGAGCCATACCATTCTTTTTTTTTTTTTGAGAGCTGTATTTGATGTCTGAGGAGAAACACTTATTATCTTGATCCACACAGGGAGCAGGCAGAGCTATTTTGCACTGATCCGAGTTGACATTTCCTGAAAAATTTAGCTAAACACTTTTCCTCTTTCAAGAAAGCCTGAGATATAGAGAGATATTAATCTGAGGTAAAACAGTGACCATAATGTTCTGCTTCTACATACTACCCACAAAGTATCCTCAGGAACGTCCACACATACCTTTGGTGAAAAACTCAGAACAAACTTGGGGTCCAGCAAAGCTTTTCTCTAGTTGCCATCATGTATTTCACAATCAATACATTTCAGATTATCCAGTTTCTATTCTAAATTTAAGTCCTTGCAAGAGGACTTGATTGCCTCTCAATTACTGAATATTTGTGATGGAAATAAACATGCAAGCTCTGCTATGAAGAAGTATCCAAAATTATCAGTGACTGACCTTTGTAGGTCATATTTCCTTCATATACAGAATTAAACCTGATTCCTGCTTCTTCCCTTTTACCACCTATTTCCTCCTTCCTCTCTCAATTAAACTGCCAAGTCCTAATCTCACCATTTGGCCTTTCACCTCCTTGAAAGCTCACAATTCCTGATCTTCTTAATCTAGGATCATTACCATCAATCAGTTCTTTAGGCAAATGAAATCTTTTTTTCGAAGAGGGATGCCAGAGGTCTACTGATCTTTCAGTCTGATAATATTGTTTTATTTCTAGTGCCAGGTGAGATTTTTGTCCAAACTGTTGCTAGCGGCATATTTTGCCGATTAGATGCTCCAGACTGGTAAACAGAAATTTGCTTGAACTGTGGTTTCTTCCAGGTTGAGTCATTTACTGGGAGAGATGAAGGATTAACTTAATTAAATCAACTAATACTTTGACAAAGTGTTAGGGATCCTGCCAAGGTTAATGAGGGCTAAGGTTAATGAGGACCAAGTTTTCCTTTCCTATGTCTTAATATCTTTTAGACAGTAGCCTTACTTACCAGACTTGCCTCACTTGCAGCTCCCCTCATATCCCTTACACTGTCTATGATATCCATCTCAACACCCTGTTCATCTGCTTCTCTAAAATGGACCATTGGGACTTTTTCTACATCTTCTATTGAGTACAAGCTTTTCTGCAGCCCCACTTTGCAAGGTTCCTTCTCATTCATCTGTTCTGTTAAGCTGGGCATTTACTACAGTGGCCACACAAAATAAACTTCTCTTTGTGTATAATTAACCTTGACATTGCTGCAGTAACCACACCTTTAGGTAATCACCTGTGTCCTCTTTGTTCCCGTTGTCTGCATTGTTTTCATAAGGGCCACTGAAGCACCTACTGCACTACCAGGTCCTGTAAAAAAATACTAAGATAAAAGAAATCTTAAAAACAGCTAAGGTCTTAAGGCATATCAGATTGCAATGTTTGAATGCAATTTTTTCAGGAGCGGTTCCTAGATTTTTTCCTCTAGCACCATGCTGTCCACCTATTGTACCAAATGCTAGCAACACCATTTTCAGAAGGCCTGCCTCAGGAGTAGTACCACTAATATTAATGATACACTGAAAGAACAGAAAGCCACCACACAAAGCACACGTATTTTCTGAATGCAGCTGAAGCTTTGGAAATGTGATGCATTTTTCTCAACATCTCTAGCTACACATTCTCACTGTTTGTTTTTACACAAGTTTCTTACTTTTTTGAGTTTTTTTTCCTATGTTCACATTTTCTTAAATTCAGTGCATTAGGAATTACGATAAGGAAATATGAGATTACAGGAGACCTCAGGACAGATTTATGTATTACATGTGGTTAAAAAAAACCCTGTCAGCAACTAACCACACAAATTCATTTTTTTTAAAAATTAAAATTCTTCAATAGAAAGCACCAGACACTAAAGACTTACTAAACTATATTACTTATTAATCTAAAAATTTCCAGTTAAAATATATTATTTTTGCACAACTTTGGCAAAATATTTTGGTAGACTAGACATAATAGCCAAGTGTTTTTCCTTGTTACCTTTTGGTTTATATTTGCTAATTTTGAAAAGGCCTTTCAAAACTTTCAGACGGGGTAAGATCCTGAAAACATTATGTAAAAGCACTCTTGGACTCTTGTGCTCTTTCTAACAGGATATGAAACAGATTTGGAAGGGGGTTAAACAAATGAATTAATGAACATTATAATACTAATACCAGCTATAATAAAAGTTACTTCTGATCAGCCTGTTTTGTTTTCAAAGGTTTTGAAATTATTTCCCAAACAACCTTGATGGATTAAAAAGAAAAATAAAATCATTGTCTTTTTTTTTTTAATTTTGTACATCCTGCATTCTCTCAAAAAATGCTAGGTTAACAGCATTATAGATGCTCTTTAAATAGAAAATGGATGCATCCCTGCTGTCAGCCACACTGAAAGCCTCCCAGTGCTGCCTTCCTAAAATGCTCCATCCCCAATCCATCTGGGTAGGTTAAAACAGTCCCTCTCACTCACTCCCTTGCAGAAATTATCAGTAAAAATGCAAATAAATTGTGATTATGAGTTTTTTTTTTTTTTAAACAAAGGTAACATCCACTCTTGCAGAAGTGCAACCCGTCTAATCAATTTGGTCAAGCTATTTATATACTATTCTTCTATGATCTTCTGTGGCATCTGATTTCACTGAGGTCATGGAGACATTGATACCTGGTAAATAGCCAGTAATCAAAGGTTGTTAAGTGCTTGTCAGCTTCCTTTCAAACTTAGTCTATCTTTATGGTGAGGCACACTTAGTTCAGCAGCTACAGACCATTTATTCATAAACAGATAAAACCCAAGAATAATGCATTATTATCATGAAAATATCCATACTGTTGCAGAAACATTTGTTCTAAAGCAATCTCATTTTTCTGAAATAAGACTGTGGCCAGTGAAAAGTGATGCCTTATGCTTCTGCAACAAGGCTGCTCTCCCACACATGAAACATTTTGTTTCCCAGCTTCTCCTCTCTCCTTTAAGCCCTGTCCCTCAAGGCCTCTGTTTAATTTAGATTCTAGAATACATGCAGGGAAATGTGTGATTTTAGAGTTTTAGTTGCACTTGGAGTTCATTCCAGCTTTTCCAGTTGCTCTCTCCTATCATAGTAGTTTGCTGGCCACAAAAAAAGGTCAGATAACTTTAACGGGAAAAAATTTAGAGTAGGTGCTGATGAACTCTTACAATACAAAGATCTTCTTTTAAGGCATGTTGATTAAAGCCCTCTCAGCCAAAAAATAATGAATTGAAAAAAAGTGAAGCAAGTCATTAGTTGGGGAAATCAGTATAACTTCACTGAAATGATAAGCCCACATTACTTAATGTCGCTGTGCTCTACACTTAAAATATGTTCAGAACTATCTGGTATTAAAAAAAAATTTTGGGAAGAAACTTCAGTCTTTTGAAGAAACACATATTAGAGTTAAATTCTCCTGCTGAAATAAGAGAGGAAGATACATCTGTCCATCCTACCAAGTTGTTCATAAGTTTGCTGGGTGGAAAAGATACGGTTGTAGAAAGAATCAAAGAAATTCAGAATGATAAATTAGTAATGAAATATTCTTACAGTGGAAACCTTTGGAGAACACCCAAGACAGAATTTAATTGAGAGGTAGCGATGATCATTTATTATTAATAAAATTTTGTTGCAGGAATCCTGTGCAAGGACTATTATCTTTCCCCAGAACACCTGAAAATTAGTTATGTTTTCTGACAAGGACTGCTAGAGTTTACAAGCAGAGATCAGCTACAAGTAAGGGGAAGGTTTCCTTTGGCAGTGCAAGGCACTGTGCAATATTACTCAACGAGGGCTGTAAAAGGCACAGAAGTTCTTTGCCCCAACAGCAGCCTAGTTCCCATTAGACATCTCAAAATCAGACCACTGAGATGCAGTCAGACACTGAATGATATAACCCTACCAATCTGTTCTGGTTTAGCAATCCAACCTTTGCCTCTCTATTTTGGGCATACAGTGTTGCTTCCAGGACTTTGACAGTTTGGGGCCAGTTACAATCAGCAGCTTGAGGGCTGCATTTGCATTTGAGGCAGCCATTTTCTTCTTTTTCCCAAACCGTCTTTCCCATGTTCAAGCTGCAAATATATGCTGCTGTGAGCGCTGCACCTGGAAAGGCTGACAGTTTGCATTGCTAGACTGGTTCTGTGTACTGATGGCTAAACAAATCAGAAGTATCCGCACTCTGCAGCATTACTGCTTCTGTTCCCGAGTGCACCATATCTTCAAATCAAATTTAAACAATACTTGAACAATCTCACTTATTTAAAATCATAAAATGAGAAATCTATCTCTGTAGATATTTTTCTTTCAAATTATTTGAAAGATTTCTTCACTAACTTGCAGCAATTGCTAAATACATGGATGCATTTCACAATTTTCCAAGTGCATGCATCTTGAATGTTCAGGATCTCATTTCCCTCCTAAAAATTTCCTATGACCTGCAACTACAAGGTGCTGCCATAAAATAGCACAGTTATTGGCATTAGAACCATCCTCTGGATGCAATCAGTGCTCTTGTGCATAAACACAGCTTAAAGAGAAATAAACAAAACAGTCACTCCACTCCCTCAAAACAGTGTAGATTGCACGTCAGTATTTTGGTCAGTCGGCCACCTCTTCAGCAATCAGAATAAGCAACTTAACTACAAATGTTATATTTGGAACCTGAAAGGAGTTACAGCACAGAGCATGTGATCTATCTGCATTTATGGTACTTTCATCTGTGAATTCATCTTTCAAGTAAAAGCAGGCCACATATTTGATATAAATTTATACTCGCTCTTACCTTGAACAATCTCAAAGCTATTAGTCATGTTCCACACATCAGTATTAACTGAGGAGAACCACAGACACCCTCCCAAAGAAGTTTGAGAGGCCTCTCACTCCAATGGCTTGATGAGTCTGAGAGACACCATAATGATCATCTGGGTGACGGAAGTCTGTGTTACCGTGAATGTGCCTGTGCCTAAAGTGTCAAAATATTTAACATTTAACTTGTTTGCACATCTTGTTTCCTCCCTCCTCATATCTATGATACCATTCACTTGCTAACTCTGCAAAGTTCACATGATTTCCATCACAGATTTCAAAAACTTTGAAACCACCCAACTGATTTCATGTCATTTTTTCTCTCCATTCCTATCTGTCAAGAGCACTGCAAGATCCTTCAAGCTGCACTGCAGGGAGTCAACATACTTTTAGGTGATGGCAACATACCATTGTTAATTTGACTAATCTAGTTCAGCATGCAGTATGCAATTATTTCCTACTCTCCCGATTTTTTTCCCAGCCTATTTTCAATTTAATTTATACGTTGGCAAGGATTCTACCTTTAGAAAAGATAGCTAGTCCACGAGCCTTCCACTATGCTGCAGCTGCTGCTGTTATATTTGTCACTAAAAAAACCCTCTCACCTTATGTGACAATGGGATTTGAATCACAATGGCTAAATATATCATGTATAGAGATTTGATTGCTTTACTTTTTTTTCCTGAAGGGGAAAATATGAGAACAAAACCTTACAGTTTATTCCATGCTTCACTACAGTGTAATTCTAGACCCTAAAATTTCTACCATTCCTATTTTGGTAATGAATGGAATGTAAAAGGGAGGTATTTAAAATTAATTGCAGCAGTTCTGAGGGTTAAACCTGCTTAACCCAACTTTTTATTAAGAGAATGTCAACAGAGCATATATCTTGTTTAGGGAGTGCTGGGACATCATTATTCTTCTACTAGCATGTTTAGTTCTAAAACCTGGGATTTCTTCAGGTTCCTGTAGCTGTCATGCACACCATATACCCATCCCAAATTATAGCGCCTGTTCTGAGCTACTCACTACAGCAGGATTTGACCTGAGAAACTAGAGTTTTGTTTTACTTTATTAACTTGGAGTACTTTTAAACAGTTTTTAAACAAAGATTTTCCCTTGACCAGCAAGGGAATTTTCAGCCTGAAGTTCTCAGCAGCATCCGGTGAGGCTCTTGGCCAAGTTCTCCAGATACTGTACATCCACAAGGACAGCCTGCTGGCTCTTGCTGTGGCATTTTCTTAATCCTCAGAACAGATTTCCTGGATCTAGGAAACTTAATTCCTGACTCCTTTGACCCAGATGCTGGCGAAAACGTAGTCTGCAGTCTGTACGTAAATAGGTGTGTTCATTTTTTCTCTTTTTTTTTTTTCTTTCTAGGAACTGGCCTTGCTGTTAAATTTTTCTAAAACAGTCATATTAATATGTTCAAAAATCCACTGTTGAGTTTCAGATAAAGGATCGCATCTGTTCATGAAAATCTTCTTCTCAGCTGGGTTGCAATCTATGCAGCTGCTGCTTACCGGATGGAATAAAGTTTTGTCCTAGAGGAATGAAAAAAACCAGAATTAGGTAGCAAATGCCAAAGCATTGGAAGTATTCACATTTTACAGAACATGGATTAACACAGACCTATATGAAATGATTTTGTGGTCTCTGTGCACTAACCCTGTGTAATAACCACATCTATTATTAGGAAGCTGTAGACAGTGGAGTGTTTTCTTCCCTTGGGTTATCATCCTTCATAAAACTGGGGATTCAAGAAAGAAGGAGGAGACATCATCTGGTCTTTTACTAACAACTGCATAATACAATGAAAAAATAGAATATCTCTAACATCTTTGCACATCATGTATTTGCCTGGAGCCCATTTAAATGTCTGAAGTGTTTTTGGGTGTTTTTTTTTAGATTTATTCTTGACAGTTGCATGTTTCTGGGCAGGAGGAGCTGTAACAATCTTCAACTTGGTGAAGACGTTAAAAATGAATTATTAACTGAAGTGATGGACAGATGGACACAGGAATGATGTTCTCAGTTCTCATCCCATGCAATGCAGACTTGGCCTCGATAAGACTAGCCACTGAAATACGCTCTCTCTCCTAATAAAATGGAAATCATAATACTGATTTAGCTCCATATGGAGATTTTGGGAGGGTAAGCATGGATTAAGTGGCTTTAAAAAGCATATTTATGATGATTAGTTTTATTAATTTTACTTAATAAACTAGAGTGAATGTTACATAACCTGACTGTGAATCTTTGTTAAAGCAGAAACTATTCAGTTGAACAGCTGGTATGTGTGAGTTGGGTAGTTTCAACATACTTAGTTCATATAGCAAGTGTTTTGAGAGAGATAGATGCGGGAGTGACTAAATGGTTTGAAAGTTTCCAGGGACTATACTGCATCTGTTGAAATAAATTTCAGATTACTCTTGGTAAACCACATCCAGGCTTTTCCCCTCCACACCAAACATGCCCTGATTAGTATTTTAATACTAATCCAAGATGTGCCTGCTTGCCTAGTTTGCGAAAGGGAAAAAAGATCTACTTGTCAAATTGAAATTGATTAAAAACTTAAAAACAACTGCTGTGGGTGCTGAGCAACAATCACGGAAACTTCTCTTTAACTACAAATACCCTGCATTCCAAAAAAAACCCAAAAGTATGAAGACAAAAAGAAATAGCAGCTATTTAAAACCAGTTTGAAAAAGAAAGTGTTTTTTTTTAATTTAGGAAAGATGAAATTGATTGATTTGGGGGGTTGTGAAACTCTGGTAAAGTACAATGCCTCTTTTCATAATTAATATATGCAAGAAAGAACAAAGGCAAAAGCATCTTGTTCTCTGGCTGTGGGTGATGGTGTTAGATCTGCCTTTCACAAACACCACTTTTTCCTTCTAGCATCTGCCCTTCCCCAAAAACAGTGGTTGAACACACAGACCCACACACCCACACCCAACACTCTAATTCAGAGGGATACCATCACAGCTGACAGGACTAAATCAAATGAGTAGAGGCCTTTCCCTCATATTCTACAAAGCAAGCAGGGAGGATACTTTAGCTTGCAAGAAGGGGGTAACTGTAATGTGTACCAAGGACTATTGTGTCCCTACTAGGAGGTGGGCCTGCAAGAACTCCCAAGCACCCTATCGGGTGGTGCAGGCACCCATCTGCACCTTGCCAGACCCTCCTGTCTTCTAAAAAGAGATTGATGGAGTGGCACTGCCCAAAGTCAGGACACAGTGACTGTGCCATGGTCACTCGGCCTGATGTGGGGCCCTGGAGGAAGGGGGCATCTGGTTTTCCTTGCATTATAGCTGGGCGTGAAGGTCAGCCAAGCTATTAGGAGGCCAAAGCTGGAATACTAGAAGCTTTAATAAGATAGCTAGTACAAGAAGAAAGGAAACAGCTTCAGCACAAAAAGTTTGCTATGAAAAACACTCCAGCCTTTCCAGAAAGCGGGCAGTTTTTCTTCTCACAGAAATATCCCAGGGATGCAATTTTTGAGTGAAGCATTGTGCTTTCTTTCAGAGTCTGGTTATTAGGAGAGAAGAGTGTCTTTTAAGAATAGGCACAGAGTTACCACTCTGGAAAAACTTCTGGCTGACTTAGCTATATATAAAGGCCTATTAATTTATAATCTCAAGCTTATGCTGACCTAAGGTCAAAGCCTACTGCTCTTACAGAAACAGGCTCAGGACTTTAAGGAATCACAGTTGCATGAACCCTAGCAAAGAACTTTACAAGAGAAATACATAAATTCCTCTTTACACCAACATTGAGAAACCACAAATGCTATTTTGGAGACATTGCTGACATCTGAAAACAGCAGAGGGATTTTTTTTTTCCTTCTGCATGATGGCTAGCCTGAAGATTATTTGCAGAAGGAGGAACTCCTCCATAAGATAATGGGTCTTGACAGTTCAGGGGGTTGGTAATGAGACACAGAGCCTTTCATTTCTTCTAGGTCACTGCTGTAACTATAGCCAATCTCAAGAGCAACTGGAAGTCATCATCAGCTGGTGGCTGCAGTAGTTTATCTGAAATTAGTTGGTAGCCCCAGTGCAGTTTCAGTAGGACAGATGCCCATATTATAAAAGGTACTATCACAATGACATGTCTTCAGCTGTCTGAGGAAATAATCTAAGCACCTACTGTGTCAAGAGTGAACTTATTCTTACAGTTTGTCCCTGAAGCTGTCAGGAGACTATGAGCAAACCACTGTCTTCTGGGCACAGTTTTTGACATTGTCAGTTTAGCATCTATCATAAGCACTAGACTCAGGGTAAAATTATGGTGTAATTGATTTTGCACAATTGTTCCTTTTTAAAGACCTACTAAATCAGTCCTCTCTTGGATACTTGTGCTCTACAAATAGCACTAGTGGGCCTATGGCACATAAATTGAATCATACTTTATCAGAACCAATGTATTACCTGTCAGCCCAGAATGATGCTACACTGAAAACCAGAGGCGTAGTCCTTCATTGTGAGGAACAGAAATTTGTAGGCACTGCTGATCATTGGATCGGCATGCTTAGGAGTCTCAAACAGATTCAAGAAAATGGCTTTAGGCTTGGGAAGCTAAAGCCATTCTCCCAAATCACTAGTAATTACAGGTTATTTACATTTATCTACCTAATTTCTTACATTGCTCCAATATGGTGTCAATATTTTTTTCCTGGTATTAAATTCTATTCTTCTACTTGCAACCCATAGCAATGTTTGCAGTGCTACTTGGCTGTCTTCTTCTTCTTACAGGCTTTTCTTAAAGGTATATTTGGCTATAGACCAGTATTTTGGATTAGTCCTAAGAAAATTGATTACTTAATATCTCAAACTTACTAGACTTTCAAATAGCTACTCAGATGTAGTTCAAACAGTATGGGAATACGAACAGTTTTTTGACACATCTTTATTAGTGGTGGTTTTGATTTCATTCCTCTGAAAAGAATGCGGTTTGAACACTGCGACTGCACTGCAATGAGAAGCAAAGTGCCTGTAATGGGCCTAAGCTCTAAATTTTTGTCAGAAGACCAATCCTTACCCAAAGTAAAATACTAAGGTATTCTATTTGCCACTAAAATATTCAAGCTGTTTTTATTTGCCCGTATCCAAACCCAGGTTGTTAGGGTTTTTATGCTATAAGAATACAGAATCTGAAAACAGTGCCTGGCTTCAAATTACTTTTGCAGCACTTTGTAATCACTTCACAGCCCTAACTTTTTCTAACCATTGGCTCAAGGATGCAAAGGATCATGAGAAAAGTCTCATCTTTAAACTCTTATTTTCTAGTTTTATAGAAGTACTATGGCAACGTGGTAAGAAATGCTTCACATTAAGCATGTTATAAGACACTGACAAGCAGGGTCATTTTTCCTAAAGCATGAGAATTACTGGCAGGATGGGTACATTACCATTAGGAAGCTTCAGTGTCTGTAAGCGGTGCAGAGAATAAAAGAGAGCTGCTGACCTTCTCTCTGTTTTTTTAAAAAGACACACTTCTTGCTTAACCAGACTATTATTCTTATTTATTTAGGGTGCAGATTTAGTAGCATACCATCCTCTAGGTAAAGGGCTCTAGTACAGATGCAGTTAAACAATATAACATCCTTTTCTTGTACGTTTTTTGTTTGTTTGTGGGGAGAACACCCAAAATCCTATTACCAAGATGCTTTCAAAACTAGGTAAGGATTATATCATTACGATTTTGGAGGCATAGATACACTACCAAAAGTCTCTAAAATAAATCTACCCTGTATCTGAGGAAATAGACCATGGGAAACTACCTATGGTGTAGCCAAACAAAAACTAAGCCTAAAGAAAACCATGTATACATATTTCTATTATTCCAATGCAGTTTCCTAATTTGAAGGTTTATGCAAACTGAAGGTTTGTATTACAGTTAAGACTGTGCCAGTACTTCTACCCTAACAAAACTTTATGGTGTTTCTTGCTGAGATGGAAATGCCTGTCTTACATTGAGAATTTTTATATAAGCCCTGTCAACCTTCTATAAATTAGAAAGGAAGCTGTACAGAGAATTTAATAGAACTCACACTACATATTTTTTTCAAATGTCATTTTTTTTTAGTTATCTACTGTATTCTGTCCTCATCAAAGGTGATGAGCCTTATAGAGGGCAGCTCCAGACCCACATTTTGTCTTATGGACTGGCTATATTAAGCAACAATGAAGTGTTAAATGTATGAAAGCTTCTTTCTTGCAGCTTCGGTAGGCAAAAAGATAAATCAGAAGGGTTTTGAAGCAAGAAGGTATTATGGCATTATAATGTCAGAGAGGCAGCAATACAGCCATCACAGCTTATCTCCTCTAAATATCTGGCACATACATTCTAGTTTTCTTACAGGTAATACTTCAGTTTCAAAGGGATTACATTTCTGGAAAATCTTGTGGTAGACCTCCACTTGCAACATAAATAAGGTAAAAAGGCACAGTGTCTGTAATAAGTAGGCACTCAGAAAAAGGGTCAGGGCAAACCTGTTTTAATGGTTCTGAATCAGTTTTCTACTATATATACTTTCAACTAGAAAGCAGTATTGAGGTTTATCTGGAAAAGACCAATTCCTGGCACTTTGCCCTCAGCTTAAGCAAGGTGGAGGGCAAGGCACAATGGTCAAAGAAAACTGAAGCATGTGTGAGAGGAATCCTCAGTGCTTCAGATAAATGTATATCCTTATCCTGAATGGAATACAGAGCTTATTAGCAAAATCTTTAATCAAGGCAACTTGCTGATTAACCATTAAAAAAACCTAACAACAACAACAACTCAATAGCATTACCAGGACTTTAGCATAAATGAGGCTCTGACAGTTTCTAGCTTGACCTCCTGTTTCCAGTGATTTATAAAAACAGGCTGAAACTCAGCAGATCAAAGTAGTGTCTAAGCTGCTTATCTTTAGTTTATAAACTCCTGCCTTCTTTGGGCTTACAGCTCTGCTTTTAATGTTGGATTGGGGGTTTTTTGTTGGTTTTTTGTTGGGTTTTTTTGAGGGAGATTTTTCTGCCACTTGTAATCTTGAAAATGAAGTAAAATAATAACATTTAACTCATGAGCAGCATTTCTTGCTGCTGTAACATTGGATGAAAATATTTCCAACAGTGCCCCTGTTAAAATGACACAAGTAACTTGAAGCGCCAGAATGGTAAAACACCTTTCAGGGAACAGATCCAACACAGACACCCTCTGATCTGGATCACATCCATTTTCATTTAAATTTGACCTAAATAGCAGAATGTTCGAAAGGAACATATTCTAGAGAGATTACCTCAAAATTAAATTGGAATAGGACAGGGTGGATTTTAAAAACAAACTTCCCTGATGGGAAAACACAAGCCTGTGCTAAACTGAATATACGTTCAAGACAGTCTGAGCCTCTGAGATGCCCCACAGTGACTCTGACCTTCCTATAGCTCCAGTGCTGGTTTCCCTTCATCCCATGACAATCATACAGTGTGACAGGGCTACTGTGCGAAATGGCATCGAAGCAGAACTTCCTGGTGTGAAGTGGCTCCCCAGGGCGGATGTCTTCTCTCCAACCAAAGGTGAAGAGCTAGAAAAACAGACAGGCAATATAATGATATATTAATAGTCAAAAACATTTAAAACAACACAAAAAGCTTGATGCATGATTTCCTTTTCACACACTCTAGGTGCTGGTTAACCAAGATCCTGCCTGTGTACAATTCAGTGATACCAACTGCCTCAATTATAGTGCATCAGCAGTGATGTGGAATATACCCCAGGAAGGCTCAATCCCTGTGTCAGGGAAGGAAAAAATCTCTGGTGACACAGTACTGTGGAGAGGAGAGGGGATATGCTGTATTAAAACCTTTAGTTACCCCGGTTAAAGCAGCATTTGTATGCTCCAGGACTTCAGCTGCCTAAGACTCAGAAAGCTTCTGTCAGTGATGTTCCTTTAGCTCTCATTTGGGTCTGAAGAAGGTGCCTAGAGATATCTTCCCATCACAGCATCTTTCCTATATTCAGTGAACAGTTTCCTTTTGTTTATATAGGACATTGTTACTATAACCTCTTGACTGTCTTTTTTCCCCCGAAACAACACATGTTAAATGATCTTCATCTTTCCACTGTGAAACCTGTGAGCTACAGGCAGCCTGTCAAAATCCCTTTTCTCACTGCCTGAGAGGAGTCATGGAGGGTCACAGTTAATAGAGGAATCCTTCTCAATTAGACATCAGCTGTCTGAAGTGATGCTGTGACACTGCAGTCTTTCAATCATCAGATGAAGGTGACAGGTCTGACAGCATCAAGTTTAAAGATGTGGAGTGAATTTTCCTTTCCCATGGACCAATTCTTGCAGAAAAGAGGCTTCAGGTTGTAAATTACTACCTAGAAGCTCTGCCAAGAGCTGTGGGGATCTTTTCTTTTATTTTCTTTCCTTTTTTTTTCCCCTTTTGTGTGAGTGCTATTCTTTGGCTTTCTACATGACTTTTGATTTTCTGTAGGAAAAAAAAATAAAAATGTAACGCTGAGAAAGTGACATCCTCTTTAAATGAGCAAACTTTGCTAGTAGAAACTCTTTAGCTGAGACAGTTCATGTGGAACTGCATGCAAGCTTTTTGTCCGGAGAAGCAGCTCCCCATATTGAGCTCAGACTGCCTCCAGCACCCCCTCTCAGGGTCCCTTTGGTCCTCATCTAGCATCCTGCACCCTGCAATGTGTACATTCCCTGATGGAAACAGCTATAAATTGAAGCTTAATATCACATGGGGCTGATCCTGAATAATTATATATATATATATATATATATATATATATAGCAATTTCATTGCTATGGTTATCTTCTTTCCATGGTCTTCCTAAAAGATACAACTTTTAAAAATTCTGCACCTTCAATGCTGTACCATCATCCAAATACCACATTTGAGAGGTGTTACTGTCTCTCTTGGCCTGCAGGCCCAAAATACAAACATATATCTGAATATTTTCCTTTTTTGTTGTGTTTCTTATTGTAAGCCCTTGTTCTCTCTGTGAGCTGCTGTTACTCCCTATTTCTTCTGTATTATAGGTTTCCTAGAGTGTGTTTTCTTAATCTGGCCCTGTGTCCTGCTTATTTCTTCTTTCTCCCAGAGTGCGTTTTACATTCATCTGCAGTAAAATGCAGTGGACAGCCTTAACTTTGTTTTCAAAGCAATTTCTGCTTTTCAAAAGGTTAAATCTATTTCCACTTTTCTTTATATTTCTTTGAGGAAGCATTATGGACCTCCTACAATGATAACTTATCATTTCACAAGCAAAGACAGAAGCTAAGATTTGGCACAGAAAAAAACTATGCTGCTGTTTCTTTAGAAAAAGAGATGCCTGAGACAATTTTCCTTTAATTAAAAAACTACAGAAGCCATTTTCTTTATCTTATCCTTTACCTTTTTACAGACATGTAATATACCTACAGCTGAAAGTGATGAATAACAAATACTTCGATGAATGGTGTGGAACAGTAGTTCTGCGATATTCTCACTCTCATCACTACAGTTAGAGAGAGATCCTATTGCAGGACCATCCTCATCTTTCATAGTGAGTGGTTCTCCAAATTTCTCATTCTGCGCAGGACTGGTGAGCTGAGGGGCCAATTCTTGCTGCTCTCTGGACCTTGGCTTGAGGACTACTACCCACTGAATGCATCAGTACACATGAAAGAGCTCGAGCTAGCTTTTAAATCAGGTCATCCTGATCTAGATTATACCTTTGCTCTTTCCACTCCTGTGTGGTTTCTGAAGGCTACCAGGGCCGTGTCCTGTTTGCAAGTCAAGACATGGTAACACAATGGTGTTTTTTATTCCCTTCCACCAAAAACCAGGATCTGTGCAATACTAGATCTCAATATTTAGACTAGGACAGATTCTTTTTCCTTCTTCTTTAGCCTTCTGTTTTTTAAAACAGTTTTATTTTTAAATAAACAAGTGTATGTCTTCCTCCTAGTGATACTATTATAAAACCAACCTTGTTAGGGACAGGAACTCAGTTTTAGGACTAAGAGAGAGAAGAGAAAAAAATGATCAGAAAAAAAGTTATACTTCTCTATACACCCAATTGTTATCAAGACGTTGCAATTACAGACAAAACATGAAGGCCTACAGTCCTTCCAATCTCATAATTCTAAGCTATCCTACTTTAAACAGCAATTTTTCTCTAGTTAACACTGAATCTGGCCAATATAAATATTATCTCTCCACTGCATAATGTGCAACAATGCTACATGTTATTAGCTGGAGCCCTGAGTATATAATGCTCTGCTTTGCCACCACTTGTCACTTTGGATTTTGTTGTTCCTTTGTTAGGAACCAACTGTGTCAGATTTTACAATAAATGGCTGGACCCTTTTGTACTCTTTTTGTACTTCATTCATTTCTGACTGCTTGTTGATTTGAAACAAGGCTGCACGTAAATTCCCAGGCACATTATTAACAAACAGCAGGTTGATTCTTCACCTGCAACACACGGGGCTGCTGTTAACTGCTCCCTGCTGGACCCAAGAAACCCTGTGTCCTGGCTCAGTGGATGCTCATTCTCCTCCTTTGCCTTCTCTCATATCAGAGTCTGTAAAACACAACACTATCCTCTGCATTTGCAATCAAGCAACCTTTCAGCCCTTATGCTTTGCCTTTTCATGTAGCCTAGCCCTGTCATGCAGTAACTGGGGAAAATACAGCTTTCCAGCTTCACTTATAATTGGCACAGGGCCTGAAGAACGATTGCCTGATACAGCCACTGGCTTGGGACTGTCTATAGGACAAAGGCCCTTTTGATACCATTAATACTTTCCAGCCTGACAACATTGCTCAATTACTCGCTGTCTGGCCGGGGTCTGTCAGCTGGCATTGTGCTCTGACTACAGCATTAGACTTGAGAGGACAACATGTACCCTGTGCAAAGATGAAACACCATGTTTCAGACTGGACTCTGACTTGAATTATATCTCCAAGCAGAAAACAAAGAGCTAGGCAGGCTCCATGGCTACCTGCTGTGCCATGTTAGAGATGGTGCCTGTCCATCTATTCCCTGGCAAGGCTGAGGACTTGATAAGACACAGTGATGCCTGTCATCTTCCTTTGCTATTGGTTATCAGTCCAGCAGAGCCCCAGTTTTCCCTGAAGCCAGAAGTTAGCTCTGGAAAGACAGAGGTGGAAGAACACAGTGCCCTGACATCCTTCTGCCGCTTTTCTTCCCCTCTGGTTCTTAATTTTGGGAAAGCTTCTAGGAACCACAGTGACATTCACCCTCGCTTCCCACCCATCTCATGTTCACCAGAAAGCCTGCAAGAGCCCCACAAACCTTTTGACTGCTGTTTGCCCAGCCTGTTTGTATAGCCCTGGGGTGGAAGGTTGTCTTCCTCTCCTTGGGTCTGCCAAATGGCTGCACCCCCCAGCACAGTGTCTGAGACTATCAGCTTTTAATTCCTGCCCTGGTAACATGACATGAACCAAGTGGCACAAAGGATCATCTCTGTGCAGCAGCAGCACTGACACCTGCTGCACTGGTCACATCAAGCTACTAGAGTTTGCCACTGAATTCCATGGAAATTTATACCAGAAGTTACAAGTCCAGTTCAGTGTCAATTCATGCTATTTGAAATATGATAATAAAATACTTGATATTTTCATTAATACTGTTAGTTTCTATACACATATGCAGAACTCATGTAGGCAACAAACTCCAGAAGGGTGAAAGAAGATCTCTCAGGTTGGTCAGGTGTTTGGCAGCTATCCCCACTCTCTAACAAAGATTATCTTCACAGCTTGTTGTGGTGCAAGTGGAAGATCACATTCCTTCTCCTCAGTGGATGTTTCATTAGACCATGGTCTTACATCACCGCTAACAGGATGGGAATTGGGATTGAGTATGGAGAACCACTCAAGAAACGCCCACCAAAATATACCAATCTAAAACACACTTTTGAGGGAATTTTTTCACTTGTAAAAACTGTCACCTGCACAAACACAGATTTTGACACAACACCCTCCCCCCCCGCAGCAAACGAGAGGAATCAAAAGCGAAAGGACGGCTTTGGGCGTGGGACGCGCACCCGCCGCTGGCTCCGTGAGCGGCCGGGGGGACGCGCCTTGCGCTGGACAGTGCTGCCCCCTGCCGGCCTCCCGCCGCAGCGCGCCCGCCGCCCCGCCCGAGCACCGAACGGGACGGGATGGTTGGCCCGGGAATCGGCACCGAACGGGACGGGATGGTTGGCCCGGGAATCGGCACCGAACGGGACGGGATGGTTGGCTCGGGAATCGGCACCGAACCGGCTGGCACGGCTGGCCCGGGGCTCGGCACACCTGCCCCTGGGACACTGCACCGCCGCATGGGAGCAGCGCTCCCGGGCAGTCCTTTCCACACTCTCCGGCAGTGCGAGGGGACTCGCTGTCCCCCATCAACCCGTTAGAAACGAGTTGTGCTGTCCCTGGGGCACAAGTCGAGCACCGAAGGGCTTGAGGCTTCTTGCCTCTGGTTCTGGAATCTGAGGAGCTGGCTGGTTGAATTCCCTTCGTGCTAGCTTCGTCTTATTGATTCTGATGAGGTCATTTTTCATTCTTAATATAGAATGAGACCATATCCAGTCTGATCCCAAACGTCTCAATGCACTGGAGTACGCTGTAACACGGATTCCTCCCTAGCATCCTTCTCCCTTTGTGTCCCTTCCCCTTCACCCAAGCTCTTACTCTTTCAAAGGATATTTTAAGTTTCCCTTTTCTCTGCTAACTTTTTTCCTTGTCTCACCCTTTCATCCAATTTTCTTCCCTCCTTTCTCATCTCTGGCAGCCTCAGGACTCCCTCCCTCCCTTCCTGAGGAGGGTTTGGAGCTTCTAACGTTCGCAGATTTTAAAGCCAGAGAACACTGCGATGGTCTAGTCTGGACCATACAACTTCCTTCAATTAACTGCTTGAATTACTGGATGTCTTTCATAAACAAAACAGGATTATATTTATCTAGTCTTAGCATTCTATCCCTGTGCAGTATCTTTGGTAGCTATCTGAAGAAGTCTTCTTTCAGCAACTTCCTTTTTTGCCATGTTGGCACTTACCTAAATTGAGATAATCTTTCAGATTCTCAGTTTCATGCACCTCTCCCCCTGCATTTCTCAGTACCCTCAGATAATGGTTTCTTGACTTCAGCACTTCAAATACCCTCAGAACTCCTCTCTCCTGAGCTTTTAAGTTTTTACAAAGTGCTGTGTATGACTGCCAGGTCAATTTTTCTCTTCAGCATTGGAAATTTTTTCTAATATCGGACCTTTCGCTGTGAAAGGCACGCTCACTAAAATTGCTAATAAATGGTTAGGTTGTACTTTCCATCTAGATTGTCTTTGCTCACATTGGCCAGACCCATGGCCTGTGGGTCATTTCCTATGGCACTCACAGTGAGTACAAATCAGAGCTCTTTTCCTCCGTATTTTTGAGAGCTAATATTTTTCTACCTAACCAACCTAGATAAAAGCTTTTTTGAGTCTTTATAATTCCTTGTCTTTCTGAAATGCTTTTCCCCTTGCTTTTCCCCATTTACCTCGCTTACACCTCATATTTATTTAAAATAGAACCACTTATTGAGCTTATTGAGATGAAAGCATAAAAGCAGACAAAAACTAGAGCTTTACAAGCCCAGGTACTATATTTAAAATATTTTCAGGTAACTGAACCAAAATCTACATGTTTTCATGACACAGTGAGGGAGAATGGGGCATCAAAAAGCTCTTTGGGCATTGTAATTCCTTTTGGAAATGAAGACTAATATACAGCTCAGGTGGCAGCTGGAATTTCTGAGGTTATGTTAAGGAGTACTTTGTAAAAGCCATTAAAGCCATTAAGGTCAGTAACAATGCACAAATTATTTCTACACTCTGTTTTGCCTTGGGAAAGGGAGAAGCCCCCAGAGAAATGTTTAAAAACTGGAAAAAGGAAGCAACAATTTTACCCTGATTTTCTGCTGTTAAAATACCTGTTCATGTGACCACGTTCGTTCTGAGCCATCCTTCACACAGATGTCTAGCCTCAGCTCAGTCCCTGTGGCTCCGTGTTTACTGTCCACACAGAGGTTGGCTGCCACGTTTCGAATCTGCAAAACCAAGCAGCAACATTTCACATTATATCGGGCTGCAGAATAGAGTTTCCAACATTAGGGGGTTAGGAGTTTAACTCTGAAGGGCTTGAGACTCACTGTTAGTTATGTAAAACTGGTAGGAGTTATTTTTACAGGATAGAAAGCCATGTTCTGGAATGAACTACTCTTTTTAGGAGCAGCTTCAGAAGCAGCCAAGTTTGAAATATGCTGCTTAACAAATGAAAGGTAGGTCTTAAGAAATGTGCTCATGCAAAGAAACTAAGAGAAAAAAAGTCTGAGTAGTTCAAAGCTTGGTCTGACTGCTTCTTCCATCCTACAAGAGCAAGAGAGATCAACTGCAGAAGGAACTGATTTCTGTATGAGTCTCTCCCAGCCTTTGGAGCAGTACGCATTAAAAACTCAGGCACACCCTGTTCCAATCCTTGCTCTTACTTTGACACAATAACACCATTGCAGATAAGGTCACTTAGTGCCTGAAGTGCATAAAATTAAAAAGTACTTAACAAGTCTGTACTGGAGCTTATGCTTACCCATGGAGGTTCCTTCTGCATGCCTGCTGCAAACACTGCAGTGTAACTTACTCTTAAAAGGAAAATCTCATTCTTGAGACTGAAGCAACTGAGTAACAATTAATCTGTGACTATCAATCATACCAGTTATGTACCACTGCTGCCATGTATATTTTCTTTGAAACACTGGTTTGAAAAGGAGTAGGTTGCCCACTGCCACCAAAAAGAGGCAGAATCCTTGATTTATTTTGCAAATACATGGACATTTCTCTGAGTACCTTAGTCGATCTTGTTCAAAATCCTTTACACACCTCCATAATGAAAAGGATTTCTTAAAAAAACTTACCCTGTCAATGAGATAAACAGAAATTGAGTAATCAAAGTGCACGTACAAGCATGGACACATGCACAAATTCCATAAATAAAGCAGGTGTATATTTTGACATTCTGGATGCTACTTTGATTCTTATTTTAAAAAAAGCTAGATGCTGAATGGAGATACAGTTGAGTTGGCATTTGTGTTTTTTATCATGAAAAATACTTTAAAGTCACTATTGTTGCCATAATATGCTAGACAAATGTAAATATTGTCACTGCATACGTCATTCACATCCAAAGGATGGAAAACTTGTCAGCATAGCACAAAACATTGCAACGAGGAGAAATCCTCATGCATACAAGACACAGGCCAGAGCTACTCTGCTCTTTTTCTGACTCTGGAGGAGTGGGATAGAGTCTATTCACCATGATCAAGAAAGATTTAGACAGATGGGAAATCAACAAGTAGTGCAAAAAATGTAAAAACCGTCACCTTCAGGAAAGGTTTTAAAAGCTGCATTTGTTTAGCCTAGAAAAGAGCAGACCGAGGAAAGATGGAGCATCAGTTTGAGCAACTGACTACAAGGACCTTTGATCCTTCACCAGAGCTCAGAGAAGCATTCTTCTAAAAGTTGGATAAACCCAGTTCTAGGATATTTTTTCTTTTTTTAATACAATAAAAATTGCTAAAGATGAGGCAAAACACTATCAGTTCATACACACGACCAGATCCAGAAACCTGGCACTGAGAAGCCCCACAGTAAAAAAGATGAAAGGTAATTAGTTCTCAACAACCCTGCCTTCTTTTTCATATCAGAAAAAGAGGCAGGAAAGAATAATGAGTGGCATGGATTTTAATATAATATTTTTAAGGTTTCATGTGAAATACCTACTCCAAGTAAAATTTTTTTTTGAGAATGTTCAATCATTTCTGAATGCACTTAAATTTCCATTGTAGAGATAAAGATTTCTGGTCTAATAGAAAATAAAATGATACATCAGGTCTATTCTTAGAGCAAGCAAGTTAATTAAAATGGAGCTGCTAACAATTGTCATTAGTAATTGAGGTATATTTATGTGATTCAGAATTTAAAATGACGGTGAATACACTCCATGTCCAATGAATACTTATTGGATTAAAGGGCTTTCATAATTTTGTCTTGATGGCATCACTCCATCCCATTCTCAGTCATTTGGACTGTGCAGGAAATGTGTTCAGTCCATTTCTGGAAAAGGCTTGAGCTGAAGCTACATTTAGTTCCTTCGCTGCTGGAATCCATCTCACGTTCTTTATTTCCTCTCCTCTTCCCTCTGCTCCTGAAAGGTTTGCTTGAGTTAGTTTTTCCTCTGGTTTGTTGCAGCTCATCCTTTTTATGTTTCATCCTTTCAGCTGCAGAGGGGTCGCTGTTTGTTTTTTGTTTTCTTTTTGTAACACAGGCATTTCAGTCAAGTCTGTGCTTTTGTTCTCTGGTGCTTCTGTGTGGCCTTGGCAGTTGCTAGAAACTGAACTGAGCGATCAAGTCAGAGCCAGAGCCACAGGGAACATTCTGCCAAGCATCAGCACCACACAGCCTGCAAATCCCCTGAGATGTTTCCATGAACAAAGGAAGGAAAGCAGAAGCTCAGATGCTTTTTTCTTATGTATACACCAATATGCATTGAAAGTGCCTTGTTTCCAGTCACACAGCACAATGGATTAAGGGTTTTTGAGGTTATGAGTTACAACTAGCAAACAAATAGCTAGTGATCCTAATACTTACATTTCCAACATTCATATTTGTGCAATTGTAGAGGCTGGGGATGAACAGGAGACAGATTTTATCAGCCACGCAGGTAGGGCATTGAGTTGCTACATACAAAGCTGATTTGCTCAACCTTAAATGCCATCATTTGTACACACAGATAAATGTACAAGAAAAGCATGCTTTTGAGGACCCTGTATGGACTAACAGGAACAGATAGTGGTGATATTAAAGGCTGTTTCCAAATTAAACACATTCTGAAAAAAGCACAGGACACTATCTGTAAGTCCTTATACATATTTTGTTCTTCTAACTCACTTTGGGACATAGATATTAAGACCATGGGCACCGTAGTCCTTACAGAGAACAGATGAGGGGTAGAAGCACAGAGAACACAGCTTCCCAGGACCCGGCAGTTATACTGACCAATATTCTTTGATAATTCTAAAACTCTACAACTTTGTTCACAGGTAAATGAGTTCCTTCAGCACTTGCTGTTGAGGTAGTAGGTGATGTCCTGGCTCTGCCTGCACCAGAGACAGGCTATCACCCAGATACACTTCAGCCTTCCTGAGGAAAAGGAGGGGTGAGCTGGACAGGGAGAGGAAAGCTCAGGGGTTCTGGAAGCTACCCTGCATGCTCATCATAACATGAAACTGTCTGTGCCAAAAGCAAAAAGTGGGAAAGTGTAGCAACCTAAAGACAACTCTATGTTCAGTATGGTAATCTGTGAATGATGAGTGTGGAGATGGGGTTGGGACAATCCCTAGGGTGCTCTAATACAGCAACAAGAGAGGCACCTTGATGGTATCAGTTTATATAATACTTTCCATTTAAGGGATTTAATCCCTTAAATAAGAAAGTGGCTGTAGTTCTTAGAAGATATTATCAATGTTCATTTATGTGGCTTTTTTTTTTGTTTGAGCAGCTCTTGCAGCCAGTTTTAATGCACTGCTTACATTCTCAGACAACCCTAGGGCCATCAACATCAATGGATCAAGCATGGAAGAATGAACCATCTCTCTTGTCAACTGATACATAGTAATGTTAGAGTATTTATCCTTTGTGTTAGCCATAAAAAAGGAAAAGTCAAAGGTAAAGGAAGTCAAGCACTGCCAAAGACCTCACTGAAGAAACAGTGGACTCTTATTCAGTGCGACACTGATCCTGATGAAAGAATTTGAACAGTCCAGCTGTGCAGCACCTGATCTGTGCAGGGCGGGGTTATATCGCTTTTGTACAACAGATGTGTGACACTTGGTGGGCTGAGATTGACTCATTAAGGGTATGAGGATGACATACTTTAAAAAAAAAGAAGTAATAGAAAGAGAAGTTAGTGAGTTCTTAGGTTTTCATCTTTTTTCAAATGTGCTACTTGACTTAACTTCATAGGGGACATTTTCATGTCAGTGCTGTAAAATTGTTCTGTAAAATCCATGAGCTTGGGACCAAGAAAGGAATACCTTCAGGTCCTATAGCTTAGCACTGCTGCAGTGACTGAGACACTTCCTCATTAAATCACTGAATAATAAGTTTATGTAACAGCAAATGAACCAAGCTTAAATAACTCCCTTTTGACTGAGTAAAACAAAAAAAAATATTTCATATCACTTTGATTATAGGACTCATGAAATCTAAAATAAATGAGAATGTCTGAGATTATATGATTGATTTACTGTAAAATGTGTTTTTAAAGACATTGAAAGCTGTGATATCTGCACAATATATTCATGCTGGATCTCAGGTTGTACATCCAGTAGTACTTCCTAAGAAAACAGTTGGTGTTTAATTCTCACCTATTGTTTCAACTTCATTAGGATTTCAAATACACATTACAAATAAATTATTCTGTCTTAGAAAGAGAATGGGATGGGTATTATTGTTTTTCAATTGGTAGCACACTTCCCAGTATATTCAAAAGGATAAGAACAAAACGTAATTGAAAACTTTCCTTTTTTCCACTGTGGAAAAGAGTACAGTTACCTCGCTCAAACACAGAACTGACAGTCTCACTAACCTTAATCTGTCTGGATTCACTGTTACATTGCTTTACTGCAGATATCTCAGATGTTACAAGGGAGAGCAGAGTATCAAGGGAACCTACACCCTGCCAGCTACAAAGGACAAAAGGCACAAACACACAGAAGAGATAAGGCCATGACAAGAGTAGCAAGAAAGATTGCTTTTTGTTTTCCAAATGTCCTTCTTTTCCATTATAAACAGATTTTGCCAAGAAATATATGAGTCAGATTTTAAACAAATGCGTTTGCAAAAAAAGAGGAGTGGAGTAGAGGCTGTCTATGAAACTGTCTGCTTTCACACCACATGCTTTTACTAGCTAAATATCAAAATACTGGAGCCAAAATTGTCTGAGTACCTCATTGTTTACCCTTTCTCAGACTGGCAGATATAACATATTTCCAAATGGAAGCAGAGAGGGTACTAAATGACAGTCAGTCTTGGCACAGACTTTTGGTGTGTATAATCAGCAAGTTTTCTAGAGCTGCTTGACTCTTACAAAGCAGTAACATTACAGTCTGTTTCCCTCTTTCAGCTTCTGACAGCCATTAACCTTCAAGTTTTTTCAAGTTCCTTGCAAGTGCCAACAAATTAATTAAAACTGCACAGGAATGTGACAGTCTCAGGAGAAAACAGAGCTGTAGGGCTGAAACTTGTCTTATTGTTGTTTTAGAGAAAGCACATTTTAGAGGAAAAAGAGTCTTTGGTCTTCACATCCTTCCTAAGAACTTAATAAGCGCTTTTAAAGTACAGTTTTGATATCACTGCTACGAACTTTGATTTACTTTTAAAAATACTTGTTTTTATGCAAAGATTATATTAATATTGCTGTGAAAAGAATGAATATCTGAATCACAATTTCCTCCTCTTAGACTCTCTTGACTGAGTTAAGGACTGTCACATTTCATGATGACGGTCCTCCAAGGACACATGTGGAAGATGGTAAAGGAAGATCATAGTAGCAGTCACAGCAACCTGATCCAGCCTGACTTCTACTGATAAACTCCTTACTTCCTAGCACACATTAAACTCACAAAGTGTGGACAGCAGCATCAAAGATAGAAGAAACTTTAACAACAAAGGAATTCATTACTGCCAAGGAGTAGCAAACAGTTAGACACTTATAAATTGAAGTTCTTTTGAACATCTGTAACTGATAGCTTACAAAGAAAAATTAAGGACTGCTACTACCACAGAAAGTTATTTTAAAAATCTCACTATGAGGTAATTTGCTTTTTTAAAAGGAAGTTATAGAGAATAGTAGAGGCGTTTAGGAGTCTATGGTCCAGTCTTAACCCCTGGAAATGCAGGGGTGTGTCTGGTCTTACCAAATGTTTTAGTCAAAACTTCAACTTCATCCTTTGGTTTACAATATGAATGATAATTGTCTGAGAGCCCTAAGAACACCTCCAGCAAAATCAGAGAAGGCTAGAACTTGCAGTACAGATATTACTATGGTTTTAAAAAAGGTAGCACAATACACTGAAAGAGCAAAGCCTTCTTTATAGATCTTAATGATCTGAGAGGAAAAGAGCCCTCTGCATGCCACCTTCCCATGGCATGAAGCCACTGTAGTTCCTGGGGGTAAAGGCCACAGCAATTTTTCAGTGAAGATAAGGAAATAATTTCCTGTCCCTGCATTCTTTGTGTTCTTATTTCTTCTGCACAAAACAAACTGTCAAAGCAAAGTGTGCTACAGCTCTGCTCTTCAGAGAGGTCTGAATGCAGAATATCTTTGATCACAGGTGGAGAGTTCGAGCCAGCTGTTTGCTCACCCCCTGCTCTGGAGTGATGCTCAAATACTGGCCTCTCTTTAGTGGTCTCTCCCTCCCCTCATCCATCAAAGGAGAAACTGAATTTGTCTGCTACTGGTACTCAGTCATGACAGCACCTACAGAATGCAGACAACAGCTAAGCAAAATCAGTCTTTTTAAAAGAAAAGTATCCAGGCCTCACTTGTCGCACTTGCACATGTGAGCAAAACAGAGCAAACCTAACTCCACCACCATACAATTGTCCTTGTAAGGACAGGATGAGGTATATAGGTAGATATGCAAAAAAACACGAGCATTGACTTCGGATCTGCTTTCTACTAAGGTGATTCTCTGAACCTAAAATCTTCCTCTGACATGCAATAATGAGTGCTACATACTCTTTTCCTCATTCTTGTCCTCACTGTGCATACATCTTATGCTCTGTAGACACAAAATTGTAATGAATTATAAAGGGGACAGTGATAGTTCTAAGACATGAGAGTTTTTCATTTTAATGGATAGCTCAGGGATTGTTCCAACCACTGTGAACTCCTATAATAACACTACTGATCACTGGCTTAAGTCTGAAGTAATGATCTTCATTTCCCACAATCTAAAATATTAGACTCATTTAAATTTGATCTAATTTGTGTATTCCTCACCTCGCCCCAAGCAGCAGGTGGAGGTTCCACAGGTGGGTAATATTTTGGGACGTCCCAAGCCACTGCAGCCATGAACCACTTGAAATCTTTACACTTCAGGTGCTTGCGCAGCTCCTTCTGGGCAGAGATATCACCAGTTGAGAGATGTCTGTACTCAGGCCGTCGCTGGTAAATGTACTCTGCAAACTCATCCATCCATGTCTCTGCCACACGTTTCAGGTTCTGTGCAGCAGAAAAAAACAAACATTAATTTCTTCATGCTTTGAGTGAATGATATTCCTAACAGGGAGAACTAAACAAAGCAAACCAAAAAATCAGTATTCCACACAACTTTTAAGCTTAGCCAGTCTAATTTCTCAGTCTTAAAACATGGAAAAGTACTAGTAAACATATGCTATCTTTATTACATTATTGAGTAAACACAGCAGAGTAGTAGTACAAAGTACTCTGCTTTCCTGTTGACACTATGATACAGGCTTATATCTGTTGAACATCATATTTTCCTTCATATTCTTCATGCATATTCTTCACATTGTTTTTTGACTAATGATGGATGTTGAACAGAAATTTTCTTTCAGTTGCTCACATTGGTACCTCTTTTTTTTCCCTGTTAGTTCAGGACCTGCTAGAGTGCAAGAATGGTTCAAATTATTCCTTCTGAAGTATTTCACTTTGCATTTGAAAAGCATCTGAATTTTAATCTGTCATCATACTTCTCAAACACCTAGCACTTCCTACCTAAATTTTAGGGTCAGGTCTTACATGTGCATGTTGGAGGACCTGCCCCATCTCACAGCTGTTTTTGCACAGCTCCTGGACTGGAAGCTTTGCTGTGTCACCGTGCTAGTAAGTCTGTGCAAAGGCATAGCACGTAACCCTGAAGGGGAGCTGACCTGAAGCAAAACACCTTGTGGGATAGATATGACAACTTTTGGCTTTCTGTGCTCATTCTATGAACATATCTAAGGCTATTCAGGTTCCATGAAACCCAGCTCTGGCCTGTATTCCACAAAGTTTATTTTTGTTGGCATTTCATAGGGAACAGAATTACTTATTTTGTTGCATAAGAATTTATTCAAATTATAACTAATTAAATTACCTGACTCAAATTATAAAATAAAACAAATATAATTGTAAGGAAAAATTCTGGATAGCTTGAAGAGATATATTTTATTGTTATTTACCATGCAGGAGTCTAAATAGGCTGGGGACAAATTTTTCTGTATTTTTGTTTGTTTTTAAAATTCCTCCTGCAACCCAATCCACACAAATTTATATGCAGATGTTGTAGTGGAACAAGGCTTAGTCTATTTTGTATTGCCACAGCTGCCCAATAACCTTTTATCCCACTAACAAAGCAAAATCTCACTGGAAAACATCAAGACACTAGGGTGTTCTTATTGCTTTGTTTGTAAAAACAAGATAATCAAGTTTTATAATATTCTTTTTATAGAACACTAACTGCAAAATGCTGAGATTCACTCTGTAATAAGCTGGAGGACAACATACATCCGATTATTATCAACATAAGGTAATGTTTCTTTTCAGAACATTCTCTGCATCTAAGTAAGTCTGATTCATACTCTGACTTGCTTTCAAGATTCATTTGAAAGTTCCTTTCCCGAATTTTATTAATCCACATAAACTAAATGCCTCTGAACTAATAATGCTTATCTGAATACAAAGACAGCAAGATACAGAACAAAAGAAGTACTTTTAGCTGACACTGCAAGATAAGTTTCTATGTGCTTTCTCTCCATGAAGCAAATATGTTAAAACCTGCAGGGACAAAGCAAGTAACATTAAAGCAGTATGAGAATTCACAACACTGATATTCCTATTCAAAAATGGCTTGTGTCCCACATAAGGTTGAGTTTTATTGAAATTTCATGAAAACCTAAATAACTTAACAAGAAATTAGAATTCAAGAATACAGGAACTGGGTACAACAAAGAAAACCAGAACAAATTCAAGAACAACATCTAAATGACAATCTCACCTTTCTGGAAGAAAACACAGAAATCTCCTGAGAAGTATAAATACTATGTGATGAAACTTTGCAGATGAGGCAAAAATATGATTAAGAACATTAAACAAGAAGACAAAATAATGCAAATATGTGTATTTTCTAGCATATCTTTCACTGTAATGCTGTACACCTCTTTTGCTACAGTGCAAATGCAGTTTAAAACTGTTCTAGAAAATACTTTTTGCAAACACTTTATCTGATAGGCTATTTTCATATTTAAAAAATATACTGTAAAAGAGCCATACAGTAAAAGTACAGTAAAAAACCCCTTCTCTTAGGAAAGAAAAATTCAAGATAACTCTTGCAGCAAATTGCCTCACCAATATTAAGAATAGTCTCTGATAGTGTTTCTTCTTTAGTTATTTGGCTGCAGTGAAAGAACTGCATTTTGCTTTAGATGATTGCAACTGATAAAACAAAAATCTTGATATTATATCTGGTCACTAAAGGAAAATTCTCATTCAGCAGTCAAAAACTCTTTGTTTTCCAATAAGACCTTTGTCACTGCTTTGGGACCCACCAAAACACAATTCCCCAAGTATTAGGTAGTACACTTTACACAAATCTATTTAAAACTTTGTTTCTCAGTTCTTCCAAGACCATTCCATTGTATGCTAAAAATCGCCTGTAATGAACTTGTATATTATTCTTAGTACGTTTATATATCGCTGTCATAAGCCAAGCTCTTATGAGGCAGCCCTTTGAATTTCAATAGGTTCCTTTTTAAAAATAGAAATCCTTGATTTGCTAGGTCTAAATCTCCAGACTGTTTATGACTATGACTGCAAGGAACTCTGTTCCAGAATAGTGGGAAGCTCTTTCTAAAGATGCCAGTTACTAGGAAGCAAGCACTCGCATCCAAACAATTTAAAGACGTTTGTTGACCTCAGTGTGAGGAACTGGACTCTTTTAATTGCCTTAAAACATTGCTACTGGGGCGAGCTGTGCAAGTCACCTGCCAGGGGATTGAAGATACTGCTGAAGGGAAGAGGCCATAGCCCACAAGCTGTTAGATTTGTGAGGCCCTAGGGGCAAAGTCTTGGGTGTGTGATGCTTTTTAGGTGTGTGTGATGTTTATCTAAAGAAGATCAGTGGCACTCTCCGGGTGTGTGATGTTTATCTCCTGTGGGCCAGGTCGTGTCAAAGGAGGCCCCTATGTGCACATCCACGACTACCCCGGAGAAGACCTCTTAGCACCCCCTCCCCAAACCTAAATGACTGCAAAAACCAGAGCTTCCAGACTCTGCAAAAGTGGTTTCCCCCCCTCCCTCCGTAGGATGGCACCAGGGGGCTTTCTGAAGATATATAAACCCATTGAATGTTTCACGGGCTTCTCTCCCCCACCACTCCCGAGTGGACCAAGACACTGGGGACAACAAACACCAAGTTCATTGAAGACTTCTACCTGGTGACTATGAATCTTTATTCTTTTCTCTCTCTCTTTTTCTCTCTTTTTCCTTACACATTTTTCTTGGGTGGCTATATTACAACCAGGGGCCCCTGGTGGTCTAGTGGTTAGGGTGCAGGACTCTCACTGCTGCGACCTGGGTTCGATTCCCAGCTCCCCGGGCAGATGGAGCTCGTCAGCCCTGTAAGGCAATCCATCTAAGAGAAGGTCACTCTAAACAAACCTACGTTCTGGGGCCCTCACTGCCACTGTCCAAGCTTGCTCGGCCCCGGCAGATGAACCTCAGGATTAAAGGGTGGGCTCAGTTCAGCGCACACTGGGTCTCACCTAAAAAATCCACTGCGCAGGCTCAAAGGGTTAATGACCTTTCCCAAATCTTCGCTCGCAAAGACTGGCCATACATATTACAACCAAAATGGTTAAATATCTGTTTTACTCTGCAATACCCTTATTCTTTATATTGCCATGTTACTATAGATAATAACAATCAAAACAGCTACATACCTGTCTTCCTTTGCAACCAAATTGTTCTAAAATAAATCCTATATATCTGCAAACACTGATCATTTAGTATTGTTTTACTTTAAATCACTCCAAGGGATTTAATAATAAAACAAAAGTTACTCCTGCCTGGTAGGGCGGGTCATAACACTCAGTTAGCATGGGTTTCCTATCCTTATTACCACTATGCAAACTCAGTAACCATCACACTTCCTTTTAACATAAACATGTCCAGACTAGCAGTAAAACTTCAAATTGCACTTACTCCCCATGAATTGAATAAAGTCAGGAAGACTTGCTGTTCTGAAAGTTGGTCTGGTGCAACCTTGCACAAAAAAGGTAAACATAATTTACATTCCTATCCGGAATGCACTAACCCTGCATGGCCCTGAAGCAAAATCGCAGGCTGTGCAAGATGAGATGGGTGAACTCGTGTAAGCTGAAAATGCCCATTCTGTGGCTGTTTAGAAGCATGATAAATTGCCCTATGAGAAGAACCTCTAAGGATCATAACTTTTCTCTGGAAATTATGGCAGTGAGTTGCTGGGCTTTTACTCACCTTATCATAACAGAAAAGAGCACAAGTTTGAGGAGCACAACCAAAATGAGAGCCCTCATCTCTGAACAGTTTAAGACTCACCAATCAAGCAACTTACTGTAAGGCAAGGATGTGATATCAAGTCCTTTACAAGTCTTCCAGAGCTGCCCTTCCCATAATCTGGGTGAATGTCTGATATAGTGGATGAAGAAAGGAGGATGGTCACTTCCTTCTTGCCTGAGCCCTAGGTGATGGATATCAACATATTAAGCCCTACAAGTGGAAATGGTTTTGAATAGATACCCAATTTTGACAGACTCTACTCGTAAAACAGGTGCTAAGGAGTTTGATAGGATTTTACTGTGTGTGTGTGTATACTGTTGCAGAATTTACAAAGGAGTTTAAGAGTCTACCAGACAAAGCAGCATTTTGTGAACGTCTTCTAGCATCATTTAAGCACTCATCTCTTTTTCATCATCATGAGATAGTTAAGTCTCACAGTGAAACTAATTTACAAAGAATTTAGAACAAACAAATTAAGAGTTGTATTTGAATCTTCTTGATTTCTGTCTCCTGTTACTCTTCCTGCAATCTTCTAAAGAAAACTACTTTAAATGCTAGTTTTGCAAATGGCATTAAATATCTTTATCAAAATAAGAAGAATCAGCTGTGGCATATCTTTTTGCTACATCACTCTTCTTTGAATTAAGTCTGAACACCTCATGTAAATGCATGCAGAAAGGAAAAATGAAACATAGAATCATAGAGTCATTATATTGGAAATGACCTCAAAGAGCACCTCAAAGAGCAATCCAGCACTACCAAGTCCACCACTAAACCATGTCCCTAAGTGCATCATCTATATGTCTTTTAAATACCTCCAGGGATGGTGACTCAACCAGTTCCCTGGGCAGCCTGTTCCAACACTTGACAACATGTTTCTACAGCAGAAAATGATGTAGCTTAGATTAGTTGACAAATTCATTGCAAGGCTACAGATGTCCAGATTGGTTACTTTTAATAGGAAAAAAAAGGGGAAAAAAAGGCAATTAAATGAAGATCAATTAAATATTAATTAGTTACATTAATTGACACACAATATAAGACTCTAGATGGACATCTGAGGAGTTTCTCAGAACCTATCCAAGAAGACCAATAATAATTTGTTCTCTGTTTTGTCATTTTCAGTGAAAAATTTCTGTATGAGAATAAATAAGGCACAGTGATATTTCAGTAGATGCATGTTTCTATATGTAAGATTGTGGCAGCTGTCACCAAGAAGCTGTGAGATGAATACAACAGTAATGGCAACCACACTGAGTCATCAGTTGTCATCAGTTGCTCATTTACACATTCTTGATATAATTTTAATCACTCATAATTCTTTACCACTGTAAAGACATTTAGACAAGTTTTATTTAAGTTTGTATGAACTCACACACTTAAGACTGTGCCTTTGCTTTGTATTTTCATTCAACAGTAGTCTACAAGACAGTAAGTTACAATGTCACTGATACGTGTATGTAATCGTTCAACCTCAGCTGACATCTAAGCACTCACTCAGTCCCCCTCAAAGGAATGGGAGAGAGAATCAGAAGAGTAAAAGTGAGAAAACTCATGAGTTGAGATAAAGACAGTTTAATAGGGAAAGGAAAAGCTCTGCATACAAGCAAAGCAAAACAAGGAATTGATTCACCACTTCCCATGACCAGGCAGGTGTTCAGCGATTCCCAGGAAAGCCAGGGTCCATCACGTGTAATGTTTAGTTGGGAGGACAAAAACCATCACTTCAAACGTCCCCCCTTCCTACTTCTTCCCCCAGCTTCATATACTGAGCCTGATGCCATATGATATGGAATATCCTTTTGGTGAGCAGGGATCAGCTGTCCTGGCCGTGTCCCCTCCCAGCTTCTTGTGCACGCCCAGGCTGCTTGCTGGTGGGGTGGGGTGAGGAGCAGAAAAGTCTCTGACACTGTGCAAGCACTGCTAAGCAGCAAGGAATACATCTCTACACGGATAACAGTTTCCAGCACAAATCCAAAACACAGTCCCATACTAACTGCTCTCCTGAAAATGAACTCTATCCCAGCCAAAACCAGCACATTAGACTTTAATAAAGGAGTTTAAATCAACTTGATTAGAGAAAGTGAAATAAGGACTTCTGCACTTGAAAAAAAAAATTTCATGGGTCATTTTGTTCAGTGAGTAAGGAAGATACATCTCTCTGATCAAATGACTGTCCCTTCTTTTTAAGTGTGTAAGATCACCTGTCAGTTTCAAGAGATGTGATATTACTCAAATAAACACAGTGAGAAGAAAGTAGACACAGGCTGAATGGAAAAGCAGAGTGAGGCAGGGACATGCCAAAGGACAGGTTCATAAATATTACCTCTAAGCAAGGTTTAACTAGATTAGTCCCTAATATGAGAGGGGTAGTTCCACAGTTTGGAGCAGTGGCTGGTGAACTGGCTTGCAATGACAGCACTTATAAGAGAGCTACCTAGCTGTACTGTGAGCCAACACACCTCCATCCTCTAGTTGCATCTTTTCCAATTTATATTCTAGATGCAGCAGTTGGGCTAATATAAAAATGTAATTCCTGTTCTTCGTTTCTGCAGATGTTCTAAAGTAGATCAGGTGTCACTAAAGGAGCATAATGGTTCCATTGTTTCACTTCACCTGCATAACATGTTTTTTCTTCTTTTGTGTCTATCTCACTGCATGAAACTGACCCTGATCCCAATGAACAGACTTTACTTTTGTCAATATTAACCTACTACAGGAACATTTGAATCCTGTAATGAGTTCCTGTTGTCCTGCATTTAATCTGAACATTTTCCAGGAAGTGGGATGTCACCAGCTGCTGTAGTCTTATTTGTCATGTTAGTCACTTCTCTCATCAGCCAGGACATCAAAAGTCACTTACAATTACGCCAATCAAATATGAATCACCACAGCATGTCTGAGGCCCAACTGTATTTCAGTTGTGAAATACAAGATGGGATATGACTGCTTATTTGCTAAGAATAACATAACAATCTCAGCAACAACTGACATATTAATCTCTTTTCCTTTCTAGTAAAATTCCAGTGGGGTTATTTTCACTCCACCTGCATCATCTTCCTAATATAAATGTCTTCTACTTTTGTTTTGTGAAACACAGTGTTGTTGCTACTTCAAAATGGATGCCCTGTTTACCTCTGGAAGCAGCTGTATTTAATTTGGCTGGAAATAATATAATACACAGTTTGTTTTACATAAAATGTATTTAAAAAGTGCATTGGGATCCATCCAGCCAAGACAACTATACTTCATGTTCCTCTGGAATACTGGTAGCATAATGTTACAATAAATCATCACAGAGGAGGAGAACAAAGTATGGCTGAAGGAACTCATCCAACAAGTATGGATTAATATGCCAGATGCAACAGGGTAAAAACTCCAGAGCGTTCACAGGGAGAAAAATGGTCCCCTCAATTTCATGCAAAGGTCTTTCCATCAGTGTCAGAATACAACCGTTTATCATTTCTGTGTATTTTTTCAGTGGAAAAACAATAAAACAGTTCCTGGACACTAATTACAGTCTTGTGATGTTCAGGACTCAATACCTAAGCTGTTCACATCATTTAAGTCTCAATGGGGGTTTTCATATCATTTCCCTTCTCACCTAACTCCCTTTTAACTTAGGCAGTGCTACTGTTTGTCAGTATTTCCCCCTCTTGGGTATCTTATTTTTGGTCCTTTGCACTTAACTATGTCTATAACTTGAGTTTCATTCCAGCAGTGATTTGTGTTTCTGTAAAAAAAACCCAAATCAACAACAAAATCCCTACTAAATAAAGAAATGTCTGCAGGCATAAAAGAAATGCTTCTGCAGGGAAGACAGTATTCTAACTAGGTGATGTATATAAATAAATCTTCTAAGAATTAGCACAGCTGGCAGAGAAGCAAGAGACTATTTATTCTCAGCCTGTAGTCTGCAAATACCTAGAACTGAAATTCCACAGATGTCATCTGAAAACATCCAAGATTTCATTCTCTCGATAAAGGTTTGCATTTCCACCACACACAAAAATAATAATTTAAGATCTATGCGCTGGAAAAAAGGGAAAAAATACAAAAAACCCCAGTCCACTAACTAAAGGCTACACCTCTGGCTCACTTGAGGCCAGCCTGAGGGGCTTGGAGGGCAGGGATGGTCCTGGTACTGGTGAAGACACTGCCTGACTCTAGCTCTGTGTCTGTGGGAAAGCTGTGGAAAACGGTGATGCTGTAAGAACATCTCTGCAAATTTTCTGGCTGCTGCCATGCTTGCTTTACAGACCCATACCCTGTGGGCACATACAGACCATAGTCCATCCCTGCAGCTAAGCCTGGAAGAGTTTAGGGGCTTGACGCCAAATAGATTCCTCTAGTCTTGTAACTTGGGTTTCACTTCACCTGCAGCCTACAGAACAAATTCTGAAAAGTAGCTACCACCACTTTGATGCCGTTATTGTCCAAAAATGTCTAGTTGTCCATCTTCTTTGTGTTCCTTTTGGATAGCTGAGCTGTCTGTCCCATTGCATTTATTAATTTAAAAGCAAAAGTTCTATTCAGACTAGAGAAAACATAAAAAAAAAGCACAAAAAATTGGTTTGATTTTTTGTTTTCAAGGATTAGATGATCACAGAATCACATAATGGGTAAGGTTGGCAGGGACCACAGTGGTCATCTGATCCAACCTCCCTCATGCAGGGTCATCCTAGAGCACATTGCACAGGTTCTTGTCCAGGTGGTTCTCGAGTATCTCCAGTGAGGGAGATTCCACAACCTCTCTGGGCAATCTCTTCCAGTGCTCGGTCACCCACACAGTACAGAAATGCTTCCTCATATTCAGGTGGAACTTCCTGTATATCAGTTTCTGCCCATTGTTTCTCATCCTATTGCTTGGCACCACCGAGAAGAGCCTGGTCCATCCTCTTGACACCTTCCCTTCAGATACTGACAGACATTGATGAGGTCCCCTCTCAGTTGTCTCTTCTCAAGGCTGAGCAGGCCCAGCTCTCTCAGCCTTTCCTTGTAAGAGAGATGCTCTGGTCCCTTAATCATCTTTGTCACCCTCCACTGGACCTGCTCCAGAGTTCCATGTCTCTCTTGTACTGAGGAGCCCAGAACTGGACAAAGCACTCCAGGTGTGACCTCTCCAGGGCTGAGTAGAGGGGCAGGATCACCCTCCTTGACCTGCTGGCAATGCTCTTCCAAATGGACCCCAGGATACCATTGGCCTTTTTGGCCAAAAGGGCACTGCTGGCTCATGGACAGCTTGTTGTCCACCAGGACCCCCTTCTCCACAGTGCTGCTCTCCAGCAGATCAGCCCCCAGCCTATACTGGTACCTGGGATTATTCCTCCCCAGGTGCAGGACCCTGCCTTTGCCTTTATTGAATTTCAGACAATTCTCTGCCCATCTCTCCAACGTGCTGAGGTCCCTCTGAAGGTCTGCACAGCCCTCTGGGGTTTCGGATGCTCCTCCCAGCTTTGTGTCGTCAGTGAAATTGCTGAGGAGGCATCTGCCCCTTCATCAAAGTCATTGACGAATAAGTTAAATAATATTGGGCCTAGTACTGAAACTTGGGGGACACCACTAGTGACAGGCTTCTAAGTAGACCCTGTGCCACTGATTACAATTCTCTAGGATCTGCCATTCAGCCAGCATGCCATCCATCTCACTGTCCGCTCATCCAGTCCACACTTCCTGAGTTTGCCTTTGAGAATATTGTGAGAGACAGTGTTCAAAGCCCTGCTGGACTCAAGGATATTAATTTACATATTTTCTTTGGTAAGTTCTTTGCTTGAGAACTTGGTTTAACTAATTTTAATGATGAATTTTTAAATCTCTTAAATGAAAAAGGTTAGAATGGAAACTTAGAAGCTTCACTGTGAATCACAGTTATGATATATTATATATGTGCTGTTGCAAGAAAGTGATACTTGCTTGATTCCTAAATAATTTGCTTGTCCCAAGCTGACGTTGCAGCTGCTTACTGTGATTGCTGAATCATAACTGACTTTTTGTTACAGTCCTTTGTGCTACAGAGGTGATTGCTAAAGTGCCAGCGGTGCTCTCTGAACAGCCACACCTATCCATTTGCACTCCGGTCACGACAAAACATAGCCATTACTTAACTGATTCTCCTTGGTTCTTTAACCTGCCTGCAAACTGAATATAAAACGTTCATGGACCATTCTAAGAAACTCCAAAATACTGTTCGCAGCTGGAAAAAATCAGACCACACTAGCCACAGTATTAAAGGAAGCTCTGTCAAAAATGCAAATATGGTCAGAGCACCAGATGGTGTAGCTACAGTGATTTTTCTTTGAAGATCCCTTTTGAATCCACACAAAAAGGCTGAACAAATGGTTCAGGTAGGAGTCTGAAACCACTTTTATCCGTTGAATTCCTGAACCCAAACTCATGCAAGTTCCAATTTAGTGACACTGTGTAATGACAGAAATGTCGTCGTGCTTGTGCCTGTTAAGTCAGAGGACCACTGTGTTCTGGGATCCCATGTCCTGGCATGCAGGGAGGAATTCAACTTAAGGTTAAGATTCACTATGCTGCTGGGCTAGCATCCAGCTTGAAATTCAGTGGGATTGCCCTTCCCTTCAGAAAGGCCTAATGTGCTAATGTTCTGTAATTAATGCTAAAATGCTGTGCAAAAAAATCTGCAAAAAATTTCTGTGGATATATTTTGAAACTGAGTTCATCTCTGCATATCCTACAGAAGAGTGAGATTTTATTGATGTATTTCTTATGGTCTTTAGAAAACCACAAATAGCAAAAAAACAACCAAAAAGCAAATAGGAAACTAAAGAAAACAAATAATAAACTGAGATACACCTAAAAGAAAATGCAAATAATATTCTGAAGCCTAATTTCATAGTTAACTAGCTAAGAGAAAATAGCTTAGTTAGAATTGTTAAAAGGGAAGCAATAGTTAGAAATACCACAAAGCAACTAAAATAATCCAGTACAACAATTCACAAGTTTTTAGGACTTGCATAGGACTTTGAAACTTGGAGGATTTGCTTTCTAAACATGCCTTTCCTAAAACAAACAGGCAAAATTAGTTATTAGTCACTGCAGTTTTGTGCAGAGGTTTGAAATGAATGAATAATTATGTGGTGCTTCCAGGTTATAAAGTGGAATCGATTTTGACATCTGTGTGTCTATTTATATTTCTTTATTTGCAATTGCATGTAAATGGAACATTGACTGCTTTTGGCAAGCAACAACATCCTAAGATATCTCCAGAAAAAATATTCATATTTTTTTCTGCATTTGATTGTCAGAATCTGTTTTATAAATCTGCTATGCATGTTTACAGCTTGCTTTACTTTTGCTCTGCACCACCGAACAACTTCACTAACAGAGTGTTTCATATGTGTACGCTTTTCAATTTATGGGGGGTGTGGCAGCAACAAATATGGATAACCTTTGCAGATCTTGAACAATAGATAAGAAGGACATAGAAAAAAGATGTCATGATACATAGTGTGAGGTACACTAATGGCTATTTAGTGATGGGGAGGCAGAACAAAGGTTTTGACAGCTCTCTCATAAAGCATATGTGATCCTCACGCCAGGCCACAGTTCGCTAAAAAGATATCTAGGTTAGTCAAGTGTTACATAGCTAGCTGAAACTGTGTGTTGAAACTTGCTGCTAAAAGACAAAGACAGGTGAAATCCCAAGGGAAGGTAAAATGCTCACTTTAAGGATTATTTGTTAAGGGCAAACATAAGCTGAAACAGCTTGAAAGGAAACCCATGGCATGATTTCAGCTATGTCTGAATTTGTGTCGAAGCTCTGTTCTCTTCCTAATTCCAGTCTCCATATCCCTCGTGCTGGTGTTGTAGGATAGGATGGGAAAATCTGTGCATATTTAATGCAGAAGCTGCACAAGGGGAAATTCTCCCTTGATTAAAGAAGGGCATTTGCAATCATTGATACAATCACAATCGGGCTTTCTAGGGCTCATTCCTTTGTGAACTGTATCTCCTGCATGCTCTTTTAAACAGCATGGAAAAGGATTAGCAAAAACCTTTGTGGAAACTATTTAGTAGTGAAAAGTACTGCTTTTGGCAGTGGGGATAATACTTCCAGATATTCTTGAGTGTGTTACTCATTATATATTTGAACTACAGGGAAGTTTTAGATAAAATACTCATAAGGTGTAGACAGCTGAAATATCCAGGCCGCTCCTGTGCATATTTCCCTAATATTATTTTGGCTAACAGCTCCATTTGGGGCATTTTATTTAGAACACAAATGGTATTTATCAAAGGGATTGACACACTGAAGATTAATCTGTCCTTGATTTTCTTTTGCTGCTTTGGATAAGAGAAAGAGAATATTTTTAGGTTTAAAACTACACACAATCTGATGGTCAGGGACAAAAGTCTCTACCTTGTCTTCTTATTGAGACAGCCTCAAACATGAAAACGTACAGATGCTCTTGTTCCCTAGGTAGCCTCAATACAAGGTGAAGAATATTGTACTGGAAAGAAGCTGTGAATCTGAGAATTCAAAGTTTCTTTTAGTGATAAATTTACATAAATTTACTGAAGCATCATGTTTTGGACTGCCACGAGACAGAAAAAACTACCCATTATTTGAATGGGAAGGGTAAGACCCACCACTAGATCTTCCCCCACAAGATAGAGGGTGGTCGGTCTGCCTGGGCAGAGATATAATTTTTATAACCGGGAATGTTTTTCAGTAATATTTCATGTGTGATTTATTGAAATCAAACTAAAATAAATAGTACAGGGAGGCTGCAAACTGTGGCTACCCGATGGTTCTAAGCACTCACAGTGCCACTATGAAAGGCACTTAAGTGCTGAACCACACAAGATGCTAGTAGTCCAAATAGAAATTATTGCATTTTGTTCCTACAGGTAATGCATGAGACAGCATATTTTCTAATGAGATACTATGTGCTGTAATAAAAAGCCCCAGAGAATGAGGTTTGAATTTCTTATTTTGAGCTGTGTGTGATTTTTGCAGGGGATACCATAAATAAAGCAGTTTAATTCAGGTAGTCCAAAAATCTGGATGGTGGAACTCTGATAGTACACAGAGCTATACTGAGGGAAGATACTAATCTCACAATTTAGTAAATACAGTTTTTATCCCCACCACTAATCTCATTACTCAATTGTGTGATGCTCTTTTAAGGCAAATCCTTCTTTCTGTCTAGCCAGCTGTCAGGTAAGCAACACAGGTGGCCTCCTTTTTCTGCTGCAGTTAGTACAGCAAGCCTTGTCCTGTGGTGCTGAAATCATGGATATCTCCCCCTTAAAGCAAGAAATTCATTCTTTTATTCATACCACATTTTCATTGTTAAGAAAAAATATGATTCATAAAATATTACCCTATGGCAATATGCAGACTTTAATATTAATGCCATTTTATTAAAAAAAATTCCTCTAAAACAGAAAAGATTAAACTCAAGCATGAAAAAATATGAGTATCTGCCTGGAAGCTACATCTGTGGCCTTCATCTCCCATCTTTTGACATCCCGTGAACATCTCCATAAAGTTACAGAACATTTTCTCTTGAGCAAAAAGTCCCTCATGGATATGGATGTGTTCAGTAGTCTTTGAGAAATGTCTAGAGGTCTTGTAATTTCTCACTCTCACAGCTCCAAGCTGGCTGTATTCCACAATCAAGTTTTACACAATAATCAAACAGTCACTCAAATCATTGTTACTCAGTCCTTTTGCCTCAGAAAACATCCCTTCCATGAGATTCAGCCTGTTCTGCTGACTGATAAGAAAATGTGCATTCAAATTGGTCCTGCTTATAAAAACTATGACTGACAACACTGTGCAGTCTGAGAACTGCAAGCCTTAGGTTATTCCTAGGTTCTTTTGAATCAGCATGAAACGTCCTTCTGTGCTGAGACGTCCAACCCTATAATTTTAAGCTTCTATTTTATTCCTGGCAATCTTATCTCTGAAAGGCAGAATAACTGCAGTAATTGCACATCTCATTTCAGAAAAATAAAGAAACATTCATTTTCCATTGTAATGGTTTACTGGAAACTGCTTCACAGGAAATGAAGAGACTGATGATGAATGAAATTGAAAACCAGCAACACCCAATTACTCACCCGTGCTAGGCTGGTTCCAGAAGGGACTTTATATGGGACATACTTCCTGTAGATATGTCCAACTCGAGAGCATGGAACATCATACATGCCACCTCCACACATCCACACCTGAAAAGGAGACAGAAAGCAAGTGAAAGAATGATTCCTGGAAAAAAATGAGGCAAAAAAAGGCATTTTAAGTAATGTGTATGTGAAAATGACACATCATTCTGTACTGATCCCTCCCACAGTCATGGTGGTCTTCTTGGCATGCTGGTAGGTGGGATGTGGTAACATGGCAGACTGTCCTAACCTGAATCTCACTGTAAAAAGCAGAGTATGTTCAAAATAAAATTATAAAACATACTTGGATTAGAATAGAATGGTTTGGGTTGGGTTGGAATGGTCTTTAAAGATCATCTAGTTCCAACCCAATCCAGTATCTAACAATGGTCCTCCTGCAACACAATCAAGGCATTATTGTGTCTGTTGTTTAAAACCTACGAGATCAAAATTTTAAAAGAAGGCTATGTGATTAAAGCAAACCATCAATCAGAAGAAATATTTTTTTTCTGAAACACATAGCTTATATTTTGAGTAGTGAGTACAGAGCTCAAATATTAAGATGCTCTTCATTATGTGAAGATGCTTTTCATTTTGTAAAGAAAAGGGAACAAAAATCAATTTCCTTCTGATCTAATTTATGCAGGCAGAGAAAGAACATGCTACTACGTTTCATCATTAACACTTTAAACCCGAAAGAGACAGAACTATATGGAGTACACAGGTCTGATGCTTCAGGTCTGAGCAACCAAAGCTCAGTCAAAACTGGTGGGAGCTGTAAGCAAGTACTTCGCAGTCCTAAAAATCAAGCTGTATCCTGATGGGCAACAAGTAGTGAATTTTTCACGATTCTTCACCTAGGATGCCTAGGCTTTATCAAGAGTATGTGAGAGCAAGGTCATGTGCCATGTCAGAAGAACTATGGCAATCATGCCAACCAATGGACATGATTTTCTATGCTCCAGCAATGGAGAGCTCTAACATGGCTATTAGATGACTTATGTAGCACCCTAACAACATTCATAACTTTATAAAGAAAATCAATTTGACTTTGCAAATCAGGGAAATGTAAAACAATAACCCCCCAAGCAGAACCTTTTAAGCATCCTAAAACCACACAACAAGAATTTGAAATTAATTCAGAATGAAAACATCAGTATCATAAAAATTGCTTCCTAATCCTGGATAACTAATTTTTTTCCCCTCACAAATTCAGAACAGAATGACTGTTATTCCACGTAAGAGACACTTGGTCTCAGCTTTCAGCCTGTCGACTGAAAACAAAAAATATCTCAATCCCCTCCCACCCAATTAAAACAATAATCAAACCAAAGCTGAGAAAGAGAGAGGGCTTTTCCTTTCTATATCTCTTCATGTGGACATACATAAAGATGCTTCACTAAACATCTCCATGAATTTGGAAGAGAATTTAGGTCCGTGCACTACATATATGAGGGAATTTTAGCTGTATTTGATGCACTCCAGAGCAAAATGACGTGAAATAACTTTGTGACTGAGACCAAAGCAGAGCAGAACAGGAGCAACTGAAAGCAACTGAAAGTTTCACCAACATGTTTCATACAGAAAAGAATTAAATCATAAGTTAACATGCTCTGAATTGAAACAATAGTAACCAGACCCTTAAAAAAAGGTACTGGAAAACATGACGCAATCACATATACTTGACATTCTGCATGAAGCCTGCAGAGAACAATGTGCATCTCTGCACTTTTTTTACATTTCATATTCCATCTCTTTTGTCCTGCCCACCAGCTGGCTGTAGCTACTGGCTTTTTGAAATCATGGGAAAACAAAATTATTAATTCCATTCATTTAAAACATTAGTGAAAATGGGCAAGAGTTTGGCCTCTTTCACTGCGCTTGCCTGATTGTGTTACAGTGGGTATAATATCTGCTTGCTCCTGGAATTCAGCCTCTCAGACTGACTGTGCTATTCATACTGTGAATGGAGAAAAATGGGTTAGAGTGAAGACTTGAGTTGCAAAGTGATTTAGGTAGCTGCTTCTTATGGCTCATTTGTGTATTAGCCCTTAGCTGTTAGCCATGGCATCCAGCTGAGACCTGGTAAAGAAATGCTTTAGGATCTAACAAACCTAAATACACTAGTGTAAATGTTGAAGGAAGGCTTGAAACCAGCAAAAGTGGGGCTTTGTCCTTAAGTTCCATGGACACCCATGTGCAGTCAGGTAGGAGCTGCTGCTTACTACTTCCCATCACAGAATTAACTAAGGCATAGGAGCTCTGGGTAGGTGCTTCTGGTACATGGTAGCATCTCAGCTGAGGAGACAAATTTTGCATGTTAGTAGTATGGCATAGCAAAGACAGCTGTCCTGGGTATCACTCTGCCAAACGGAAGCCTGTACGCTGATGAAATGAAGTACCTATTTTGGTACCTATTTTTGCGTTAAGGACATGTCATCTCGTCTCCTAGTGAGCACAGTCCTCAGGGAGGAGATTTATTGGTGGGAATGGAGACCCAAATGAATGCTCTGCCTCCATGCCAAAATAGCTCATTAGTATCTAGAGCAATCTTGCATGTAGTCAAGGCATGTGGACATGAAGATCATTTGTTTTAAAATAAATAAATCTTGAAATCTTCACCTGTTTCATCTCATGTCAGCTAATTCACTGGAAAACATGTGCATAAACATAGTAAAATATCACAAAAATTACAGTGCTAAAATAATGTTCACCTTTCTAACAATACTTCATTTGTATGTTACATCACTTGTACCTTTTTTAGTGGGAACCTCCTCTCTTCAAACAGTCCACTGCACCAACGAAAGTACAGACCTATACTTAGGATTTGTTCTTGTTTTTTAAATGAAGGTGTCATTTCAAAGGCTAGACAAGTTATTACAGTGATTAATCAAGGCTTCTTAGCCTTTATAAAGTGGGCAGCATAGCAGTTTGACTCAAAGGTCAACGCCTGAATAAATTTAAAGACAAGAAAGCAGAAAAAAAAATATATATACAGGCAAGTATTACTTTAACTGAGGCAATGAGAGCTGAAGCAGACATATACTACATTTCCTCTAAAGCAGTAGCATAGCAGTTAAAAAAAAGAAGAAAAGAAATTAAAAAAAACAAACCCAAAAGTCAGATATGCTGAGGCAATAACGAGTGGGAGGAAATAACACAGTGTTAGGCTTATATTTGATAGACATAAAACCTGAAAATGTTGTGCTGCACCTGAGGTATGCTGTGCAGGGTAATTGAAATGAATCTTGGGTTGCCTTGGAGGACATTTAGCAGCTGTTCCTGTTTATCTTTCAGCTTCAGAGTGATATTAAAAGCATTTTTTATATTTTCCTGGGAAGATCAATTCTGGCAACTTCGCCTTTAAAATGTGCATTTTTATGTCACATGTGCTAAATGCAAGAAATTGGAGAATGACTTCTGTGTTAAATATTACAGACCTCCAGTGTACCATGCAAGGAATTCAGGTGGTGTGGGACATTTGGCAAAATGATATCAGAAGCAATGAAATTCTCAGGATCGCAAATGTCTCCTTCTTATAAAAGCAATGAATCTGGTCTGCAGCTGACATAAAAATTGAAGATGAAACCAAAATAATGCAATTCCAGCTTGGAAAGATCAAAAGAAGAATAGTTTATGTGTCAACTAAATACTATCTCACAATTTATCTTTATATAGCTCCTTCCAACAGAATGTTGCAAAACACTTTATAGGGATGGTTGAAAGCAAAAGACAGGCATTAACACAAGCTTTAAAAGAAATTAAGCTGTGGTTATGTGGCTTTGTTCCTGACTGGAGCTCAGATGTCACAGATGCATTTTTTGGATCTGTTCTACAGCTCCTGTGGGATTTTGGGTGAATCACCCTCTTTTCACATCACTTTTAAAGACATCTTTGTCTTTAAAATTGAATTCTGCCTTCTCTTGTGGTTTCCCCTCCTGCTGCCTTATCTCTCTGGTTTATGAGTGATCCAGCCAGGAGACTATCTGGAAAATGTAAATACTGTGCATACAAGACTGAGACTCCAATCCATATCATACACTGTAATCATAATTACTGTAGCAAGAGACTCATGATTTTTGAGCAGTGAAGGATGTGTCGCTGCGGGACAGGAACATAAACATACAGCAAATTATGTAAAGGATTTAAATGGTATTGAATGGACTTTGGATCAGGCTTCAAAACTAATTGAGAAATATACTGCTGCTGAGAGCAACAAGACAAACAACAGTGAGAGACACTGAAACGGACAGAAAAAAGCAAACAGAAAAAACCCAAACCAAACCAAACCAGTAAATTGGTGGAAGAGGAATATAAAGTATTTTGTACTAAGGTGACAGCTTGCTGCTCTCCACATTTGTGCAAGAGGGATGGACTACAAACAGGAGAAAGGTATTACAACAATGAGGCTGAAAAAGTTGTAGAAAATAAGATTATAGAAACCTTTTGGGATTTTTCAGTCACTCTTATTGAAATAGAAGCCAAAAGAACAGATTTGGCAGTAGAAGAAAAGGAAAAAGAAGAATATTTTCCTGTGAACTTTTATGTGTTTAGCTAACTGAAAAAAATTTTGAAAAATAGGATTGCTGACTGCAAACGGGTTCACAAACTGCAAAACCATTTACTGGAGGTACAGTGGGATTTCCTGTCAGGGATATTAAAATTGTACTGTGTAAACTGGGAACTGATGACTCTGGGTATTTCAACAATACTCACCGGCACCTCTAAAATTCTGAGAAAACTCGCAGTATTCCACATTTGTCAATTCTTCATATAGATTACAACTGCATTGACAAGTGGTAATGCTCCCCTACTCCCTATCTCCTGCCAAGATTGACAGCTGTGGAGGGAATGAATAATGATTATGATAATAGTGATAAAGAAAGGGATTAATGAACTTGGAGGTGTGTTTTGGAAAACAGGGATGAAGAGAATCTGGAAGATGTGTTGGCATGGATAAGGACAAAACAACTCTAGATACAGGTGACTAGCTTCAAGAGGAGGGATCTCCATTGGCATTTTTGTTAAGGTATGACTTATGATGCCTAAGGAATGTCCAGTGTAAAAGATTGATTGGGTTTGTGTGGCAAGGTTTTGGTAGCAGGGGGGCTACAGGAGTGGCTTCTGTGAGAAAATACCAGAAGCTTCCCCCACGTCCAACAGAGCCAATGCCAATTGGCTCCAAGATGGACCAACTGCTGTCCAAGGCCATCATGATAGTGATAGCATCTCCAGGATAACAGATTTAAGAAGGGGAAAAGTTACTGTGCAATTTTAGCCAGAGAGAGGAGTGAGAATATGTGAGATCAACAGCCCTGCAGACACCAAGGTCAGTGCAGAAGAAGGGGCAGGGTGCTCCAGGCACTAGAGCTGAGATTCCCTTGCAGCCTGTAGTGCAGACCATGGTGAGGCAACTGTCTCCCTGTAGCCCATGGAGTTCCGTGGTGGAGCAAATATCCACTGGCAGCTCCTGGAGGACCCCATGCTGGAGCAGAGGAAGAGTGTGAGGAGTCTTCCTCCTGAGAAGGAAGAAGCAGCAGAGACAACATATGATGAACTGACTTTAGCCTCCACTCCCCATCCCCCTGAGGGCAAGGAGGTAGAGAAAATAAGGAGTGAAGTTGAGCCGGGGAATAGGAGAGGGGTGGGGAGAAGGTGTTTTAAGATTTGGGTTTATTTCTCATTGCCCTACTCTGATTTGATCGGTAATAAATTAATTTTTCCCCAAGTCAAGTCAGTTTTGCCCATGATAGTAACTGGTGAGTGCTGAGGAGCCTGTGTCCGAATGGGAATGCTTTAAAGCATGGAGGAACATTTATGGTGCGTGAAGGGACTCCATTTCATGGACTTGCTCGTTTATACCTGGTTTTAGGCACTGTTTGATGTACTTTCCCCACCTGGCTGTATTAATTCCATTTGTTTGTATGGACTTGCCCGGGCTTGCCCAGAGCTGTCTTCCCACCAAAAGCTGTTTATCCTCTCACTTTCCCGCTCATCCTGCATTGATTGGCTGAGAAGTACTGCAGTGCGGGGTGAGTCCCCATTGGTTCCTAATGCCTGACCCCTCCCAAGTTCCTCTTCCTTTCCTGTGTTCCCCTATCCTGTTTTACCCTGAGATGCCAATCTCACGTTCCTCCCCTGTTACCAAGCCCCCCTGAACCAGACCCTATATAAGTCCCTGCTCTACCTCAATAAACAGCCATTGCACCTCGACCTTCCATCTTGTCAGACTCCTCTGTGCAGTGTTGCAGTCCTACTCCCCCACCCACCAGACTGTGGCAGGTGAGTGATCTCTCCCTGCCCTTACCTTCACTGATGAGCCTTTTGTTATATTTTCTCTCCCCTGTCCAGGTGAGGAGAGGACTGACAGAGCAGCTTTGCTGGGTACCTGGCATACAGCCAAGGTCAACCCACCACAAGGAACTTCAAGAAACACAGGAAGTTAGTATCTTTCACTACTCTGTGTTTTAGTGATTACTACATAAGCTGTATCTGTCTAAGAAATTTAAATTTAGGATTTCCTAAATAGTGGCTTCCCTTGTTATTGAGAAGAGATGTTATTAATCAGGTGAGTTCCAGTGTTTTGCCAGCTTTCACAAGTCCAGCACATGTATTGTCAGCAAGATGTCATACGTCTTTTTAATTAAGAAAAAAAATGATCCTGATGCTGCCAAAAAAATAAAATCCTGCACATTTTCCTATGTAACAATTAATCTAAGAAACTATTTAATAAAGACTATTTAATAAACTATTAATAAAAATTAATACAAATTTAATAAACACATGGTTTGTGGCTGTGAAACCATCCACTGAGTGTGTATGTGTATGCTCTGATTTGGAAACATGAGTTAATCAGAATGGCACCCTGTGCTATGCTTCCTGCTGTCCTCTGCAGTGATGTTTGCAAGCAAGAAGAGAACAAAAGAGAAATATGTTTGGTTTTCTAGTGTGGAAATAAAGGTCAAGCAAATTTTTAAACAGCGACTCTTTTTTTTACCTGCCTCTGTGTGTTCCTGACCACTCAGCACCTGGAATAGACATGCCTGAAGTTTGAGGAGGCTCCTTTTTCTGCTGTGGCACAATTCCAAACATCACGGAAACATTACAAAGCACACTGTATTTTGGAGAAAGTTATTGAATGTACAATGAGATAATGCAACCTCCCTCCCATAAAAAGAAGTTTGGTGTCTGTCACATCAGGTCATACCTAGTGAAACAGCTGGAGACAAAAATCAAAATGGATACTTTCCCTCCAAGCTTCCCAGCCCTGAGTACCTTTCCTCAGTCTGGTTCAACCTCCACTTGTCCTACTAATCTAATTTTTAATTGGTCCTTGAACTCTGTCTTAGCATGTTGAACTCGTAAAGCAATATGGCTACTATTAGTAATTCCTTTGAGCTTGCACATCTATAATTCCTTAAATTTAAACTGTTGATAAAATCTGAGGCTAAGACTGGATCCAGCTGCACCCAGGCTCCTCTCTGAGAAGGAGTTTAGAAAGCAAGGGAATCCTTTCTGCACCTCATGACTCAATGGCAGGGCTTCTTTAATAAACTTTGCCTAAAAGCCTTCCACTCCCCCCATGATGGGCCACACTTTGCATTCATGGTGTCTCATTTGCTTCGTAGCAAACACTCCTGTAACTTGACTCGTGGGGATGACTGTGAATGTTTCTGGTATAGAAATGCAGAGGCTCTTGGTTGAGAAGATGCTTTTCTTTAAGAGGATCTTGATTGTTAAGTGATCTTTTTCCTGCATAATGTATGAATGTTTCTGTGGAGTCAAGTTCATTCCAACATTTGGGCAATTCTCCAAATAACTTATTCTATGTCTGCCACCACTGAATTTGAACATATAAACTTGATATTTGATACTTGACACGTACACTTGTGAAAAATCTTCCTGAACATACCTGAAAGCCTTCCTTTGCAGCAAAACATTGGCAGTGCTAATTAACAACATGCTACAGCCTACCTGGATTCTATAGTACCTGGACATAATGTTAAAATGTTAAACAGAATGGTTACAGTTGTACATCAATCCACAGAATTTAAAATGCATCACTGAGGCTGGGAAATGGTTTGCAAACACTCCTCACTCCAGCTCACAGAGCAGAGCAACCAGTTCAAGATGAATCACACACTACTTCATTTCAGGAAGCACAGAGCTTTTGCTCTGACATTCATTCCTTCATAACCGCATCACTGTATTTGAATTAAACACAACAATCTTCCATCTGACATGAGGAAGGTCATGTCATCAGCACAGTCTCCATTTATAGCAGATATACTGTTTACTGATTTACTCTTATAACGCAGCTCTTGCGCAAATGAATCTCACAGTTAAAAACAAGACATATGAAGAATGTAAAAGGAACACTGTGTCTATCTCTGAGATTAAAGATCAGTCTGAAACAGTCCTCTATATGCGAACTTCACACAATTGTGGGACATTTTGAATCAGCTTCTCTTTGCAATTTCTTAATGAAAACCAATCATATTTTTACAAAATACTTAAGAATTAGTTGAATCAAAGAAGAAATGTGTGAAAATAGCTAACTATCTGGTGGTTAGAGATGTTCTTGTGGCAGGATACTCGAAATAATTATTTGCCAGGCAAATTAATGTAAGACATGGCATCGACACATGACACTCATCCTACAACAATTCCACAGGCCATAGATGGAAGACTCTAAGAAAAAGTAAATTGTAGTTTCAGATTCACTCAAGTAGCCACAAAAATTGAACCAGTAAGGTTGTTTGGCTTTTTCACTGACTTGGTAACAGTTTGCAAGTCCACCACCTTACCAAGTTTTGCGAATAAATTTGGTAAATTGAACTGTCTAGCTAACTTGTCCTCAGTCAAATATGTTTTAGGATGACTGAATCTATAGCTACAGTAAAAACTGTTGAAGCAGAAACCTTTCCCAAGGTGACAGTGGTGATTCTGACATAATAAACCCCAGTCCTTTCTGTTTCTCCCTTCCACCTCCATGATTTTTCTCCCTTTTTTTAGGAGAAAAACAGCAGTCTTTTTAAAACTTACATCTATTAAATTCTTCCAATGGGAAGTTACTCCTATTTGGCAATCATCATTAAAGACTATTTTTTTTCTTTTAACACTAGTAAGAAAGGACAGGGATCCTAATGTCATTATTATATTGATGAGATGGATCCAGAGATATGACTGAAATGAGACCAAATGTGACACAGCTGCCTCCAAAAAAATTTGTCAGTTGAACAAAACACACTGGGACAATCTGGTATCTCAATTTCCAGTTGTGTTACCATGGTTTCTATACAAAGTCTGGAGAGTATTACAAGTATATTCTTTGTGATGATAAATAAAAGGAGTATTTGAAATAGGATAATAAAATCATGGGTTCAGAGACCATTATGACAGCTACAGGTAACTACTTACATTTGCCTCTGAAACAATCTAAACAGACAGAAGGTAAATCAATATATTCTAAATATATGGTCTAGCTATTGGGTTTTCCCTGCCTTCTTGTTTTATTTTGCTGAGGTATAAAAATGATTTGGAGAAATATGAGAGTAAGCTAGTTAATGCAAAACATTTTGCTGTTCTTGGTAACTCCTGTAAAGGCAGCCTGGAAGCCCAGTGTTGGCTCACCCTGTATGGTTTGCCTCAGCACTGTTGTTTTAATTGCTGTTGAAACTCAGATTCAGCAAGATGTATGATATTAGTGTCACGGCTGACACACTGAATTTATTTACAGAGCTTTAAACTGCCAGAATCTGGAAGCACCTGAAGGTAAATTTGAATTCTAATTTCAGTTCCAAGCTATATTCAAACACGTTTGACTCAGTTCATCTATGTCATGAAATTCTATCAAATCATTGGAAAACTTTGCATGTAGAGACTGTGAGGCAAAGTGCTTGTGTCTTTGGGTATACTGGAACAAAATTAACTCAGTTTTCAAAACTAGACATGTTAGTCCTCATCAAACTAATACAAATGCCTGTTTGACATGCAGAAAGTAACAAGACTTTTGAGATGTAACTGATTTGAATACACATGTCTACATAGAGGATATGAGGGTATACTATGGCTTGTTGTACTTAACCTGAGCACTTGACAATTCCCCATGTGTCATTATAATAATTTAAATGCAATTAAAAAAAATCTGCTCTTGAACATTTGGCCTGCAGCTAACAGCTCACAGCAGCTGAGCTGCTCTAGTGATCCACTGCTACTGAAAGGGGTCTTTCTTCCTATGACTTTCTCTTTCCATTTCCATACATTTCCCTGAGCTGACTCCATGGGACCCTATCCCCAGAGATGATTAAACTTGTTGATTTGGGCAGAAAATTATGTCCTTTTCTTTTTTGCTGTAATAGTTCTCTCTTGGCTTATTTATGCTCAATGCTTGAGCATAAAGTAAACACAGCACCTGAGGGAAGGTAAGTGGAGAAGACTTGATGAAAGGAACAAGGTAGGACTTTGATGGTGGCAAACTACCACATTTTTGGAGAGAATTGCACTCAGTGTGATTTTTGTATGGCTTCTGGAGCATATGTTTATGGCATAATTCTTTGTGAAACTATTGGGAGTTTCTAACAAAAAAAAGCATTGTATTAAATTAATTTTAGTTAAAAGACAAAGCCAGTATGAATAAAAGCATCATTATAACATCAGAAATGAAGTATTCTGTAAGGTGACTTGATGACTTACCTTAAAGGAGATTTCATATTGCTCTCCTCCCCATATTTCTAATCCTGGATCATAGCCTCCCAGCTCCCAGAACCATTTCCGATTAACAGCAAATAGACCTCCAGCCATTACAGGAGACCTGAAGGATGAATAAAGCAACACAAGCAATAATGATGATGTTTGGACCACGTGTGCATGTGCCTCTGTGTGTGTTTGAGTGAAAGTTTTTGAACTGTGGAGCTATGGCAGGCATAGACAAACAGTAGTGTAACCAAACAACATTTATCTCTATTCACCCCAGAATGGTCTCTAGATGAGAAATAGGCAATATGATAGATCTTGAGCGTGATAGACAGTCATGCACAAACTCCTTGTATTTTTAAAAAAAAAAAGTTCTGTTCATTACTAAATAAACCCATGTAACAGAGAAAGAAAGGGACTCTGAAAACCTGCCAAAATACTTAATGATCTCAGTACTCCATGAGAAGTAACTTGCATCTGAAGGGTAGCAAAAGTTTTCAATTCATTTCAGTCTCATAGGTGCTGGTGAGAGAAAGGCAGAAACATGACAGAACATGGCTACAGAGCAGCAGTTGGGAGTTAAACATCTGCTTTTCTAAGCATTTAAAACTCCTCATGTGTGTCTCACAGTGGTAATTTAACTTATAGGCAAATAATTTGCTATGTTTCCCATGTTTCCATTTATTCCATGAATAAACACATGGAATTTACTTTAACTCAGTCTTTCACAGACAATAGAGAAAACAAATGAGATATTTAAAGTTAGTGTCAGAAAATATTGATGAAAAGTGCACTGTAAATTTATAAGCAGGAATTTTGTACTGGAAAATAAGCATTTTCTCTTTTTTTTTCATTACCAAGAAACTCATGTTTCTAATGCAGTAAATACACCAATAGCTCTCAGGATTCAAATGTTGCTCACTGATTTCTTGAAATTGTGGTGGGAGGGGAATACAAAGGAATCTACACTGAACAGGAGGGAAACAGCAGGCTGAAGAGAGTCCAAGCCAACTATGCAATTCAATCAATGCAGCCTTATGAGTTTTAGAGCAAGAGGCTAGAAGGAACACATTCATGCTGATGGCTGATCAGAGGGAGAAAAGACAGTACATGGAGACCTGGATAGCTTCCAGGCAATGCTTCCTTACCAGAGAATAGACATGAAACTGGATCCTATGCCATGTGCCTTCTAACACTGAAGTCCCAAGGGAAAATTATTCCATCATGGGGCATTTTTGTTTTGAATTACTATTGGTCATTTGTTTGGGGCTATGGAAGCAGATGGTATCATCCCTGAAGACCTGACTGGAAAATAAAAACTTCCCCCTTTGCCACTGATTTAAGATTTGGCAGTGAACTCAGCACTCGTAGGTATTTCAGGAATCCATGCATAAGTTACAAGTTTATTAAGAGGACATCATGTTAATGGAACATTCTGCCATATTATCTCTGCCTGAACACTTTTTTATGTTACTGTCTTTTATCCAAGCCAGTGGAGACAATAAAACAGCAAGCAGACAGCTGAGTAGTCTCTGCTACCGTTAGGAGACCAGTGAATCCTCATGCCTGAATGATAAAAAATGATCTTCTCATTTGCATTCACAGTAAAGAGAAACATCATGGATATTTTTCCTTTCACATCTATGAGGTAGTTTAAAAAAAAATAAAAAAAATATTATACTTCCCATTTTCAGGACTAGGGAGCTCTAACAGACTAATTGCATTTTCCTTAAGAGATTATATTTTTAAAAGCACATAGAAGCTTTGTGAAACAAAGCTTTGTGAAAAAAATATTCAGACTGGCAAGGCTTTGCCAGTTTGTCACATACACTGAATGCTAATACTTTTTTACTTTTACTGACATTTCATATCTCAAATATTGACTGTATTTCCATATATGAATACATTCAATGGAGATTTTATTAGAAACCTTCCCCTGGGGATTCTGACTACTACAATACATTTTCAATTTCTACCGAAGTAAATCTAATTACAACAATGTCCTTTGTGACTTCAGGTTCTAAATAATCAAAACACAATGTAGTTTTATAAAGATGGACTTGCATGGAGAATGCTTATAACTAAATTGCTACTGGCAGCAGAAATGTAGTCCCAGAAATCCCTGGGAAAATGTAGGATTACTCTAATTCTCACAGATACAATATCTTTCCTGAGCATTTCTCTTAACGTAGTGAATAGCCTATAAAAAAGGTAATCCATGCAGGTGAATCAGATGGAAGATAAAAGAAATCAGACTTAAAATTGCAAAATAATTGGCAAACACTTACAAATTATATTTGAATCTACAGATCTTTCCAGTGATAAATAATGAATAAAGAAACCCCTTGTTAATTAGATGTGAAAGTTCAAAACATTTATTACAACTAACAAAACTACCCAATGACTGGAACAGTAGCAAACTCATAGTTTTTCCACTTCCTTAATAAAAAAAAAAAAAGAAGAAATCGAATGTAATTGCCCTATTAATTCATATTCCACAAGATGATCTGACATTTGTTGTTTTGCAGGAATAGCGATGGAGAGGAAAACCAGGATGGCCCTTTGGTTTTCATCGGAATGGGATGAGTAATAAGCTGTGTGAAAGTGACTGGTTGGCACAGTATGCGTATTGCATTCCATGCCACAAGCAGCTACTGCTGAACAGGCCTTAAATTATCTCCAAAATATGAAGATGAGTCCAGTCTTGCAATCATGATTTATATAAAAAGTCTTTATGTAGTTAATAGGATCACTTACATAGATAAATGAACTGCACTGAGCCCAAAGGAAAGGAATTAATCTCTTATTTAATGGCTTCTGTATAGAAATGTCAAGCTATGTTTGTAGAAGTAATTTTTCCGTGAAATGTCCAACTCAGGTGCTTAAATAATCGAACCTGAGCTACAGTAGCATAATATTATGTAATTACAGTGGGAAGCTATAAAATGCTTATAGTCTAAAACTTAGAAGGACAAAGACTCCCCAAACATCAGGGAAGCTGGAAGGTTGCTAAACTTAAAAAATAGTTGGAAAAACCTTCCACATGAGAACTACTGCACAGACTCACTGACGATACCTAAAAGAACAATATCGGAAGTAAAAGCTAGTTGATCCAAAAATGTCCCAAGCGGTCAAAGACTGCTGAGCTGAGACAGAAAACGAGTTTGATTTAGTGAGAGTGCCAAAAAGAAAAAAAAAAGGCCAAGAAAATTGTTTTGCAAAAAAAGATAGACTGAGAAAAAGGCAGGCAAATGCTTAATGTGAAAAGATAGCTCAGAAACAAATTAAAAAAGTGCACTAAAAGAAGTGTAGCAGTAGCTCAAACTGTAGCCAGCAAAGAATTTTATAACTGCTTGCAATTTAAATGGAGAGGCAGGAAAGAGATAATCTATGAATTTTCAAGGTAAGAGAAAAATGACATGGATTTAAAAGGAGTGTGAAGTTACTTGCATTAGAAACAACTGTGGTATATTGCAAACAAGTGAACTGCATAGCAGGTTTTGGAATCACTGCAAGAGTGATATATACAGTGAAGCTAAAGGATTTGTGAGAAGGGAAGAGAAACTTTGACAGCACATGGAAAGAAAATGAGGGAAATGAAAATGGGAAAGCATTTGTGCAGTAGGAACATGTGCAGTAGGTACAGATCACTTGAAACTTGGCTGAAATTTGGCCATTATAATTGTATACACTGAATGGCATATTGCACTATGCCTCTCTCTGTATCATCCAGACTGACTAAAGGCTCTGTATTGAACTACTAAACAGAAAAGGATGAATGCTGGAAAGAGGAGTCCACCTCATGCAGGATACATTGGACAAACTGACCTGCAGTGCCAAACCCACTGACATGTTGTGTAAATACTGAGGCAAATAGCCCACAACAGGAATCAGGACCAGATCCTGTTGACCTTGTGGAGACAGGGATGTAATGGACAAGGAGGAAGGGGGCCATGTTGCTGCTGGCACAGCAGCAGTCACAGAAATGACTTGTGACCTCCTGAATGCAGCTTTGAGCTAGGCTTCCGCACTTTTTAAAATGAATTTCAAGGTCTTGTTAAACAAGAAGAGTGTTCCTTCACCCTAGTGATACCATATGAAGGCACCTCAGGAGAGGGCATAAATTCAAGTCACCTTGTTTCACTGGTGACTGCTCCAGGTGCTCTCTGCAGCGATTCCTGATAGCAAACAGCAGAAACTGATACTAATCCTAGATAATAAAAGTTCTAATAAAACCAAAAATTGAAATCTGTGTGGGGTTAATGTAAGAGACAGACTTGTCCACTCGAAAGAAGTGAATGCAGAAATTAAACAAACTGAAATTAAGATGAGTTAATCAAATGGCAAGAAAGTGATATATATTAATAAAATAAATGACAAAAATGTGAACTTACACATTGCTCTAGCTAAAGATAAAGACAGATTCTATACTGTGCACAAAAAAAGATGGTGATGTAGATGGAATGAATATGGATAAGACTTATTGAATTTCTCAAGAAGTAAAAACAAAGTGGAATATTTTATATACTTAATTGTCTAATCAAATATAATTAAAATGTATGGACTATTTTACATTTAATATTTCTGTAAGACATTTATCTTTTATCTATTCTAACAACATGAGTCATCTCCATGTTTATAAAACCACCAAGACTTAGAAAGTAAAACTTGTGACATTAGCCTATGGAAGTTACTCTTTCTTTTTTTCCTCAAGTATCCAGTTTTCTGAACAATGTTTACTCTACATGAATTTGTGCCCCTGTCCGTACCAAACAGTCACACAGGTTTTGAAACCACTGCATTCCTGATCATCATTATCTCTCTAGAGTTTAGAAGCAGCATCTCACAATATACATCAGATCAACCATGTAAGGAAAAGGCCTATATGTAAGAAAAAGGCCTATCTTAAAGCTGGTTTGCTCCCCATAACTGCCTCCACCCAGTTCGTTCACTGTACATTCAGAGTTGTCACCACAGTACACTGTAAATTGCCAGCTGATGTTTCTCCAGTTAATGTCTGTAACTCTGAAGTCCCGACTATTTATAGTAATGGACACCAGAAATTTTCATGAAGCAAACTGAACCCACTCTCACACAAATTCAAATTTGTAGAGCTGTATCCCACTGTGCAGACTCCTTCTGCATATCCAGTTGGTTTCAGTAATCTGTATTCTCTTATTAAACCACTGTATAATTTTACTGTCATTCTTAAGCAGTTAGGATGTTCTTATTTTAATTTTCCTTCATAATATTTTTCTAATGAGTTGTTTGCAAAATTAGTCATACATTGACAAATTTAACACAGTTTCACACTGTCTTCATCTTACCTACAATAAATACCTGTGTATATGCATGTATGTTTCATACTTTTCTACTCAGTGGTATCTGGACAATTAAACTGTGAACTGTCAGTCCTTTAAGAGGCACAGCACTAAAATTTCACTCCTGCTAAATGTTCTCCTGATTTTTTTTTCCCAAAATCAAATTCAGAAGTCTAAGAGACCACTCACACTTAAGATAGCATAAGATGACTAACTTTGCAATAATAAATGTCTTGCTTTTTAAGCAGTTCCATTCTAATTTTATTCTATGTTGACAACAAAATAATTCCTTTTCATGGAGCAGAGTTGCATTCAGATTTAGCAGAGTTCTACTGTGTTTTAACTTTAACCAAAATCTTTCCTGGACAATTCAAACGTGAAATGCTAATGTGGCAGAAGAGTGGGTATGTACCCAGCGGTACCCACTAGTGATCGCAGCTGCTTGTGACAGGCTGTGACAAAGTCACACAAGCTTTTCCTGACTCTCCATTACTTCCCAGTGCAGAAAGCACTATTATGTAGGATGCAGAGCAAAGCCAACCTATTTTTACTTTTGTAGCCTGCATCTCTGCATAGTCAACAGTCCCTCTACTAAAACTGCAACGAGACTTCATTTTTCCTGACCAGCAGAGTTCAGAAAGTTTTGATAAGTAATTCTATTCTTATGTAATGAATTTTTTAGAGATTATGACCAGTTAGTTTCATTATGTGAAACTTGTGTAAATGGGACTATACACATCTCACTCACTTGAAGCTTAAAAGTGCAATTTTTTTGCATTAAACTAAATATTCTTACAAGTATGAAAGAGAAAGAAAAAAGCATCGGGTTTAGTTTTTTTGTAAACTACCAGTTCAAATTATCATTATGCTGAAACATGTAGCAGCCAAGTTGTATTATTTAAAATTAACTCCCAAGTCTCTCTATAATCACATTTCATCTTTAAACTAGACTTTTGTTTGTGAAATATTAAGATAAAACCTCTTTCTTCAAACGGTGAGTCAGAAAGCTGTGGAGAGTCAGCCACAAAGAAAGCTCTAAAAGCAACTGATGTTCAGTTTATAAAAGTTTCCACTGTGATTTCATCATATATGCTTATTTTTCTTACCACATCGATAAACTTCACTGAAAAAACTGTATTGTAAAAGAGTGATGAGCCCTTATGTGGGTGATGATTCCGAGGCCCATTTAGCCTTTCCTCTCATATTTAGAAAATTAAAGAAGCTGTAGAAGAGGTGAGTTGGGTAGAGATGGAAGACTCTGAAGATAAAGTTTCCCTTTCTCATAATTACCACTCATAAGGCAAGGGAAATCTATCTGAATTACTGTTAGAGGAGATCTACAGCACTCAAACTAAGGGTGTGGGTCAGCAGAAATGAGCATCCTGAAGCAAAAAGTAAATGAAAGCTTCTGGAAATGCCCTGCATGCAAAGGTGTTCAGCAAGTTAAAGTAAAAAACAAAAGGACAGCTGCATGTCATACTAAAGAGAAAAATCCAACACATGAGCAGTCTCACAAGATTGAGGCTTGGGTGCTGTAAAAGCAAGAAAGCAGAGGTAAGAGCAGCACTTCAGCTGAGCCATATTCATTTCATGAGAGATGGATCTTGCACATATGGAATTCAACAGCAGCAAAAAAACCTTCAGCCTATTAGTAGGAAGTAAGAACTGCTGGAGAAAACACAATTTGAAACAACTCTGTCATTTCAGTTCCTTTCCATATTGATGGGTATTATTTGCATTCAGGATTGTTCCTTGAAAATGTAATCTTTGAAAATTAAATGTAGAAATAAAGATCGATTGGAGGCAAAATACTACCAACTGTCCCTAGAACAGGAACTTACTTTAGCCTTCCTGGCTTTTGTTGAAGCCCATCCAAAACTAAACACAAAAAATAATTTTTCTTTTTATTTTAAAAAGGATATATATAGTGTATCTCAACTTGTCTAGATTCTAACCAAGGTCAAGATTCAAACAGACAAGTAGTATTTTGCACAGAAGTCACTCTGCTTCTGGTTCTTGTGAAAATCCAATTATTTTGACTATGAAGGCACAATAAACTTTCTATAATCATCTTTTCCCTCTGGGTTATTATGAAACATGAAGCTGAAATTTTAAGACAATGCCAATACTGTAACCTGAGTGTACATCCTACTTTTAAACAGGAAAAATCTGTTCAAGCTAAGAAGGAAATCCATGTCAATGGAAAATAACACTTAGGTAAATGGACATGTCATTTGAGATTAATCTTCTGTTTTCAAACAAGGAACAAGGTCAGATGCATATCTTTAGATTATCCATCCCAGTTGCACAGTAACTCTATCACAACCTCCCAAGCGTTAGGGAATCGGGATGAAGCTGTGTCAGGTGAGGTTTACTTTAGATATCAGGAAAAAGTTTTTCACCCAGAGGGTGATCGAGCACTGGAACAGGCTCCCTAGGGTAGTGGTCACAGTACCAAGCATGTCTGAGTTCAAGAAGCCTTTGGACAATGCTGTCAGGCACATGGTGTGATTCTTGGGATGTTTTGTGCAGGGCCAGGAGCTGGAACTTGATGTTCCTAATGGGTCCCTTCCAACTCAGCCTATTCTATGGTTCTCTGAATAGATAACAGTTCATCAAATCCCATCACTATCTTCAAGGAAGTTCTTTCAGAACATACGGGGGCAGGAGATGAACAGAATTACTATCCAACATTTTCTTCCCTCTTTAGATGGAGAGGTGTAAACCAGAGAACTATCTTTATTGATTTACTTAAGCCTAGTATAGCATCATAAGCAAAGTTTAAATTCAAGGAGAAATTTTCAATTTCATTAAAGATAATAAATGATTCCTTTGAAACATAACCAATGGTCCAACCATAGCTTCTTATTTCCAAAATAGTCCTTTAATTCAGACTTTGTCCTTCCAAGAGAGATTCCTAGATGAATAATGATTACAAATTCAACCACTTAGCAGTCTGCTATCAAAAGTTACAGGTAATTCTGAATAAATTATTTAGATTACTATAACTCTGTGGTTCCTAGAACTCTAAAACTACTTATTGCAGATTAAAGTAGATTTAAAGACATCAGAGCCCTCCCAAAATAGCTTTGTACATAACGTGTAAAAGTGACATCACAACTGTGGATTAAAAAGTGCTGCAGGAACAGCCTTTTCTGCACTGCTCACACCCTCCAGCATGAGCTCACAAGCAGACCAAGGTAGCACAACCACAGTGTGCTCTGGCAGCACTGCTCCCTGCAGTGTCTGTGGGTAGGACCAGTGGGGCTGTGTCCATTGGGCCTGTGTTGTTTCCCGTGCCATATGAACTCCACAGGAAGTGCAAAACTGCAGCTTGGGTCTTTTTATAAATTGCAGGTGAGGAAAAGAGGTCATTCTCATAAATCTACTGTATAGCAGTAGCTATATAGTAGCACATCGTGCTACTGTATAGCACAACGTGCATATTTCCAACAGCTGAGAACTTTGAAAAAAGACCAAAAAGGCAGCTGAATTACAATCACCACCATAAACTCCACACAAAAGAGAAGCCTTTGCTTGCTCTTGATTTCCTGCAGTATTTCAGGCTGAAGCTTTGTTTGTGCAACACTGAATGATTTAGGTCGGCAAATGAGAAGAGTTAGTATCGAAGCACTGCAAGGAAATGGCACCTGGTGTTTCAGTGGGTTTTCTTTTTTGTTCATGTCTCTGTTCACGCACCAGATCAGACTAAATCGTTAGTGAAGGCCATTTCCAGAACATTTCTGAGTTGGAAAGATTTTAAATAAGTGGAAGTATAGTTACAATAACCTGCTCCTTATTTTTTAGCAAAGTCTCTAAAAATATTGCTGCCTAGCAAGTTGATGGAATTGGCTTCTTTTCAGGGTCCCACAACTGCCCCTGGCGACTCTGACTCAAGGAGACAGAGCTCTCACACCAGGCTAAGTGGATGAGACACACAGTTAATGATATGGCTGTGATCTGCCATGGAGCTGATGATGTGGATGAATGTTATTCCTTTGATCAGTTCTTCAGTAGTACTGTCAGCAACTGTCCCCACTCTACCCTCATGCGTGCACACTGCTTCAAATGCAGGCAGGAAATGGGGACAAAAGGTAATTTAATGTTTCATTTATGTCTGTCCTTGAGGATTAATGCAGAAGCCTGAATTGATTCCATGATGACAGAGAGGGAGACTGAAGCCTGAGTATCTTAACCATTATTACAAAAAGGAGGTCATCCATTTGCCAGTGGTCAAAGATTTCAAGGACATCGGCACTAAGTTTTAAGAAGGCAAAAAAAATTATGCCTGAAGAGGCAAATATGCAACCAAAGGTATTCTGGAAATGTACTTCTAGATGCATCATTGCCATTTATTAAAGCTCTCTAATTTGCTGTGTTACCACATTATGGAGGGTAATGGGGAGGCAGGCACTTTACTACAACAAAATTAGATTTCTCCTAGTCTGCACCAGAGGCACAATATTTTCTTGTAAAAACTTTGAAGCAGTGAAAGCAGTTTTCCAAAAATGGAACTGACAGAAAAAACACTGGAAAGTACTTCTCAGTGAAGGATAAAGCAGTTGAAAGCTGATGAGTTTGAGCACTAGATTGTCCCATAACAACATCTGCTTTTAATGTGATGTTGTTGGACAGGCAAGGCTGTGGAAAACCAGAGAAATGAACCTTCCTGGTTCATTATCCTTTGCAGTGAAATTAAGCTGTGTATGTGAACTCTGGACCTGACCTTGAAGGCAAATAAGGATAATGAATTTGGCATAAAGTTCTGTTAATTTGCACAGGCCATAGTGGAAACTCTGCTGAGCAAACCATACCGGTCTCAGAGTTGGAAACAAGAATCCCTATGTAGTGTAAGTGCTCACACACAGAAGAGTATCTCCACCAGTGAGATAGCCAACCGCCCTCACCCTGGGAGTTTAACACTAAAAGTTTTATCTAGCTGGAAGATGTACAAGATACATTTCTGAGAATAGCATGCAGAAGGGGACCTTTGGGAGTAGATCAAAAGCAGGATAAGGGGAGATCCCAGAAGTAATCCTGACTGATGCGAGATCAGGGCTGGACTGGGTACACAGCTGGCTTTTGGGTGACTCACCAACAGAGACTGCAGCTGCCTTGCATGCTTTTTTCCTCCTAGATCCAGAGACTCACACAGCCCAGCTACTCCTGTGCCAGCATCGTCCTACTGCCCGCCACGCAACAGCACATGGATCAGGAGGGGTCACCCTAACCTATATGTAACTATAATGAAAATACTGCAAGAAAAAATTGACAACTGAAAAAAATAACATATACACACTGCAACTGAATTAACTCAAATGCCAAGACTCCTGTCTGAATTTGCTTTTAGGAAAAATTATTCTTTTCCATTTATCTAGACTAATACTACATGGAAAAAATCTAAAGAGTTGGAGAAATCTGGGGCAATCAGTAGTCCCTGAATCATTTACAGAAATTTGCTAGTGATAGTCTTATCACTTCATAATTACATTAGAAAGCACAAAAAATGGTGTTTCAAATCCTGAACTGGCTGGAAGGTAAACTGAACAGTAATAAGGACTCTTGTAACTGACCTATAAAGGCTTTATTGTTAAAAGGTTACAAAAAACCAACCACCAAACCCACCAAAAAACAAAACAAAAAAATCCACAAGAAAAAAGCAAATCCTTAATAACAAACAATCAGAATAATCTTTGTTAGAAATGGCACCTACTGGCCCCACTGAAACTGTCGTTTCATTTGATCTCCTCCATCATGGCCATATTCACCACCACAAACAAATGGGCTCTATATCATGTAGATGGTTACTGACAGATAGTCTCATTAAGTAGATGATATTCATTGGAGGGAATTGGTAATACTGTTATCATTTTACAAACTACACAAAGACTGCTCAGTGCTTCTGATTCAATGGATTTCTTAGCTCCTCTGAGAAATACTTCAAATGCAGATTCAAAGAGGACTCTCAGTGTCTGCTCTAAGGCCCTGAGTCCACATCGAGATGTTTCCAGTTTTCCCCAGCTTCTTGGCCTCAAACATGGAGGCTGTCCTTGGGAGTGTGAACTGAATCTCAGTGAGAGGTTGAGGTGCTGCTGTTACCCCAGCTTGGTGTCCGCACATCAATGGGCTTCACGCCTTAAATCACCTGTTTCCCCAAAGGAGTCAAACTGCTCCACCTGCATAAAAACTTCCCGCCATGGGACATCACTTTATCTCTGCAGGTACTTACATCACCTCTGTTTGTGATAAAGTAACCTACCCTTAATCTTTGACATTATAATCTGTTATCTGGTGGCCAGGGTCAGCATGGATTATGCTAACTGAATAAAACCTGTATGCTTCCAAAGGACAGAAATCCTCTGAGGAGAGGACTGCTTGTGTCTACATTGTCACTACAACCTCCTTTCTTTTTGATCTCTTGATCTGAGTCCCCTGAATACTTGGCTGTGACCCTGTTCTAGCTCGTTCCCCAACTCTCCACTTGGGTAGCTTTGCCAACTCCCCCGAAAGGGGAGAATTCTCAGGGGATGCTTCTCTCTGCGGCTGGTGTGAGCTGGGGAGCATGGATCTCACCAGCAGGTTTCACTCCTGCCACTTAGGGCAGTTCTTCCCTTGCTTTCGTAAGTAAAAATAATTCCTCACTACCAGCTAAACAGAAATGAGAGCTATGATGCCATAACCCACAAGCTAATAAATCTGAATACTTTGCTTGAGAATACATTTTCAAACCATTTATCTCCAGCTAGCTGAAGAGAGTCCATAGAAACTGTAGAGAAAAACAGTAATTAGGTCAGTTCTATGTTTGTGAAAATATTTTGCTAAAAATTTCAGCTACACAACAACACAGAACCTAACTTAATACACACAGTAAATTGTCAGCTGTCATAACCAGTAATAAGGGAGAAGAGTTACAGTTGTAAAGCAGTTGCTGTAGCATTCAGCCATATTCTGCTGGCAAGAAAAAAAAATTAATGAAAGATTTAACGGAAGAATGTTATGCATGAGCCTTCTTGAGACATGCAATTAAATACAAATTGCACAACACAAATAAGTACATTATAAAATGCAGAACTGCAGGCCAAAGATTGAAATTATTAGCATTGACAGAATTGCTTTTAAAGCTTTCCTTATCCAGCTATACACAGGATGCTATTCTTCTAAATGCTATGCTTATAAATAAAAATAAAACAAAACAGAACACTACAAATATTTTCTCTTCATAACTATACTTTAAAAGCAGAACCATGCTTCAACTGTAATTACATAAGATGCTATTCCATTAACAATTATTATTAGGAGTGAGTGGGAAAGCAAACAAGCCAAAGGGAAAAAAATCTGCTTTCAAGTACTGCTAAAAGAACCCCATTCATAACTGAGTTTGCTGTTTAGTGATGAGGCTTAATCTCTCAATGGAGGCAGAAAAGCGATACAGTCACAACTAAACTGTGTTTTGAGGTCAGGTGAACTGGATTCCTGACAACATCTTTCCATTACTTGCAAGTGCAACTATTCCTGGAGGCCAAAACCTGCTCTACCTGGAAGATACGATTTCTTGACAGAGAGTAATGGCAAGAAAGAAAGACTAAGTACATTTTCTTAAAAGAAGAATGAGCTTCCCAGAGGTCAGCATTTTGTCTTCATTGCTTCTCTTTCCAGAGCAGGGAGAACAGCTTCAAGCAAATCTGACACAGCATGCTGTGTTAGTGGTTTTCTTCCTCCATACATCAGCCTGTCTGTACCAATACCTTCCCATTAATCTGGGAGTGATTCATACACCTGTGTTTTCCAAGAAGAAAACTCAGCATACTTCAACTCCCCGTGCAGAAGCAATACAGAAAGCAACCTTCCTCTTCCTGCACCCCAGGCGAGAGATTCACCTTGAGACTTGATTTCACTTCCTGTGGGATTCATTAAGTCAGAGATCAACTGATGCAAGAGATGCACCATCTGTTTGGGGCTCAGCTTTTAAAGACAACTGCTATAGGACACAGACTCTCCTTACAGACAAGTGTCATCTGAAGTCATGACTAAGAAGAAAATTAAGAAACGAATCTTCCTGTTTTTATTTCGGTCACTTGAACAACTCTGAAAGTACACAGTGGATGTGAGCAAAAGATCCATGTATGCAATCCTGGTAGTTCTTCAATATCACCACATTATTTTCTGCGTGCTAATAATAAAGATGGGTGCCAGGCAAAACTCCAAATGAATAATGTCATCCTCCACAAACTCCTATTGCCATGAGCAATGGCATCCACATGATGAACACTATGCAACCAAGCCAGTATTCTCACAATAGATCTTCACATCTCTGTGGAATAATGAAGTTCACTCCACTGTCAAGATACATTCAGAGCTTGTGTGTATGTATTTCATTATCAAGACAAAAGCCAACAGCCAAGTATGCAGAAAGAAATATGTATCATATTCTTGACAAATAATGTATGTAATAAAAAGCTCCTGTTTCAGAGGAAGGAATATAGAACATTTTTTTTTCTTGCATGAAAGGTTTTGAGTTTAGTTTTCCAGCTATGGTTTATCGATGCAGCACAGCTAATTTATACTCTAGATGGATTTTAATGTAAGGTCTTTTAAATATATTTTCTAATAAGAAGTCAGCATATGATCTATTGCAGTAAGTAGCAAAACACAGAAATAATCTATTTTCAGCAAATGCATGGCTTGTCTACTGATGTAAATAATCCTTTGAAATATCAGTTTTTGCAAAAAACCATATTTGTTCAGAAACTGATACATGAGGAAGGCTTTCCTCAGTCACTAAACCACTCTAGCTGGGCCTTTTCTATACTGATCTATAATACCAAATAGAATGTTTTCAGGGCTATTATGCAGGAAGCTACACTAAAAAAAATCCTTTGAAATATGATTTCACACATTCCCCTAATGTTAACTTCAAGTATTATTTGATTTTTTCCTTTAATTACTTTACAGTAATAAAAATCTTAAAACTTTTTCAAGTTAAACATTCTCTGTTGTTGTAGCCTTGCAAACTGACTTGATCACAAAAGGTTTAATTATTATGTTATAATTCCCTCCTAGGAGACAAATACATAAATTAAGTACATCAGTGAATTAAGAACACTCCTCCCTACATCTCAGTTACTAAATTAAGTCTCCTGACTGAGTTGGAGAGTTCAACAAATCACTAAGCACTGTTTCTTTGTCTGTGGAAAAGCAATTTGCGTAGCAAAACAATTAGTTGTGCACAAGTACCACTGCCACTGAAGTTTCATACAACATTGAGGGCTAATGAACCACCACACTGTCTTCTCCATGTCACACACTGCCTCTCGCCTGATGCAAACTTCAGTAAATAAACAATGGGGGAACAATGATACCACTGTGAAAACCTGCCCCAGTCTCCATGGGAACAACTCAAAACTATCCTCTTTTTAATGACTTTTTTTCATATCAGAAGACAGATACAATGTTCTGTCTCTCACTCCTCTCTGTTCTGAAGTTCATCTAGAGTCTCCAAGCGACTATTCCATGGTTCCCAGGTATGGTGGTCAAATCTGGACACAGCAATGCACCTGTGATTTCACAGATATATGAACTGGAATATTTACCTGCAACTTTTATGGATGTTAACACATCACACAATGAAAATGGAACTTTCCTGTCACAGTGCTGATTAACTAGCTATTTGCACTTATGCTTTAAATTTCTCCTCAGCTGTGGCGCTCTTTGCTTTTTAATGCCGAATTTCACATTATTTTTTTCTAATTATTTCTTCAATTTGCCAGGACCATTTTGACTCTCTCTTCTCAAAGACCTGTAAGCCCCTGCTAATGCCAGCTTACTTGTTTTTAAAAAATTGATTGCTCAGACAATTAATGAAGACACTGAACAGAACTAGGATGTGGGGTTCTGCAGAGACATTTGCCTCAAGGACCTGCATCAGTATTTCAAAGTTTAACCTCAAACCATTCACAGCTACTCTTTGAAAACAATTTCTTTTCAACTTGTCATGTGGTCATCTGATGAAAAATAAAGATGTATCCACACTCTATAAACCTTATGAGAAAGTAACTATGGCAACACCAAAAGCCTTAGAAGGAAGATCCCATTCGCTGCCTCCCTATTCTTTAAGTAACCAAGTTCCTCATATGGCTTAACAGATCTAATGTCATTCTGCTACCAAAGGGAGAGAACCCATCCTCTGCTCACTCCTCGAATCCTCCCTGCTATAGCTTGCAGGTGTGTGGTTTGATCCCCATGGAACAGCAGCTTTATGCTCCTCAAACTGCTGAATTCACTCAAATGGTAGAAAACTAAACATTTTCTTCCTCAGCATGAAGGGGTTTTTTGAGTTTACATGGCTCCTGGAGGTGGGTATTGTAAAGCAAAAGAGGCAGCACCAAGTCACCAGTGTGACAGACTGTTCCACAGCAAGAGCACTGTCTCCGCAATCCAGCGGCAGAGAGCTCATTTTCTCCCTGTGTCTCATGGCACCACATCCCCTGTCAAAGAAGGTAATTAAAGTTTTATGACAGGTTCAGTTCCTGAAAAGCCCATATTAATATTTTTTATTATATTTAAGATAACTTAAAGTGGATTATTTAGTATTTTTTACAAATTTTTGATCCGCGATCAAAGACAGCCTTATTCACTTCTTTATGCTTACAGAATCACAGAATCAACAAATTTAGAAGAGATCTCCAAGATCATCTAGTCCAACCGTCAACCGAGCACCACCATAATCAGCCCTAAATTTTGTGGTTTAAACACAGATTAAGTATTCTATAATACCTACCATCATCTTTTTCTTTTCCCTTCTTCCCTCATCCAGAGTCAGTCAATAAACCTGTCTCTTGCCTGTCCAAAATTTCATAGTAGGCATACATAATCTTGCACACCACACAAATCCTCCTCCTTCTCACTCTAGATCAGATTTGCAAAACACAGCAGTTGTTGTACCCAGTAGAGCACTCCTGGGAGCATTCTGAATTTTAAGCTGCTTCTGAGACCCAGAAGAATATGCCCACCCTTTTCAGTTATGCTGTACCCAGTAGGATCATTTGCACCAGCAATGATGCCACAGATCTGCAGGTTTCTGGGTGCTTGACATGAGAATCACACAATCACTCCAATTTTGGAAGAACCTTGGGAAGCCACAGACATCACAACCTTCGTCTCAAACATCTTTTCCCTGGCTCACTTCCTCTGCTTGTTGTTATCAGAGCGTGTTGACCCTACCTTCAGGACAGGAAAGTGTGTCCGCGAGGTGCACTCAGACTGATGACATTCAGTATTTCGCTTGGAGAACACCAGCTGGAGTGTCCCTGGAGCCAACTCTGACATCACTCCTGCAGGTAACTAACATGGATGGATGGCTAATTTGGCTTTAAGCCTGTCCTCCAGGATGTTCTACTCAGTGATCAAGCTTACTTCTGATAATGAGAAAACCTAACAATTCTAACAAAACACTTGGCTTTATGCTGGCATTTCTGGTTTTTTTCATTTATTTTCCATAACACTGACATTTGCACTCAGAAATCTCAAATTCAAAACATTTTCCTTGTTGAAATCAGTTTCTTTTTTAAATCTTATAAAATACTTGCATGCACTTTTCTCTGAGCATAGCTGTGACTCAAAATTATTTCATTAATAATATTTTGAAATTCATCTGCATGGATCAAAAGTTCCACATTCTGAGCTGTATTTATTGTGACCAGTCAACTGAATCAACTGGTATGGTAGTGCTCTTTCTCCTTGCTTGTGTGAATATACTGCTGTCCATTCGCTTTCCAATAAGGCCTGTACACAGAAAGCTGAAATATGTTTTCCACATGTTTTAAAGATAATAAAGGTACGTATGCATCAACTGAAGACCAAGCAAAAGGGATTCAAGTTGACATTAAGTATTGGTGACATTTATTTTTGTGTTATTTCCTTAAATTAAAACATGATAACTAAATTTAAAAAAATATTTTAGGAAATGTTAGATTTTTTTATTATTATTATTTCTGCCAAAGAAATAATAAACTAGTTAATTGAAATTAGATAAATTATAAAGAAGGGTAACAGCTGGAGAAAATGGGGGAAGAAAGCCTAATATGTTGTGGCAAAATCTGGCCTCAGCAGTCCTCTGTGGATGCTTCTGTCTTAACACTTCAGCACCAGAGTGTTTTAAGTTTAGTATGAGAAAGACTACATAGAAAATTGGATGGCTGAAAAATTCTTTGCAAATTCAAATGCAGATAGCTGCAAGACACATATGCATTAGCAGTGACATCCAGCAATAAAAAAGACTACCTTATGAGAGCCACAACTGGATCAATTGAACATTTGCAAGAACAGCTGTCCCAAGGATCTGAGATATGCAAGGTCAGATTGCTCAGGAATGGAAGAAACAAGTAACAGATAAGCCTTGGAAAGGGCAAAGACAACTTTAAGATCTATGAGTAGAGATCGTTCCAGCAGATATAGGTCAACTCCTGAGGACTGCATGCAGTATAATGCTGCATACAAATCCGGCCTGCGTTTTTCAAAAACAGAGAAATGAAAATAAACTTAGAGCTGTGCCAGAACAACCAGAGGAATATGGAGCTGCTATTTTATGAGAAGAGGCTGAAGAAGGCCAATGAAGTGAAGATTGAAACAGGATGTGATCTCTCTTTAGCAACAGACCAGGAATTATTTGACAGATCAAATATTTTTAAACAACCCGACTGTTTAGGTGTGTTCAATTAATTTCCAGAAAGACCAGCATTTTCAGAGATCTGAAGCATCATCTCTGCTGCTGTCAAATTGCAGGAAGCTCTCTAGTCCTGTTGGTGTTACAGTTTTATGGGTTGAACTCCACATTATTCTGCTTCGGTTCCAATCTTGGGGTATTCTGGATTCTCTATTATGTCCAGAATGTCACAACATGCAGAAATTCACAAATTCACTTAATTAAGTTTTATAATTAACTTTCCCTATTTGCATCAAATGAAACCGTTCAAAAATCAGCTATCTTAAAAACTACAGTGATTGTCTCATTAGGTAATTTATGTTTCTGCTTGTACCTATTGTTTACAGATACATAGCAAAGTACCTTTCAAACTTCTTTCAGTTCCACATTTTTGGAAAAATCCTGTTCCAGCTGGGTAATAGTTGCTTTTCCGATCAGTGCATGATCCTAGTTTGTGTTATTTTTGCAACTATTTGAAGGAATTGCTCAGACAAAAAAATAATTCAGAAGAAACCTACAACATTTAGCATCTGAATTCTAGCACTGCTTAACACAAACCTCTGCAGAAAAAGGTATTTAATTCTAAGTGGCTCATACGATTTTTTTGTATATGCATCTGATGTGGTATCTAATCTAAACTGACCCCTGTAAAACTAACTCTGCGTATGTGTGAATGGGAGAGAGTTACTATTACTCAGCCCAAGCAGTAGATTTCTAGTTTCACCAGGCACTGTACTGTATTTATTCTTTATATGACTACTAGGGAGATTGTGTACTTTATATTCCTCACAATAGTTAAGATTTTACCAATGTGTCTTTAGTAGGAAGCCTTCTGAAGCTAGCAACTTGCTAATTAAGTAGAAATGCCAGACAAAAGACTTTAAGGTGCAGGTAGACAGGATGTGACATCATCTCTAACAGGTGAATTCCCCATCATAAAGAATGAGAAAGCAAAATCTTTGGAGAAAATTAAGGTATGAAAGAACACTGTTCTCTAATTTTATGCCTGTTTAATGTTCTCCCCTTCTCCCTCGGGATATGAGGAAAAAGTTGTAGTGTCTTAAAGACAACAGAAGCATGACAGAATCCATGTGAGAATGAGAGGAGATGATATCCTGACTTGTGAGGAAAAGGAGAAGAGGGCAGCTGGGATCTTGAAATATTCTGTAATCAGGGCCAAAGGCTATAGGCAAAATAAGTTTCAGGATTGCATTTGCCCTTTTCACAGCTGTTTTCACACTGGAGAGTCATCCTTATCTATGATCATCAGCTTCTACAAACAGCTTTTCTCTTCTTCTACTGCTACCAATGGATGATATTATTCTGAAAGAAATTCAGTTCACTTTGAACTTTTTGTTACCAAAATTCAGCCTTTTCTCTTTGCTAACTTCTAAACCGACATTGGGATTTTTTTTCTTTCCCCTTTTTTTGCATTCTGGATGCAGCACTAAAACTGATAATCATCTGACAGGTCATCTGAGTTCTTTGCTACAACACATTTTTCAGTTTCTCTTTTAAAAAAGTATTTCTCTACTGACATCATTCCTGTCACACTATTCATCTTTGAGTTGCACAGGAATAACTTTCTATAGGTCTGCTGTGTACTTGGCTATTGGATGTGCTCATGCATTCCCACTGAAAGGCTCCATAGGTGGCTTTAGATAGGTACTTTTTTCTGATTTAAAATTTTTTTTGTACTTTCTATATTAAGACCTAGGCTAATATGCATATGTCAGTGAGTTTGAAATCAGTGGCTTCATTACATATGTGGCCAAACAACTTTGAACAAACCTCTCCTGAAAATCGTGGCTATACATTATTTTAATATCATAAGAAAAGCTTTTACAGGCAAAACACTACTTGCTCTTCATTTAAACTAACGTTTTGATGGGACTTTGCCATATCATCCAGTAGGTGGAGATGTAAGTCCAAGAAAAGGAGAAAACAGATACTTGGCAGTCCTTGATGCAATTGAAGGTTTGTATAATACAATTTATCCGAGGTTAGATTTCTTAATAAGCATTAGATGAGACAGATGAAATCTGTCTGCAGTTAAAGCCCATCTACCAGCCTTCCTTGCCACAGACATTCTTACAGCCTATGGTCAGCAGTGCCTGCAGAGCTTAGGGAACTTTCGTATCCAACAAAGTATTAATGAACGTAATAAGGCAAAAAGCTAAATAGGTGATCAAACTCCATAATTTCTAATACATGAATATGTAAAATCAAGTATTTTTAAAAAGCTTGATCAGTATCTTGCTACACCACATCAAAAAAAAGTATAGTTTCACGTATCCACTACTCACATTTTGACAAGTTTTGAGTCCTTTCATGCCTACAGAAATTATGAGCATGGTATTACCTTTCAGTACATATACAAAGTATTACTACTTCCATTGAGACAGTCACAATACTCTGTTTTGGCATTAAAAATTTATGAATCTATTAAATTACCATTACAGGAACTCATACTGGAAATTGGTTGCAATAGCAATAATATCTTGTGATATACAAAACAGACAATCATGTCTCTTAACATCACTCTGCTATAGAATAATAATATCCCTATCTGTAGCAGAAATGGAAATGCAAACAAAAGTAGCAATATAAGATAAAGTGTAAAAATTAAGGCAATATAGTTGAACATTTATAACAACATCTTTGTTTTGGTTATGCTGTTTGGTTTAAGGTCAAATGAAAACACCCCGAAATAACAGGGCCCATATGAATTAGATGTATCAACTAATTATATATATATACAACTAACAAAGGACTATTCGTCTTCTCTGAATGACCTTTGAACAAACCAGGAACAAAGATTGTGCTTTGAACAGTTTTGCTGTTTAAACTGTCATTCTGTCAAAAAAATAACTACATGATGGGCTAGGCATTAAAACCTACTGCAAAGCAGAATGCTGGAGACTTGAAACTTTTCCTATGGGCTGACAGTTTGCTCTCCTTCATAGCCTTTGGAGTCTCTTCAAAACCAGTACCCAGTGCTCCCCAGACAATGGTCTGAAAAAATTGCTCCAAACTACTTTCTTCCCGTTATTTACCCTTTCCTCAGGTACTCTGAGAGGTCCTTCGCATGTCTGCAGTGCTTTGAAAGGCAAAAATGTTACTGTTCTCCCACTGTGCTCCTCCTGGCTTATCACCAACTCTTCCACTCCTAATTCACCGCATGTCCACAGGTCATTTGCACTCATGGGAAAACAGAGTGGTTATTTGCCCTAGCACAGAAAAGCCAGGGAATTTCTGCGGCATTAGCTAAACTTTCTGCTGAAGAACTAGGAGAGTGGAGGGAGTGGAGTCTCCTCTCTCCTTGCAGGCATCTCATTCTCTGTAGGGGGCAAATGGACTTGTGAAATTTCATGCCTACAGTGACTTTCCAGCACTGAAAATACCACTGATACACCACCTTAACAACAGAAAATATCAGAAGGGTTGATTTTCCAAATAATTCACTTGAAGAGGTATTTCTCTGCTGTTTTGACGAAAACAAAAGAGGTATATTTAGAAATGAGAAAAGCTGATACATGAATCGTGTTCCCTAACAAAGGACACTGTCTTGGCAGTTTATGGAAGAGCTAATGTCAACTGTTTTAAGCCTCATTTGTTCCTTGTTTCTCAAAAGATATGCATAGCATTTTATAAATAAACAAACATAGCAAAATTCCGAGTGTTTATCATAATTTTCACCTCACAGGTTGCAGGAGGCATTTACCTTGCCTCTTGACAAAAGTTGTCTTCCAGCTAGAATAATGATATTTTGGTTGCTTACATGAAAAGAAAGCAGGCGCTAGTTTGTCTGGGGATAATTCAGAATGTGATCTCTCATGTCTTACTTCTAAGGTCCTCATCATGTCAATGCCTATACTGAACTCTCCTAAGATTGTAAAAAAAAAATATGCATTCACTCTTCTCACTCAAGTCTCAGATAAAAGATCTGATTCACAGATAAACTGCCAGGGTTAACAACTGCAGAAATATGGAAGACATGTAATTGCTGTCAGAGATGCAAAAGTGCTAATAGCCTATAATCCGACACCAAAATGGAAATTGTCTTGAGATTATCTGCAAACATTGTCCTGCATCTGATTCATTTCAGTGCTGCATTAAAAATCTGCATGGTGCAATTCAGCAGTTCTATTCCCTGGAGTTTTAAAAAGGGCTTTATGCATAACTGTATCAGATTGGAACATGTACCCATGAGATCCTAGATCTTGATCTCAGGGCTGGAAAGGGACCTGAAGAGCCAGCTGCCATTGTGCTATAAATCTGATGCCATTTACAGGATGTGGAGCAATTCTTCTGTACCACTTTAAAAAGGTTTGCTTGGCTGGAAGCAAGGTGTCCAAATCTGACAAATTTTCAAGGGCCACAGTGTGGTACATGCTGCATTTTTGGCTGAAAAAATGGATTGTTGGAAAGCCAGGGACTTCACATATCTTGATTTCTGGCATGGACCAAACAGACATTATTGAAATCAGGATTTAGAACAGAATTTGCCATTTGCAGTAAAGCACAAATAACACTGCAATAGGCTGTAAAAAATTGGAGGATTAATCAGAATTAAAAAATCTTACCAAATTGAAGAAGTGAAGTAAACAAAGAAAAAAAGACAAAATTCTAAATGTTTAGCTACAAAATATCACATGGATCTAGGGATAATGAAGACAGATCACCCTTTTGGACACGGCACTTGAAACAGATATGAAGATAAATGCCTTGCCTTTAGACATGTAAAATCTGAATTGCAAGAGGAGGATGATGAACACTTGGCTAGATACCAGTTCTGCAGAAAATGATGTGGAGATTACACCACAGCACAAGCCTGGCATGAATCAATACTGTCAAGGAAATATAAACAGGAACATAGTCTCTGAGACAGGCAAAATCACCTGCCTATTCTACTAGGAAATGATAAGACTTTGGCTGGTGCAGTATGCTCTCAGTATGGAAATAGTCCAGAGAAGAGCAAGGATAACCATCAGAGATTTAGAAAACACTACTCACTAAGAGAAACTCAAGAAAAGAATACAATTTACTTGAAAATGAACAATGAACTGATCTGAAATGAGTCCTCAAGTACTTAAAAGGTCTGGTCCCAGTGTATATGACAAAATTTAAAAGGGTTAAAATGAGGTAAGAAAGTTTCTGATTGGATATTGTAAGAATAGTACTGAAATACTGTCTATATATAAATTTCTTTTCAGCTCCTTCTCTTCATGCTTCCAGCACACGCTGCATTGGCAGGTTAAGTTCTTCAGAGTAGAAGACAGAAAAATCTCTTCACCTCAGGGCTCAGGAGATCCTACACCAAGATAGCTGGACAGTTAGAATTATTCTATGCAGACAAAAAATCAGAAGGTATTGGCAGGTGAAGATGCTTCTATGTCATGCTTAGTTGATCACTGCCTCTGAAAAAAGAACCCTGAGCAGTGGAGGAAAAGCACTGTGATACTGTAGAGTTCCTGCAGACCCTGCAGAGCAAAGGGTAAATGACACACACACAATCCTGCCCAACCCCAACTGCTCATACTGGACAGATGCTGAAGAGTATTAGTAAACTTGGGCAGATGAGCATGTATGGAACTTGCATCAATTTACAGATTTGAAAGTGGTTTGGCACAGAGTGTTCTGATAAAATGAACTGTTTCAGTCTTTGTTCTCTCTTCTGTTGGAAGCAAATGCAGCACTAGACTGAGGTTTCAGATAGCAATAGATCACTAAATAAACTGCAACAACCAAACAGAAATGGAAGTGAATACAGCGGTTGCTCCAAACTTTATGCCAATAAACATTACAGAATATAATAGAAGGGTGTTGGTTTTCTGTTTATTAGTACCAATAGGTGTCACCAAATTCTATATGAACCTCCTAGAGAAAATGACTTAAAAATATATAATTAAAAATAAAAATAATTTACCTTTAAAAAGGTAATTTTCTTTGTGGAAAATTGTTCAGACATGATTTAAATAATTTTGAAAGTTAAGTCATCTCTATCAATAGCATGTTGAGAGTGTTAAATAGCTCACCTGTATGCATTGAGCAACATATCTGTCTTCTTCTTGGCCACCATCCTAGTCTTTTTTATGTAAAGGCATATTAAAACAATGCCCAGAAACTTCTTATTTTTCTAATTACTGGTAGTTTTGGTGACCCATTCTATGAATCTGCCCCAGAATGTGGGTATATAGGCTGTCAAGCTCTAAAGTTAATACCTGTGTGAAGCAGCAGGCTAACAGCTCTAGAAACATTACATTCTAGATGTTTACATTTTTATGCCAGCCATGATGCTCCAAGTGTTAAAGAAAATTGGAAATATGAGTTTCCACAGAAACAGAACAACATAGATACTTTGGCACTGCAGCATAAAGGCATTAGGAACAAAATTAGTGCCCTTTGTCTTGGGTGGCATAAGCCGCTATGAACATTTCACTGAAAAGTTGTATATCAAATCTCAATCTACCCAATTCAACTAGCATGTAGAATTAACTAATTCCTTGACTAAATCCTTAATTAAAATGTAACCAGCAGAAGCTTTTTATCCTTGATTTTTATCTCTTTTAGTCTGACAGGTTACATTATCTCTCTTCTGAACAGGTCCTCAGAGAAAATGTATCGGTTGTACAGAACCTCTACACTGAAATCCTATCAAAGGCAGGACAATATGATCCAATATGAGCAAATGCATTCTCACAGACTGTGTGCAGTGTTGACATTTTTCATTGAAAAAAATTCTGAGATTTCATGGGGCCATGGGTAGATGACAGTTTGTAAAAGCTATTGTTATATCCACTATTGTTAACTCCACTAACAGTCTTTTACAGACCATAGCTTGTCAAAACAATAAATCAAGACTGTATGTTACGCAAACTCACACTGGTTAGAGACCGCTTCTCTGTAGAATAATGCCTTTGCGTAAAACATTCCTATAGCACAGTTCAAAATAGACGCTTATACTTAGTCTTTAAAGAAATAGATGATTGTTTCTGGTTGTGAGAGGTTTTATGAATATGTTTATAGGCAGAAATCAGCCATAAAAGAGATAAAGCTCCCATAAAGCACTAGAAGATACAGAACAGAAATCATTGTCCAAAGCACTTTCTGAACTTCAGAAAATGATAATAAGATTGTAAAAGTACTTGTCAGATTTGAAATGCAGTCTTAGCAAAGGCTTTCTTTACACCATGTTGTAAAAAGTATATATTTAAACAGTGAAAGTAAGGAGCTGCAGAAAAAGTATTTCTGAGAGGATGTCAAATTCGAATAAAAGAGCATCCTGATGAGAGCGTGCAAAAGAATGATATGATTTTAGATATACAATTCAACAGAAAATGCCAAGTAACCTTCCAATCTTACACAGAACTGACTACATTAAGGTCATACATTACATTCAAGGTTGAGAGCCTGTGATGCAAGGAAAAGAAACATGTACTGATCACCCAATTTCACCTCTTGAGCATGTCCAAAATTTTACCCAAAAGTACATCCATTAAACATAAGTGGTCCTTATTACTGTGAGAGCCTTGTGATGGTGGAATGATTCTAGTTCTGTTTTATAAATGGGAATATGAGTACAGAAACTAAAATGTCTTGTCAGACGTTACAAAGTTGTTTCTACTTACTTGAATAAGCTCATATTTGCCAAACTATCGTCCTGGTTCTTTGCTAGAATTAATGACTCTTCAGCTTTGTCTGCCTCAGGGAGGGCTGGAGATCACAGCTCTACACCGGAAGGCAAACAAAGAACTCTTGGAGAGTAAGGAGTGGTCATACACCAAAACACTTCTAACTTTCTCAGGCAGATGCTAGAAGTCTTGGCATCCAGAAAGTAGCATAACACTTCTCTCATCGGTCAGAATTTCCATCTGAGTTGCAATTCAAAAGCAACGTTGTTAGGTCTCACCTACACCTTTCCTTCCCTCCTGCATCATAAAGTTACACTATCATAAAACTGCTCCAAGGAGCTGTGAAGCCCATTCCTACCCTAATTGATCTGTGGTATGTTAATATTCTCAATTAGTTTGTGGATTTTCCAAATAGTTTTTAAATTGAATTGATGTTTTCTTGTCTGGTTAAAAATATGTTTCTGCTGGCATGAATGGACACTGATGCCGGTTTACAGATCAGGCATGTGATAACATGAATTGATGTAATGTAAGTGCTGCCAGGAAATAAAGAGCAGTCATCCCCAACAGGCTTCAGCATATCAAACCTCTGCTTTAAACTTCCACAGAGCTTTTAGCCCAGACAGGCTACTAAATCATATAAACTGACATGCTGTATATCACAGTCCATCATAGTAACAAAGTTGCCCTATTAGTTTAAGTGGTGATGGTTCGGGTTAGGCAAACTCCTCCTGACACCAGGGTGCTTGCACCACAGAAAGAAACAGCCATAGAAAAGCATGCTGTTATGTCCCAAATCTGTGTGTCCTGTAAGGGCATACTCTCAAACCTCTACCATGACAGAGGAACAAACCAGCAAGAGATAATAGGCCAAGGTGACCTTTGCCACAAAGGAAATGTTTATCTCTGGTCCTCCCTGCTAATAGACTAGAAGAAAATTCCCCAAGTCATCTCCAATTCTGCTGAATGATCACTGACCCTGGGATCAAGACAGTGAGCATCACCATGACATGATGAGGATTTCACAATTGTCTGACAATTTCCCGCCATACATCAGAACACCAATTTGTCTTATGTCGTTTACACAACCTTAAATGAATCACAAGAAAATAGCATGAAGCCCTTTTCAAAGTGTATTAGGGTAGTTGTACACGAATTGCAAGAGAAAAATCACTGCAGTCACTGTGATGAGCTGCAACTGTGACAGATCAGTTGAATATAAAACAATATAAAACTTCTGTTGTTTCTTGGCACATGAAAAAGGGAAATCAAGGAGTTGAGAGATTTAGTCTCTGGATGAGAAGACAACATTATAAGGGGCAAAGTCCAATTTCCATGCATCTAAAAATTCAGTGTATCCTGAAAAAAAGCCGCAGAGATCTTTCAGAAAAGTAGCTGTCTTAAAAGCTACATAAGATTCATTTTTGGAATAATGTTAAACTTTCCTAAATGTTGCAAATGAGCATAGAACAATATCCAATAATTAACATGGGATGAAAATACATTTTATACGTCTGATTTGATTGAAAATACATTTTATACGTCTGTAGTTTTGTTCAGTGAAACCTATGGGAAACTTGGCATGGCCAGTGACAAAGTACACGTGAACCAAACTGATAAAATTTATGGATTGATGAAGCCTGATCCAAATGCAAATTTCAAATTTGTCACATGATCCCAGGTTGGTGCTAGTACATCATCTGTAGCTGAATTTGACACTGGAAGATTTCAAGAGTGTTTTACAGTCCTAAAGTCATAAACATCAAGCCATAACTTGCTGCAAAGCTACTTGTGAACAACTGCAGAGCATCTGAGAATGGGTGAGACTGTACGTCAGGAAAAGCTGAGATGAAGCTCCAAATTCTGTCACAGCGGAAGGCGGAGATGCTGCCCAAGTAGAACTGCAGGTGTAGGAACAATAAACCATGACTACACTCACATCACAAATGGATGGGGATGTGTCTTCTTCACAAGAGGGATTCTGAACTGAAAGACTGTGTCCAGACAAATGGCATCCAATAAGAGAACACCAGTTAAGCACTGAGCACTGTGGAACACAATTAAAAAGACCTTAAAAAGTGGGAAAAGATTAATTCCAGAAACACTAGCTCAGCTGGCACTGTAGCTTAGTAAGGTCTGTGCTACTGTCACACCAAAAGCCTACCTGACAACATTTCAGTTGGCTGAGTCAACTGCAAATATGCTGCTGATGTCTGCTGCAGCAGTATTTCGATCATGTGCAGATGGAAAGCAAGTGTACCACACAGATAATACAACAACTGTTCTTAGGTCTTCTGTACTTTGATCTGGTTTTATGTACATTATTTTTTAGGCTGATGTGACCTTTTCTGCTTCACACATGTACTGCATTGGCATTTTAAGTGAGGGGAAAAAGTCATCAGCAAAATTTTTGGATCATGTATCCATTATTTGCTGGTGTTTTACTAAAAATGCTGGCAATTTTCCAGTTCATTAAGGTTCATCTCAGATCTGGCTCTGCTGGCAAGAAATAAAGCTATTAGGATGCCAATAGTAAAACATTTAACCTGAATTAAAAAAAAAAATAAAATCCCTACTGCTTGCAAAATAGTAACATAATAATTATGGCTGAAGCTGGCTGAAGTAATTTCTAGTTTTAATGTATATGCATCTAAGGGAAAACTGTTCTGTCTCTTTAATTCCATAGAAGCTGTCTTGGTCAATTAAGTTACTGATAGCTAAAATGGTTTGTAATGTTTACTGTATTTGTTGTAAGCAAGGTACTAAAAGCTTGAGGTCTCAGCAGAGAAGGCCCTAGGAGAAAAGCAGTACTGACTTCAAATTAGAAAATAATTTCTCCCCTAAGCAAAATTCATACTGATTATTTAAACAACTTCCATTCCCTTGCCATTCTAGGCAGAGGGTACTTTAAAGCAAGCATATTGTCCTAGCTCAGCCTGTCCAGCCAGTCCTGCTGGCATGTGTGGGGACAGACATGGTGGTTCCATGTGCAATGCTGCTTTGCCTCCTGCATCGCTCTGATGCAGATCCTGTGACAGCAAAAACAAACGAAGACTCTCATTGATTTGTGTAAGAACTGGGAAGTCTTTCCACCTACTCAGATTACAAGGGATTTATAGGCTGCACTGTCCTATATCTTGTTCCTTGCGAACCCATTTATCTGCCCATGTGTTATGAATGCTGTCAGGGCAAGGTGGGTATCAACTGCTGCCATGCTGATTGGAACAGCAGTTCATCCAAAACCACCATATCTATTCTGCACTGCAGAAAGCCTCATCTTTCTAGAAAGTTTCCTAAGAGTGCCTCCTTTTCCGGCCTCTCTTGCATTTGAGAGATGCATATCACAAATGTGTAAAATGGCTGATAAGCAGCTCCATATTGCCCCATATGGCAATATAGAACTTTTACTCATACACAAACTTTGAATGCTGAACCAAATTATACAATGTACTAGGTGACCTTCAGTAAGTGTCAAGAAATTACAACTGCTCAGAGGACCAAGAAGACTCGTGGAAGAGCAGTGGAGGCTCTAGCAACTCCAGAATGTTATGTATGTGATTGCAATAGCTGCATCTATGTTGTGGAGTGGTCACATCAGCAGCTGAAGAACAGTACTTCATCAGCACTTACACTAATACAAGATGAAGACTGAGAGGCCTGGATGGAGATAAGTAAAAAGGAACAAGCAGAATAATGAAAATAAGCCCACAAATATCACAATTACCTACTCTTCCCTATACAGAGCTGGTCAGTCCCTGGATATTAGGGTAAATTTCTGCATGAATTAGATCTATTACTTCAAGATAGTGCAGAGTCTGGGTCAGAGACACAGGTTTTCTGTTGGTATTGTTTCCAGGTTTTGCTTTGGGAAGGGGAAAATGCTGAGCTTTTAAACTGCCAAAACCTACAGTGTAGAGTTTCAGCCAGGGCTAAAGCATCAGAGCCCCCTCCGTTGCCAGCACTGCTGGAATACGGCTGTGTGAGAGACTTGAACCATATCTGTCTGTCTGTCCTTTCTCTGTTGATGCGCACTAACCCTAGCTGATCTTTACATGAGAAAATAAAGAAAATATAAGAAGAAACGAACTACCTTTGTGAAAAGTAGGAGATCATTCCTGTGAATGAACTGATCTGTACAATACTGGGATTAGAGTCTGGCTTGTTTTAAACTATCTACAAATCATCTTGAGACTGTTCAGGTTTGAGAGCTCTGTGTTTAAGTTACAGCAATATATATACGGTAGCAATATCACCAGTTATAAACAAAGCATCTACTGGCATAATGTGGACTCAACTACTGATGCATATATTGCATCAATCTTCAGCAAATGAAACATTAAACAAAGTCTGTTCAGGAAGTCTTCTGCGGAATAAACAGAATACCTGTAATCGCATTCACTTCTTGTCCAATGCCAATAAGTGAACTACAAGTATGTGCCTGTTTCTTTTATTTATAACCATTGAGCCAGGTTGTCTTTCCAGGCACAGCTTGTGAATTTTGCAAATTGTTGCCCTGATCTTTTTCCTAGTTTTGAGGTTTTATAAACCTGTATCATCATCATCATGGTTAGGCTTTGTGAACGAAGATTTGGGATAAACCTGTATAGAAGCTGTTTAATTCTACTACCTTTCACTAGTAGGAAGTGGCCTACATGGAAATGTCTGGGCTTCGATTCTGCTACAGTTACCTTTTCTCCTTGCTCTTCTTCATGTTCCCACTCTCCCCTTTATCACTACTTACTCAAAGGGGTCGCTGGGATCAGCTCTCTGGAGCTCTGGAGGAATCGGTATTCTTTTGTAGTACATTTCCCAGTCAAAAGCTCCTCGCATGGCATCCCCCGCCTGTGCCTCGTAGCCAAAGTGATTGTGGTCAATGACATCGATCATAGGACACACGATGGTTTTGTGGTTAAGTGCAATCTGGTCTGAAAAATGAAAGTAGAAAATAGGAAACGGCATGTCTAGTCAGGCCATCTATCATATTACTGCAAAGTGAATCCCACGGGTTTCTGATGTTTGAAGATTGCTTGCTTTGTGCCCTATGGCCCCCCAAATAATTTCATTTTCAAATCTGTATCAAACTTTTATCTAAAGTGGAATTAATGCAGTTGGGAAATGATTAGAAGTATTTACAGTTCTTTAAAGGGAGGCATATCCCTGTGAGACCCACATGAGTCCAGTCATGTATATCTCTGCCACTTTGCTACTCTTAGCTGTCCCCAATCTGTCAGCTATGAAACAAACCAGCAAGCAAACTGTAAAAATACTCCTTCAGCTGTGGGGAGTGTGTATGGCAAGCTCCTGCAAGAGGGATTTGTGTTCCTAAATGTGAAACTCAGCCCTTGCAACCATTCAGCCACTGTTCCTACGGCTGTAGTGTGCATCAGCTTTGAGATCAAATGCTCTAAATTAAAGGCAAACTCCAACATGAAGAGCAAAACAGAGCTTGTGTCCTTTTCTTGTACCAATCTTTGAGATATAAAGAAGGCTCCACAGTATTATTCTGACCTGCTTTCTAAAGAAAGCAGTTTGGGTTTGCTTTTTTTTAAAGAAAAAAAATGTTAGAACTGTGAGGCTAAATCAAATTCCCATGTCTAGTATAAGCTCAAAGTGGTCTTCAGTCTGCTTTGGTGAATCCTATTGTTTAATCCTAGAGAACTCCTCCGAAAAAAAAGGCAAAAAAATAAGATATGCCAACTGCAAGAACTAGGAAGAAGAATGGCTTGAAATTAGGAAGTACAGAGAAAATCCGAAAGGATTGACATGAAAGGACAGTAGAAAAACTACCTACAAACCCCTGAAAAAACTAAAATCTCAACATTCCAAGAATAATAAAGCTTTTTCTCTGAATGGTAGCCTAGATCCTTTAAATTATTTAGTATATGTTAGGGCCTGTGCGGAAAACTTGGTTTTTGTTTTTAAGGCTTAGATTTCACTGGTGCTTGATAATACCCTAAAAATAATCAGAGGGCTCAGTATGGATTGAACACTTAGATAGGAAGGTGTACACCAGTCAGGTGTACACTAATACTCGTGCAATGATTAATAATACAGATTCTTCTTCCTTGCTTCTGAGGGACTGAAATTAAGAAAAATAGATTATTTTAGCAAAGCATCTGAGTTTTTATATTTATTCTAAGTTGCTGTTAAGAGGCTGTCCAAATCAATGCTGACTGCTAGTGAGAAATTACTGTGACTGGAAGTTCAGCAGGTTTTTACATCCTTATCCTTTAATAGTGAAATAAATTTGAAGCACAGGCTCTTACAAAATTCTAGGAAACTCATCTCAGAGATAATGGCTGCATTACTGTTGCTATTCCAAACATAATTACATTCACTAGTATACTGTGTAGTGTTATCTGTGATCATTATATAAAGTCACTTCTACATAGTCTCTTTCCGGTGATGGTCCTGCTAATAGTTATAGGACTCATAACAGTCTGACTCTGTTCCCCCCTTTCTAAATTGATTGGAGGAGAGAAACTAAGTGGGATTGATTTGGCTGGAGCAGGTCAAAGGTAGACTCATAACGCTTTAGCATCCCTCTCTTCATCTTTAAAAGCTGCTGTCTTTAAATACACTGAGGGATTTGAAGTCTCCAAGTCACATGCAGAGATAGTCAGGGAGAAATTTATTTAAGCAATGCTCAAACTCAATACCAGTCTTCATTTTGCAACTCTCAAGAATTTTGTAAGTATGATGGTGCTTACCTGCCTACTTTTGTGTATTTCTGCAGAACTTACTTCTCAGCCCCCAAAATGTTTTAGAGATGAGGAACCATGGGAAGATTTTGACTTTTGATGAAACCAGGGTGTTTAGTTGTGCACACCAAAAAGCAGAGCAACCAAAGTTGCAGCCTCAATGTTTCTTTCATATGCCTAAAATAATGCATTTTGCATATATACTACTTAGGCTTAAATGTACCGTGATTAAGAATTTAGGAAACAGAAGAAAAGTCTGTAGGGCTAGCTTTCACATTTCACAAGTGTGCTGGTATCATAGCTTTAGAGATGCAAACATGCTGCTGCCTTTGTCAGCTACTGCTCTTTACCCCACCTGCTCCTAATGCAAGACACCCAAAAACACTGCATAAATGCTTCACAATTTCTTTTCCGTTGCCTTTATACATCATCCTCTCACACACTCCTACTGGTCTGAAAATATCCATGCATTGTTTCAATGCATCTATGCTGCAGTTAAAGGAAAGAACAGACAGATAAGCATCACTGTACATGTAAAAATCTTGCAGACTTCAGGGAAAGCCTGGGAACAAGAGAGAACATTGCTCAGAGCTTTCTCCCTAGCAATTTTAAGCAATATATACACACATATCTGAACTCCGCACTTTCAGTATCAGAGTGTGCATACATGGCAATAAACAAGAAGTTTTCAATATTGGATGAGGCACTATTTCAGTAGGTTTTATCTTTATGAGAAAGATGCACCTCTTTAATTTCAAGTGGTTGTTTCAAATTGACCTGGATAAAGTAACAATGCCAAGTTGTAAATACTCTTATTTTTTCAATTTTTCATTGTAAATACTATTATTGTCCTGCTTAAATATGAGATTACAGATAGTGACAACATTTGAGTGGTTCAGCAAATTATGTCTTTTTATCTGAGTTGTCATAAGTACTTGTATCCTCAGTTTCCCCACTGACAAGCAATACATCATATACATGTTGTGGAGATGGATGGCTGTAGTGAGTGAGTGTTTTGATAACTTGCTAAGCATAATCTGATCATGATACAATTTTAATTTTTGGTCAGGAAAAAAGCACATTTTAACAAACCTAGTTCTGGTACCTTATGGGACTACTGATCTATTGCCCATCTCTCCGCTTACTTCTCCTGCAGCAGCATCAGGAGAAGGAAATATGTGCCTGCACCTTTCAGCTGGTTCACCATTCAGTTTCTTATCTGCAATAACTGTGACTTCACACTGCACTAAACTGCCAACTACAGCAGCTAGAGTCCAAGTTACACCCTTCCTTCTGCTGACTTTATACCACCAAGGAGTGACAACAAACAGCTGTATTTGCCAGCCTTTTTACATCACTACAGCTGCCCACTCAGTGAATATGAGTATCTGGTATCTCAGTGTCTTATCTAAGTTTAACAGCCCTTTTAAGCTAAATAAACTAAATAAAGCTTAAAGAAAATAAAGTCATTTTACACCAGTTTTTAAGAAAGCAAAACAAAGGACTGTAACTGCAAACAACTGTGGCTCAGCTCTACAAAGCCAATTAGACACCCTACAAGTAATAAAATAACTCAGTTTTCCTTTGGTCTAAAAGCTGACAGTCAATTCTGAAAATATAAGTTAGATACTTAAATGTAAGAACCATCTTTAAGTGATTGCTCTCAGTTTCTTCACCACCCCCCTTGTCCTCTAACTTTCAAGGTCTTGTTTTGAACAAAAGCTGGGCTGGAACAGTGGAAACCGCTGCCCCTCTCAGTGAAGGCTGCCAGCCCAGAGCAGGGTTGAACTGTGTTCTTGTTTAGGATTTTTCACTACACATGGCAGAAACAATCAGAGCTAAAGTAGGTCAGCTTCAAAGCAATAAACACCCAACATATCCTCTGTTGTGGTTTCCCTGAATGACTTTCAGTCACATGCAGTGCTGAGTGAATCATAAGACAGATCTTCAGATAAACACTTGAAAATATACATTAACTTTACTACTATTAGAAGCCAGGTGTCATCTGATTTCAGTATAGTAAATATTTGCCATCTAATGTTTATAAGAAAGTTCTCTCATCCCTTTAGGAAAACAGGGCATCCTTAATTATACTAAATGTGTGTTCATTCTCTATTTGTCCTTCTTCATGTAATGCTCTACTTTTTCTTTCAAAATATCCCAGAATTCCTCAAGATTCATTTTTAGATCCTCTGGCTGGTTGGTTATCTATGGGAATTCTACTACATGTAGAATGAGAAAGATCTCATTCCACTTGAGAACTAAGGACTTTGTCACTGATGAAGTTTCTCTCATCTTTCCAGTTTTATGGTTTGAGGATGAGAGTTGAATACCCAACCGCAACCTAACTGCAATTATGAATCCTGTGTCACCATTCTATTATTTTTCCATTTTTATAGGGTGAAACCTGGCTAGGTGTATGGAATAGACTATCTGGAGTGAGATAACGTATGTGCAGGACAACCAGGGGACCAGGCCCAGCCAGCATGGGTTTATGAAAGTCTGGTCTTGCCTGACTAACTTATTTCCTCCTATAAGCAGGTGACCTGACTAGTGGATGAGTGAAATCTGTGGATGTTGTCTATCTGGACTTCAGTAAAGCCCTTGATACTGTCTCCCACAGCATTCTCCTGGAGAAGCTGGCAGTTTAGATGGGTGCATTCTTCACTGGGTAAAAAACTGGCTGGATGACCAGGCCCAGAGAGTGGTGGTGAATGGAGTCAAATTCAGCTTGCAGAAGGTCACAGGTGATGTTCTCCGGGGCTCAGTACTGGGGCCACTTCTCTTTAACATCTTTATCAACGATCTAGATGAGGAGATCAAGCGCAACCTTAGTTGCAGTTTGCAGATGACACCAAGATGGGTGAGAGTGTCAATATGCCGGAAGGTAGGAAGGCTCTGCAGAGGGATCTGGACAGGCTGGATCAATGAGCTGAGGCCCGGGGGTCACAACAACTCCATGCAGCGCTACAAGCTTGTGGATGCCTGGCTGGAAAGCTGCCTAGAGGAAAAGGACCTGGGGGTGCTGGCTGACAGGTGGCTGAACACGAGCCAGCAGTGCCCAGGTGGTCAAGAAGGCCAATGGCATCCTGGCCTATATCAGCAAAGTATGGCCAGCAGGACCAGGGCAGTGATCACACTCCTGTACTGGGCACTGGTGAGGCTGCACCTCAAGTCCTGTGTTCAGTTTTGGACCCCTCACTACACGAAAGACATTGAGGTGCTGGAGAGAGTCCAGAGAAGGTCAGCAAAGCTGGTAAAGGTCTGGAGCACAAGTCTGCTGAGAAGTGGCTGAGAGTACCAGGGTTGTTCAGTCTGGACAAAAGGAGACTTAGAGGAGACCTTATTACCCTTTATAACTACCTGAAAATAGGTTGTGATGAGGTGGAGGTCAGTCTCTTTTCCCAGGCAACTAGTGATAGGATAAGGGGAAATGGCCTCAAATTGTACCAGGGGAGGTTCAGATTGGATATTAGGAAAAACTTCTTCACTAATTAAGCATCAGAACAGGCAACCCAGGGAAGTGGTGGGCTCAACATCCCTGGAAGTGTTAAAAAATGCATGGACTTGGAACTTCATGATATTGTTAGTGGACATGGTGGTATCAGGTGAAAGGTTGGACTCGATGATCTTGCAGGTCTTTTCCAATCTTAATGACTCTATGGCTCATTTCAGAGAAGAAAGCAAGAAAAGGAACTGTTTTTGCAACTTGCAGTTTTCTCATGTTAAAGTTTGCAAAATAGAAGGGTTACTGCTGTAACTTAGCAAAAGACTTTGGAGGACAAGAGTGAGAAACTTCTTGAGATTTTTTTAATTTGTGGCAATGTATTATGAGAAGTGGGGCAAAACCAGAAAACAAAGGAAAGGTGGCTGTATATGTAGAGTGCTCTGGAGGGTTTAACAGCTACTTGTTGGGGATGCTTGTTGAAGGCTTGTTAAAACTTGTATTTTTCTCTGCTCCTTTATACCATTTGTGCTTCACATGAAGTCATGGAGGTTATTTTTAAAAATGCGGATGTTGTGACTAAGGGCAAAGGGGTAACAAGGGGAAAGACTGTATGCATAATTTGATACGGAAACTAGAAAGTATAAAAATTTAGAATTTTGTGCATTATCTTGTTATTGATCTGAAGAGAAACTAGTATTTTTTTTTGGTCTCTAGTGATAGTTCATTAGCAGAACAGCACATCTTGCCTGGAAATGCTTTATCAGCTTACTGTGTGGCCCAACAGTCCAAACAACAAAATTCAAGAAATAATAACCATTAATTGGTGAAACCATAACCTGTTCTCCACTTACAACAGGTTTTTTTAATTAATACAAATTTCTTTAATAGGAAACTCAGAAATTTTCTTTGGTTACGGTAGCAAAAGAAGCACTCACTTTACAAAGCATATACACTTTGCATGTAGTCAGGTGTGTAGAAAAGCGGACATTGTTTCCTGAAGTGAAATCCTAGGCTACAATCGATTCTTTCCACTCCTTTGACTAATGGAGCTTTGCTGGCTGCAGCTGGAATCCAGCAAAGCAGTCAATAGCATATCATTCTTTCTGAGCTTCCTGTTGTGAATGCAGTTGCTACTGGCTTTAACACTAAGGCCTTGGATACATTTACAGTAAAAACTGTTTTAATGAAATGTGGAAGACTAGGAAGGAGTACAATACCTACATAAGAAAACTTTCCTGGTATATAATGAGGACATAGCATAATACTAGATTTAGTAGTGTATTTCGTAGTATTAATAATAAAACACATTGTAACTATACTAGGCCAAAGAGATACTTCAAAATTTTACTAATTCTTTAGTCACAAGAAACAAAATGGAGCTGCTTACACTTCTCAGAGTTCTCTCTCATGATGACACTTCAGACACTGCAGCAGAACTTCAAACACTTTGATAAAGTGTATGTCCTGCTTATTGTGGGACACAGCTTCAGTTGTTTGCTCTATGTTCTAATTTTAATGTCTGATGAACGCTCATACACTTACTAAGCAAGGGAGGCAGCCAATTCACGTTGACTTCGCAATGGGAATCCAGAAATGTCAAGACTTCTCCTCTAGCCAGTGAGGCTCCTAGCAGTCTGGTTCGAATGAGCCCTTCTCGTTTCTTGGTTCGTACAATCCTCACTTTGGCAAAACGGACCATGTATTCCTCCAGCTTCTCTTTTAAATGTTCTAGAAGGAAGGGCAAAAAAAGCGTCAGTGGTGCCAGGCCTGGAGGAACCAACAGAAGGACAGGTTGGCATATAACCTGCAAGCAGCTTATCTACTTCCATCTCTTGTCACTTCAAGTCCTTCAAACTGCCATAAATCCTTCCTGAAGTGGTTCAGAAAGTGCAAATATTCTCTGTTTTATCACACAGAGGAAGACACTGACACTCTGCTGCAGTTGCTACTGGCAACCTGCCATCCACAATATAATAGCCAAAACAACTGCAGGATATTCATCCATCCTCTGGTTCCTGCAGCCCAAGGCCATATAAACATTCTGGCATGCTGTTTTAGAAACAGTGTCCTTTCCAAATGGGTCTCCTATATCAACTAATTATGAAGAACTATGCATGGAAATAAATTTTAAAAAATAAAACTAGAATGATTATGTTGTTTTTGCAATGGGAAGGGAAACAGATATGAAGAAAGATCTTAATAGCTGGATACCAGCATGAAGCACATAGACAGATAGCTGACTTCCTAGTAAAATCAAGCTGTAAATGTAGAGTAGTTGATAGGTTCTCTGATCTGCAAAATCCGTCTCTGTTTGTATCACAAAACATCATCTTTGTTAACATTTTTTCTTCTGACTAGAAACGCACATTAAAAATCATAAAAAAACCCAACAACAAAAAACACCCTATAGTTTAACTGCTTCCTAAATACATCTACAACACAAATCCTGATCTTTGGTCTTTGCTGAAAAACCTCAGCTTTCCAGACTCATTACTTTAGAAAAATATGATAACTTCATTTGTAAAGGAAAAAGGGAGAGAAAAGCTTAGTCTCTGATAATTAAAACTGTTGATAAGCCACATTTAGTGATGCTCGGGGTTGCAAGCTAAGTCTCAGTGAAATGGCTTTCCCAGGTTATGATTGTTTCTTACATTAGTTACTGATTCTTTAGAGTTTTAGGGACAGCACAGGCTTTGATTCAGACATTACATCATAATAGATTGCAAGAAATCCAAAAGGACTGCCATTTAGCAGTACTCTGGAGTACTGGAGTACCTGCTGACACACAGACTACAGGTAATGAGCAAATAAGTCACAGTGCAGACAATACAGGATCTTGTGTGAAAATAAAATTAAGCTCCACTGAAGCAGAGCTTCCTGCACATGCTCCTTCTCATCTCCTTTCTTTCCTAGTTAACAAACACGTAAGACTCTCCAAATTTACCTGTAAATTAGGAGGAAGTAGAACAGTGATGTGTAGTCATGTGTATTCAGCGGGAAAGTGCTACACTGGATGCTCCTCTGCACTGAGGAATCCTGATGCATGCTGGCACAGGAGAGGGACCTGGGAACATCAGCTTGCAAGGATTACAGAACAGGATGGGGCTTTTGGGAGGAGAAACTCGACACTTTGGAGATGTGCTGAGTCAAGAGAGTGGTTTGTGTTCATAGTACTGCTCAGGAGAAGTATTAGAGCAAGTGAGGAAAGCCAAGATTGGGAGGGTGGGAGAAAGAATGACATTCAGATAAACAGAAAATGGTTTTTGTTTTCTACTCTGTGGTTGACTGTAGAATATACATTTAAATTCTGAAATAAGAAGGAAAGAAGTATCCCTTTATCCATCCCATTTCACTACTTAATAATAATGGCCAGTCTTCGCGAGCGAAGATTTGGGAAAGGTCATTAACCCTTCGAGCCTGCGCAGTGGATTTTTTTAGGTGAGACCCAGTGTGCGCTGAACTGAGCCCACCCTTTGATCCTGAGGTTCATCTGCCAGGGCCGAGCGAACTTGGACGGTGGCAGCGAGGTCCTCAGAACGTAGGTTTGTTTAGAGTGACCTTCTCTTAGATGGATTGCCTTACAGGGCTGACGAGCTCCATCTGCCCGAGGGGCTGGGAATCGAACCCAGGTCGCAGCGGTGAGAGTCCTGCACCCTAACCACTAGACCACCAGTTTTACATACTCAATAAAAAACCAACATAATCCCTCAAAAGTCACAATGTCAAGAGATGTTTTGTGTCCTGAATGGTGGGGTTTTGTATGACCAACTATATTCACAAGACAAGGCTTGTGTGCTACTCTGACTTATTTTAGGTACCAGCTACAATTCAGTATTGTGACTGAACTGAGGTTCATTCAAGTCTTGGATCATTTTGTGTCCACAGGTAAGACACTTTAAAGTGTGTATTTATTGAACTGTTTTCCTGTTTTTATGAGCTCCATTGAGACTATTCCCTTGGTGCTGGAACACAGAAGAAGGGAAATAGAGTTTAAAAACAAAGATACAAAGACCTTGCAGGTAATATAAGAAAGTCTGTTAGGGTTGTCAGTCTGGATTTTTTTCTATATTGTAAATCGTATCATCTAATAGCCAGGAAAAATGAAACAGCTCCAAAGTGACAGGTTATGACATATTTCCAGAGTAAATCAAACCTAATCTGTTAGGTACCATAGCTTCTGTTAGTCCTCAGACACCAGAAATTTCCTGTATTTCTCTACGGTCACCTAACCCTTTTCCTTTGACCTCTTCCACCCATAAGTTTGCACTGAATAGTGCATAGAGACCCAGTACCAAGAGCAAGACCACATTGCTGTGCACTATACAGATAAGTAATAAAAAGAATCAGGTTACTCAGCCTGAACACAGCTCTCCAATTGTGGAAGCAAGCATTAAATGCCTTGGTTATAGTGCAAATCTCCCATCATCACCTGCCTACCCTTAGAGACTCCAGTTGATCAGAGCATAGCTCTGAATTTGATTATGTATCAGATACAATTACTTTAGTCTTCCTTGTGAGCTGGTTCTATGCAGTTTCCCTCCTTGTATATGAAGGCAGATACCAAGAAAGCACCTAAACTCTCTGATGGAGAGAAGCAGGAGCCTTACTCGAACAACCCAAATTGTTTGTGGTATCGCTAGGCTCTCTGCTGCCTGTAGGCACACCTGAATTGGACATTCACTAGTTAGATGTCACAATGGTTAAGGTAAGGCCCTTTCAACAGGTAGTTTTGAATATGGCCACCACTGATGTTTAAATGAACTAATACAAATGCATTCTTTTCATGTATTCTGACTGTTAACATTTGTCTTGGGCCAAATTAATTCAGTGAAATTCTGTCTTTTACAAAGGACTTAATTTCATTCCTTTCACATCTTGCAGTGAGCAAATTCTGAAAGCTTGAGTGCCTATCTTTTCAGGAAAACACTTCAGAGAGAGATGATGTAAACTCTCATATTATGATACATTCTTTTCTGTTCTTATATCAATTGCTAAATAACAATGGAGTTGAATAATATGATTTGATTGTCATCAGTTGTATTGGAGCTTGAACTCCATGAAATCAATGGTAGTTCACACTGTTCTTTCATTGCTTCATATTCCCTGCAAACTCAGGAAAAAGGTCTCTCAAATTTTAAACCTTTTTTTTTATGTGAGAATAATATATGAAATTCTGTGGAACAAACAAGAGCTCTGTACCACCTTCCTCCCTCTCTCTCACATAGCTCTTCACACATTTCAGACAGCAGGTCACCTGATTTGTGAAGAACTGCATTAAAACATCCAGCACATCTTTTGATGCCAGAATCACATATCCCAAAATTGTTTTCATCTAGTCAATTAGTTCCATAACTGAATAATTTTATTATTTTCTCTCTGTTGCTCAAAGAACAAGTTGAAAAAAAGCAGTATACAAACATAATTTGCACATCTTGTTTACACAGAATTCTAAATGCATCCTCATTTAGACATATCTGGAAGTAGTCAGGAAGAAAACAAAACTAATAAGTGGTAAATTTTATAGAGTTTGTTTAGAAAAATGACATTAAAGGATCAAGTCTGCATACAAACCAACATATACAGATTACTAGAGATACATAAGGTATTAAAATTTTATAAAACAATTACATGTTAGTAATATCCTAACCGTTAAGTCACAACATAGTCAAAGAGATGCCTGTAGCAATACCTACTGTATCTTTAGCTTTGAGATATGCCAAGGAAGGCAGTTTGGGAATTTATTTGGGAAAAAAAAATCACAATAGCTACAGATAACTATAAAAACACTGCAAAGTATTTAAGTTCAATGACCAACTCCAATATGGTTGTCAGAATCAAAATATCTTAAAGTGAAGGAAAAAAATTCCCTTTTGGATCCGTAAGTAATGATTTTTTAAACTTAAATCAATATGAAAGTGCTCTCATGCTTTATTTTCTCCTGTAATGTCTTGTAGCAATATCTGTTTTGAATCTTATCAACCTCTAAAAGCATAAATAAAGACAGAGTAACAGCCAGCAACAGTAGAACAGTATGTAGACCATAGGAGTTTTAAAGAAAACTGCAGTGTTTTTTACTATTTATATAAGTAGTAAAATCATATCTTTCATGTTGAACCACTCCTTAAATGTACTCCTGCTTTACTTAAGACTCTTTAAAGCAAAATGGTAAGTCTTAAGGACCTTCAGTCAGCAGCCGGCTTTAAAGGCTAACTACTTAATGCAAGAGCCCATGTTTGAGCCAAGGGTCATGAAGACATACCCGCTCTGACAGACAATAACTGGGAATCTCACAGCTCAACTGTTGCTTAAAACAGACAAGACAAGATTTTTGAATTCTCTGTATGGGAATAATTGTGATTAAAAAATGATCTCAGTGTTTGTGATCACTGACAAATTTGGATTTTTTTAGTCTAGTATTATGCCAAATGTATTAAAATATACTGCCCCTTTTCACAGAATTCCATAAATTTCCTTTACAGAACACCAAATGATATTTTATTTCCTACAGTACAACTGCATTTTCTCACAGATTCCAATTATCTTGTTGCTAATATTATCTCCAGAAGAAGCATCTCACACACAAACCCAGTATATTACACACATACATTTACAAGTAAGTAAACTCAAGTGCACAAGTAAACACTCATGAATCAATGTCAGTGCAAACCTGTAATTCTAAACAAATTCTTTGAAAGAAATGATAATGCAGTGTGTAAAATAGAAAGCAACCTGTAACAAAAAGACCTTTAAATGTCCAAGGGACAACACATTTTGCCCATTTATTACCAAAGGAAGCAGTTCAAACAGGTTTGCCATGACAACAGAACAGGGACGTAGGATGGTTTAATTTATATGCTGTAATATTACATAAATTCCACTTTCAGAGCTGGGCATGAGAGAGAAGCCAGTATTTAAATTCTACAGTGAGCTCTAAGTGGTACCTTTTGCATATAAAGTAGTCAAAGCCCCTGTCAGTGGATATGGGGAGCAAATGTCTAATTTGTAATTTAAAAGAAAATACATCATACTTTTCTTTACAGTGCTGATCAAATGAGCCCATGAATCACAAGTTTGACACATGCCAGTCACCTGCCAGGGTAAGAGTTGGCACAAGCGGTGACAAATAAAGGATAATGCATGGGCAGAAGGTTTACAGGCTGTCACTGCTCTGACAAGTGATGATAAAGGGAAGCATTATGTCTCTTCTTGTGACATCCTGTAAACAAATTCTCCATTGTAATTATTCTGTATGGGCCTCCTCTGTCTTCATTTAAAGTCTGGAGAAGTTTTTCTAGAATAATAGCAGACACACAATTGCCTGGTCATAGTAATTAAAGATCTACTCAAGCGGAGTATCCATTTACTTAATTTGGTGCCCAGAAATAAATTGGAAATCAAGGTTCTGCCTTTGTCAGGAAAAAATTGCATAGTAGCAAAACGCAGAACTGCAATTCTTCTGTCTTGCTGGGATGCACACAGGAAGAATTTCATTATCACATTAGAACCACATGGCAGCGTGTGCTATGTGACAAGAAATGTTCCCCCAGGTTTATAAGGTTATTGAGAAGGCATTAAAGAGACTTAAAAGATCATATGAAAGCTAGACCTGGTCTTCAGGACTTGCTTGACTGAAGTATGGTCCATGAAAAAAGGAATGAAAATAAAGCCTTTTGCTGAGCCCTTCTTCTGGACAGCCAGGCAGGTCTACCAAAATCTCTGCCTGTAACACAGCCCCTCTCCATCACCTCAAATTTCTGTCCAAAAGTACTGACAATTTCTGTTACAGTATCAGTGACCTGCAAACTATCAAACAATTAAGAGCAGCAACAGAGTCTGCTAAATGCCCAGATAAACAATCTGAACTTAATCTGTTTATTTCTAATCTTTATACCAGAAAAGGTATGCTGGCCTTTCCTGCTATCTCAGCACATGCATATGTGAGGAAGCAATGCTGCTAAAACCATAGCAGTCTGTGATCTTAGGTCAGTAAAATGATATACAAACGACTATTTTTGTTCGTGAAAACAAAAGCTGTCAAATGGCAAGGTTGCTTGGACGTGTTAGTTGAACATAGAAAGGTTACACAGTAAGCTGCCACTTTTTCTAGCCAAGTCAAACTCTACAAGGACAATTGCCATTTACAGCTCTGGATAAACTAATCAACTGTTGCACTACCCTTTTTGCGAATAAATCTTTCCTAAAATTCAAACTGAATCCTTCCAAGCTGCATTCTGGGGTTATTGCCTCTTATTGTACAATCTGCCAGTATCAGGTAGAATTTGGTTCTGTCACCTGTGCAATTCCCATTCAAGCTGCTGTGGGCAGCTACTAGATCACCACTTAGCTGCTGGTTTGCCAGACTAAACAAGCCCGGGTTTCTCAGCCTCTTCTTAAAGGTCACATACTTTTGGCCCATGACAGTCCTGCCAGTCCTCAGCTAAGCTAACTCCAGCTGTCATCCTTCTTGAATCGCAGAGCCCAAAACTGGATGCAGAATTACAGCTGTATGCAGATCCAACTTTGTTAAAAGCATAATCGAATTTTATCTGCTTACTCTCATCCTAGCATACCCCAATCCAATCTGCCTTCTTGGTGATTAAAGGCCACCACTTTCTCCTATTCACTTAGTATCCACTGTGATGTTTGCAGGGCCTTTACAGCACACCAGCTATCCAGTTTGTACCTTTATTGGTATATGGGGTTATTCACCTAGGTACAGAATCTAGTACTCCTTGTTGAACTTTATGAGATTTATTTTGCCCAACTGTAGAACTTCCTATAATACTTGATGTGTCAATCACTTCCTCCATTTTAGTATCATCCCCAGATTTGCTGAGGGTATTCTGTCTCATCATGCAAGTTATTGGTGACTAACACTGACTCCACTACTGACCTAAGATATTCTGTCAAATAATCCTGACTAAGGAACCCTGAAGGAAAGATGGAGAAGTTTTCTGCCAAACAGATTTGAGCATCTCATCCATAGCCATTCCAGATTACAGCAAGTTCCAGAAGCAGACAGGTAGCATGGAAACTATTGGATATGGTAAGGCTAATACAGACTGATAAATAGGAGCAAAATTTATAACCACTTGGTAAAATAGCAATAAGATTAATGTTATTTAGTGCTAGATAACCCATTCTTTCCAAATGGTTTTGCACACCTAAGAGTAAGATCACTTGAGAAAACCTGTGTAATTACTGCTGATCTGAAGTAGCATTGTTTAGGGAGACATTTGTGCCAACCACTTGGAAACTTGTTTTGGCTGTGATGTTTGAGTTAGCTGGCTTGAGGCAAGCTAAAAAGCAGTCTCTTTATTCTGATATTAATAACGAGCCAAGCTAAAATGCAGTTTCTTTTTCTGATCTTAATAATAAGTCAAAGTCCTTGGATGATATACTATAAGTCTATGGAGAGTATCCTGAATGTGTAATAGTTCTGTTCACTGCTTTTACATCAATGACTATAAACTCCCAGATATCACCTTCATTTTGATGTTGAATTTCAACTTCAGCCTGTTAAAGTTGAAAGAATCTCCAGAATCAATTGTAAATACACGTTCTTCTTCCACAGTCTGAAAAGGTCAGAATTACTAAGAGCAGGAGGCTGAACAGAGCAGATAAATACATAGTTTAGCTTGATTTCCTTCATGATAGACTTAATATAAGTTTCTCTGAACAAATCTCTTTTGTTGTGTGTCTCATATAGTCAAAAAATAAAGAGCAACTAGGACTGCAGAATCTGTAAGGCTAGCTGGATTTGCTGAGACTTTTTCAGCCTATAGTTCCACTCAACAGATACATGCAGAGGTCCTGATATGTCCTTGTTCCACTTCCCTGAGCCCAGGTAATTGTGACTTACCACAGTTGTTCTGTTGTTCTGTCCCAGAAGCACCTGGGACGTCTTTGTCAACAAGATGAGTGTCCAGGTGATTACACACACGTTACTCAGATATAGGGTGTGGTGACTGCTTACACAGATGCCACTGAAGCATTATTAAACTCTTGAGGTAATTTTCCATTCCAGATTTTGTGAACAGGGAAAGGAGTGAAACACTTCATTTTTAGGTTGCAGCAATTTAGCATAGTAAGTTAGACCAAACCATAAGCAACTAAGGCTTGCTAGTTTGTCAGTAGTGCTGACACACTCCAAGTTTTCTTTTTTAATAAGGAATAATGAAAGATTTTTCTTTTTATTTTATTTCAACTGCCAGTTGTAGGAGGTGGTTCTTGATACTCTCAGTGGTGTTGTGGTGTAACATGTCTTCTATGCAGTTGATAGCAGATTCCTTCATTTGCATCAGTCTAGCTCAGAGAAAGGGGTCTCCAGCTGGGAGAAAGGTGGGGCTACCTTTTACCCACAGACTAAATGATCTAATCGTTATTTATCATCTGAAAGCCTCCAAAGTAAGAAAATTACCAAAATCTTATTTTTCATATGACAGTTAGACTCTTCTAGGTATTAAGCAATGCTTAATGTATTTTATACATTAAAATGGAGACAGAAATAAGCACTTACTCCTTATTAGTTGATCCTATGTGGTTAATGCACAAAATTAAACAAATTAAAAAAAACAAAAACAAACTTTGATATCCACCTCAGCTTTTTGCTCTGTCTTTTGCAGCCAGGACAATTAATGTATCTCCCCAGAAGAAATAAATCTTGTAAACTAAAATATTTAAAATAAAGACTATCGTTATTTCTTTGAATTTTCTTTTTATCTAATTTTGTAGCAATTGTCTTTTATATATCTCAGGCTGTTCACATACTTTCAATGTCTGTGTTCAGAAAAGGATTTTGGAACTGCCTGAAAAAAACCATGACCTGCTTCTTAAAACTAAGACCTGCTTCTTCCTATATGTGCCCCTACCTATTTTTTAATGCTTCCCCAATATTAACTTTGAAAAAAGTGAGGAAATATGTTATTTTTTTAGCTCTGTTCCACTCTTTGTATGCAAGTAGTTTGCCATCTATAATACATGGATGAATAATTTTGTTCACCAGAGGAAGGACACATTATAAAATACAACCACCTTATGCTGGATAGGGAGGTTGGTTAAGAAGATACAGCAAAGCAGTCTTAAATGAGAAGGAAAAATTAATTAACAGGAAATTATTTTTGCTGCAAGGTAAACATAATAATTGCCTGATTTGGAATGTGATCAAGAAACCGAACCAATTAATGACACAGCAGATTAAACAGGAGGGAGCTCTTAGTGCACAAACAGGAAACAAAAGCTACATTCTTCTCTGCTTGTCCTCCAGCTAACTATATAGGCTGAGAGCAGTGAAAGTACAGTGACTGACCTCAAGGGTGAAAAGGAACCATACAACTCACTTTGAATGGCACTTTGCAGAATATTTCACTCCCCAGAATAACTTTACCACAACAGCAGCATGGGTCATGGAATAAATTCAACCAAACTGGGAAGAATTTGTTCCCAGTATAATTTTGGTAGTCCTGAAATTCCTGTTACCCGTACAAGCATACTCAGGTATGCCCACTTGGGTGATGAGAAAGAAGGCAGAAGAGGTTGAAAAAGCTTTTTTATGAGACAATTTTTTTAAAACAAAGACTTTACTGTGGTGTAGCAGGGCTCTTCATCCTGGAATGTGGTCAATCAACTCAAAAGGACAATGTCCTATTTGCAAATCTAGGTGGTGGGCTCAGAGGGGGCCCACATACTGATTTTGGTATTGAATTGTGCTTAAAGCAGTCTGGCTCATCAACCCCAAATCAACATGCTGGTAGTGAGGTGAAGATTTGAAAGATAAGCTGCTAAGCTGACCTGGAGACATGTGACTGAAAGTCAATCACTTTATACTATAAAAGTCTAGTCCACTTTTTACAGAGTCTTCTAACATACTCTTCTTGGAGTGTGCAAAGATTCTCCCTTGAAGTGGGGACGCCCCTTCAAGGATTCTCCTTGAGCTTAGGAGAAAGACATCTGTTCACACGTGTTGGTATGGTGCGTTACATTGATCTCTAATGATTGTTTCTTTTTACTAGCTTTAATACAATTGCTTTGATATAATTGCTTTGATATAGTGCACTATACTATACACTTCTAGTAGTTTTACCTTTTATGTTGTGTAGCAAATAATTCTAAGATCCTTTGTCTAATCATTTGTCATAATAAATAATTCATTTTATATAACTATACCTGGTTTACCATCTTTAACCCTGCAAGGACAAAGTTGTATCTAAAACCCTTGACAAAGTCTGGGGCTAAGGTTGGATCCAGCCAACCCAGGTTTATTTCTGAGAAGTTTAGAAAGCAAAGGGGTTCTTTCTGCACCTCATGGGTGCACCTCCCTCAATGGGAGAGCTTCTCTAACAAACTTTGTCTAAAGCCCCACTCTCACCTGCGATGTGTATGCACGCAATTGCTTTGGTACTTTATTACACCACTAATTCAACAAATATAACCGTGGCTACAGCTCGAACAAGGATCTGGGCAACTGCATTAGCTATACTTATTATTACTATAATAAGTATACAGTAAGATAATGAAGAAATGTACAGCTGCCTTTACAGATCATTCTCTGGACGCAATTACGTAGTACAGATCTGCCAAAAGAGTGACCTTGCTGCATTAAAATTTGATTCTTTTTAACAGGTCTGTTTACCACACAGGCATTTATACAGTAATTTGCCCCCAAGGGAAGCATATTGTGAGATTCCTTCCAGGTTCCAAGGCCAATTAGAAGAATGTTATTAAGTGAATCCAGGGAAGTATAACTTTCCTTAAGATCAATACATTACTCACAAATGCTATCCTCTTGCTTTCAGAGTCACAATTTTGCATCCTGACAATATTGATTGTTTAAAATTGTAAATGATGACCTGTCAAACAACACTTCCTTCTACGTTTTGTAACATATTTCTAACACTGCAAAAAGCCTTGCAGATTTTGAGACCTGTCTTTAGACTGACATTTTCTCTGTTTTGCCTGAAACTATCTTTGATATACTCTTAATTCTTCCTCCAAAATATATCACTGACTTTTGCAATAGGTGCTGTTTTTCTCTCATTCTGCTCTTTTTAACCTCTCAAATGCCAAGGACAGATTGTATTGGAGAACTAGTAAACCACCACTGTGAGGGTAGCACTGACCTTACATTTGCAGAGGACTGTAACACTTGTCTTTGGGAACAGGGAAAATAGAAGTCACAGAACTCATGTAACTACTTTTTAAGTGGCATCTAATTCTACAAGAGTAATTCTACTGACATTCTAACTAATTGTAAACCTTAGGCTCTACTAACAAGGTATTGTAATATAGCCATCTACTAACAAAATCTTTGAATAATTTTCTGCCTAACTGAAATGGCTACACTTCTGTAGTTCTTTTGCGTTGTATGTGGTAGCCATCCCAGGTAAATGGTCAGGTCCTAAAGAGAGGTTCCAATTAATCTTCTTCCTCAAGAATTCAGTGGGTGTTTTTTCCTATTGCACAGGTTTGTTCTTGTAAATAAGTCCTTGAAATATGCTTTGAAACTGAGATTTCAAAGTATGAAAGAGCATGGGCAACATCCTTATTCTCCTTGAAATTTGATATTATATCAAGAGGTTGCTCTTGCCTTCCAACTTTTGTACCAACATTTTTACTTTTAAAAATGTCCTCTCTGATACAGGAACTGGAGTTCTGAGGCACAAAGTCTCTCCTATGGAGTGATGAATTTACCTATGCTCTGCATAGTGCAACAAGATAAAACATGAAGATACTCAATGAGGTTTCTCTAATCTACTGAAAGAGGCCCTAAATTCCTAGAAGTGCAAATGTTAGAACTAAGTATGGAGCCATAAACTTCTAATTATCTATGTATCTCATGACTTTTATTTCCTATAACAAAGCACCTGGCGTTACTGGACTTTTTACAGCTGGAATGCAGGCCTTTATAAGCTTTAAGAACATTGATTGTTGAAGCAAATATCCAGTTCCTTCTCTCAATTGCTGCATTCCATCATCCAAATATTTTCTTTTCTTAGTTGTTATTTTGAGAGTTTTCCCCTTTTCAACTTTGTCTAGAGTGGAAACACAATCCTTCTTCTCATACTTTGATACTAGAAAGTTTTTGTTTTTACTAAGCTAGAACTGTAGTTCCCAAAACTGTATCACTCATTTAATTGCAAAAGTTAGCTGTGTTGTTAGTATAACCTTTGCACTCACTGCTATGTCAAGGAGCACAGTGAAAGAAGGTGGGGCTAATATTACTGAAGAGGTTTTCAGAAAGCTGCAGTCCATGGGAATTCTCTGACAACCTCCTGGCAAAGGAAAACAATCAGTTTAAGTCATGTTTTTTAGATTAGGTCAGGTATCTTTTTTACCCCCTTTCAATATTTGCAACAAACAGTTTGCTTCCAAAATTAGGTAGACAGAAATCTTATCGTGAAAGAGTTAGACTGCTGCCTGGGTTACATACTTTGAAGCATGAGAATTAATTATCAAAAAGGAAACTATTCTCTGTTCATAGACTAATCTGCTATGATGATGTTCCTCTACATAATGAGGCAAACACTGATGCATAATTAGGCATCTCCTAACATCAGTATGAGCTATTAATCAACCAATAACACATGTTTTTTCATGGATAGATAATCCGCTTTTCACTTTTTATTTAAAACAAGAAAAAGAATAAATAAATGAGCTGCTACATAAATCAAGCTTTGGAAGAGGAGACATTGAGTTCTTTCTTTTCTTTGTTATGTTTTTCTCCCTTTGTTTTAAACACCGAATCAATCTTTCTTTTCCTATCTCTCAGTTGTCGCAAGCTGTTCTGCAGTATCACTAATGCTCTTCACATCCTTTTTAGTTTTGCAGGTTGCCTCATTAAGGATAAGAAACAGAACGACATACTAAATATTAAATGAACAGATAAGACCTAAAGTTTAAATAATTAAATAAATAAATATTATATTGAATATTAACTAGCAGATCCAAGCTCCTAGCAGCTTTCATATGATGACAATGGAATTAGGCTTAGACTATGCCCATACATTTCTATGCAGCTTATTTTGAACACTCCTCCAAAACCTACCCTCACCCAAATTGCTGTCTGCCTTGCAAGATCAGAAGACAGAGGATGTGACATAGAATATAATCTAGTATTTTTTATTTTATGGTAACATGGTCATCTCTGGATATAAGGAATAAGGATGGCATGGACTGTTCTAAATTCCCTTAGAAAACTGAGCCTTAGGCTTGTTCCACTTTCATATGGACAGACACATGTATCCAGATCCCAACACAAGAATTTGTTACATCTGGCCTTTACTTGTATAAACACAGCATTGCTCCTAGTGATCTTTTCAAATCTTTCATAAGTAAAGGATTAATGGACTAGCTGGTATCAAGTGAAAAATAAATCATTGTCATGAACATGTCTTACTGCTCTTAAAAAGTTTAAACTATTTCAAAATCAGAATGGACATATCTGCTTTACAGCATTTTACCAGTCTTTAAAGATGGACAAAGTGCTGTAATTCTGAACACGATTTTCATACCTTTATTACTGTAAAAACTACAGATTATAGAATCAATAGAGGACATAATCTTTGTGTTTCATATTTCCTTTCAAATTTCCTTGATACATGAAAAATAACATTTTAAATCTGTATTAGAAATACCTGAATTTAAAAAATATATGAACAGAAAAACAAAAGATGGTGTCATTTTCATTTTAAAGCACTTTTTATTGACTATTCAGTGGACTTTCAATATCTTGGCTGATCCAAGAAGTCCCACTGGTCCTGACCAGAACTACATGAATCTTCCCCTCACCACCATCTTTTCACTAAACTGGAAGTGTTGTGGTTCACACAGTGTGTGTGACTCTACACTTCCCCCCAGTCTTGTGGTGGTGTGAGCTTTCCCACCTTTAACAAAACAAGTCTTTTTAAAGAAATGTCTAACAAAGGGAGTGGGAAAGTTACTGCCATTTGCTGCAAGAATTTATTTTTTTAATCTATGTGTTCTCTGCACTCTAAGCTGAAAACCAACCATGTGAAGATATACTGCGGTAAGCATGTTAAGTGCAATGCAAAAATAAATCAAGGCAGAAAATACTCTCCCTGCAAAAACTTTTCATTGTCTGAGATACATATCAAGACAAATAACCTCCTCCAGCTACTCAGAATCACATGAGCAGCTGTACCTTTCCAACAATCAACTTACTCATTGCCATGGAGGCTTCGGCAAGGACTTTTCTGGAAAATATACAAGTATTTTTGCATTTTAGCTGCAGTTTGACCTGTAGAGTTGGTAGTTTTTTTCCATGGAAATGTTTGTAACCACCTCTCTCTCTCTCTTTTTTTTTTTTTTTTAGGTTTTGTTTAGTTTTTTATAACTTACTCCTTGTTTTGTTTCTCTGGTTTGTTTAATTCTCTGGTTTGTTTAATTTCCGCTTTTAGTAAGGGCATAACTTAGGCCCAAGTAAAACAGGTAGCAACCAAGCAGAATAGGTGTAGGCAAAAGCATGTACAAGCAAACAGAAACAGTACCACCCGTGACCTACATGCCAGTTTCGTAACTGTTCTTATTTAGTGAATTGTTTAGAAATGAAAGAATCACTGGGGGAAAAAATTATCTCAAATTCTCTGATTAGCTAAGACATTCCTAGATTTACTTATCATCAGTTGGAGTGGCAGATGCTTATCACAGTCTGGAAAGTAAACTGTGACAGCACTTACACATCCAGGAACATGTTTAGCTTAATTTCAAAGCTACCTGAGAGCTGGAGCTCTGAATTCTTTCTAGAGATAGGTTTCTGTGTTCATATTTTCTTGGATGCAGCTGAAAGAAAGTAAGAGCAACAGAAAAATAACAGGGGAGTTAATAAAACCTACAGTGGGCAAAGCTAAATATGGGAAAACTATAATGCCCAGCAGAGTACATAAGTAAAAGGCAAGGTGCAAATAAATACAATATTCTGATATGGATATGACTTCTATTCATACCAGCTTATCATTCTGCTGTAGAAAATGTTGGTCTTTTCGTCCTGCTGTAATGAGCACACTGCATTTTAGCAATACATATTGTAATTTGGTTCACTTTGTGGCTTGGAGTCAAAGGGAAAATACTTAAAACTCACAGGCAAATGAACCTGATTTCCAAATGAACAGCTGGAGATGTTCAGAACAAGGAAACAGCATGCTACCTGGTTTCTTTCACTGACACACACTTCACTTTGCAGAGAGGAAATTCTCTTTAGGATAAGAGACTCCCTTAACAGGAAATTTCCCTCAGTATGAAGGTGACGTGCTCCATTTGTTAAGATTATGAGACAATGTTTTAAAGCAAGAGCTTTACACAAGTGTAAATTTCAGTTTCAAGGGAATTAAGGATTGAAGGGCTCATTTACACTGTAGCTCTGTGGACCACTCATTTTGGCATGGCCAAGCAGTAGCAATAGCCTCAGTCTTTATAAAAAAAATTAAACACATCAGGATATGGTACTTGTGCTGTGTATTAAACTTGCTCTATTTTGATTTGCTGTATCTGTAAAAATACATAAGAAACACAGACCATAGCTGCAGCTTGCTTAAAGAGCCGATGATTATTGTCTAGCTTTCTCTAGCTGTAACACCACAATTACTGGTGGGAAATTGGCTGCTGTTCATTCTGTGTTTCTAAGCTTTAGTTACATTATCTGATTTTTTTTCTGTTTCATTTTGTTTAGCTTTGTGTAGTTGCATGGTTCTCCCCCTACAACGAAATCATAGCATCTACAGAGAAGGATAAAACCCATACGTTATTAACCCCAGGAGGAAGAAACCCTCACCCTCTACTTCATATTCCTGTTGGCAAAGAACTCAACTCAATGGAGCAACAAACAGGGAGGGTGAGCATAACACCATGAAGAGGGTAAATCACAGGATGTTGCCCTAAAACTATTTTAATTGCATCATTAATAAGAACAAGGAATAATTAGACAATTTGCATAAGTGTAAATACAAGTTCAATTGCAGTAAATTAAGTGACTGTGATATCTTGATTAGGCAATTAAAACATTAGATCAACAGTACATTTTGATTCTTGGATACAAACATGTGCTCTTTTGTTTACCATGACAAAATTGTATATATAGCAGCACACTTATATCATGCTTTTGGAAGGATCTCACCAAATGTGAGAAAATCAAAAATACTTCAGTTTCCATTGAATATGTCCTAAAAATTTTTCACAATATTTTCAATAGAGTTTCAATAGAGTTGCAATAACTCTACTGTATGTTTCCTTTAGCAACTACTCTAGCAAAACTCTGCAGAATACCTTTAAAGCAACTAAGTCAGCAAGGCAGTATTTCATCTATTCATCAATGTCAATATTGTTTTTACTTTTAAGGCCTTTTGCAGCCTCTGAACACCAGAGCTATCTGTTTCATCAGACAACGGTTTACCATGGGACTTAGCACTTGTTAGTGTAATGATTCAGTATCTGCGGTAAGACTGAGGCACACACACAAGCAATTGCTTTACGTATCTAGCAAGTTTATGAAAATGCACTTTGTTTTAAAGCCAAGATCTTCTGAAAAGGACTTTTAGATAACATTAATAATTTGTGAAGTATACAGGGAAAACTTCAGCATATACAAAAGAACAGGAGGTAGAATTTATGCTGCCATCTCTGTATTTGATACCTCAGGTGAACTTCACTAAACCTCAGCCAGCTAGGCACAAACTCTCCAGGAGCTGCTGTTCACCAGAGCCACTACAGTACTGTGTGACTTCAGTTCAGTCCCTGTTTTATTTCATTTTTCCTAAGCTTCGTTTCTGGGGAGTGTGAAGGGCTCAAGGTCACTACCAAGAGGAACTCTAAGAACTGCTGGAGAATGAGCCAGTGCAGCCTAAGGACTGCAAAAGGCAGCACCAAGTCTTTAGGACACTGTCTCCAAGTAGTAACACAGAACATTCTACCTGTGTATGTATACACATGAGGACAGGAGGTGACAGCAGATGGGAAATTCACTCTCTGTCAAGCTCCTGTCTCACTCTGGTGACTGGTTAGACAGCAAAAGCGAACAAATTACCATGTCAGGTGGCTAAAGCTGAGAACAAATAATTCTACTCAAACTTAGGGCTATTTATTTTGTAGGAGTCAATTTAATTTTTACAAGTATTTCTGTTTTCTTTGGAGTTTTCACCAAATTAATTGTCAGGTTACAGAAACTTTTATTTCTTTTTTTTCAATAACGCCCAGTTTGTTTGTTTGCCCCAAAGTTCACCTATGTTTTGAACATATCTGTGCAGAACAACTGGAACTCTGAATCTATTGTATGCTTCTGAGTAATTTTTTTTTTTCCCCCCTATAGTTTTTACATTCCTTCACAGTCTCTCTTCTTGGGTAATAATAATGGATGTATTGCAAAAAAAAAAAAAAAAAAGAGATTTTTAAAGTCAGTTAATTATGTATTCATAAATTGTCTCACACTCTTCATGTAACATTATAGTTACATGAAATTAAAAAATAAAACTAGACTGTGGGCACTGTTTTAGGGGAAAAGACAGACATCACTTGTTATTTTTCATTATTATAACCTAAAGTTAATTTCCTTTTCATATTTCTGAGTGAAAAAGGTGATTGCCCCAGCAAAAATCGAGAATGGTTACTATTGGTAACTTTGTGAAACACTCTCAGTTATTCTGCACTAGAATGACATCATGTATTTCATGTCATGTATGACTTGCTAAACTGCCCAAACTAAAAAGATTCGGCAGGACATTTTTTTTCTTTTAATATTTCATAATACTGCCACATGCACTTTTAAACACCCAATTAATTTTTATGAATGTTCTGAATTTTTCTGAAAACAAACCCAAGGTGAATATATGTGTGTTTTAAAAATGGTTACCTTGCACTAAATTTCTCCTGGAAAACTTCAGCTAATATAGCAAAGCAGAAACAGTCATCTGATCCACAGTATAATTTCTATCAGATTTTTCTATCATCAGTCATGAAAATTCTATATAAAGAACAACCTGTTTCTTTGTTTTCTTTCGGTTATACACCTCAGTTTGAAACAACACAGCATATGACCAATCAGAATGATATGCATCTTGGCTCTAGATTTTTTTTTTTAATTTTATTTTTTTTTCTAAATCACTAGTCTATATTTCCTCATTTTGCATGTCATTTAAACGACTTGCCTTCTACCTGGTTGCTGCATTTTCCCCTGTAATTGCCACAGGAACACCTGCTCTTGAATCTGAACTGTCCAGGACAACACACAGTTGGAAAATTGCTGCTGCTGTTACCATAGATCGATGCTTACTGGAAGCATGGATTGATAGATCCTGTGGCAGCAATTAAATGACTGTCTTGTGGAACTGAAAATTTCTCCCCAAGTATAATCTAGATCCTATAAATGTTCTTGCTGAAATGAAACTGCAAAGACTGCTTTACAAAAGACCTCACTGAAAGATTCATGTTCTTTTTACTTATCCCTACAAGGATAAGTTATGAATACACGCTTTAACAACAATTCCTCATATTAACACTTTCAGACAGCTATGAATTGCACACATTAGGCACGAAGATTTTTCTACATAATACAATATTTTCACAGTTCAGCCATATGTTGCAGAGCATTAGGGAAAAGAGCTGCCATTTATTTAATCTCTGCAGATCACTGTGCTTCTTTATCTGAAGTGAGAGGAATTAATGATATTTAGTCAAGTGCTTTCAGAAAAGTTTCCTTCCTTATATTTGTAAGTTCTCATTAAGCAATATGGCTAAACTAAGTACAGAAAATCTTTTAACAAGCAATAACCATGTCAGATAAACTAATTGGTAAGTAATGGCCAGAATGCTAAAGCTCTTCAAGCATTGAGCAATCCTTGGTAACAATGAGAGATAAGTATTTAAGTACTTTTAAAACTCTCATTAATAACAAAAAAGCATAATAGGTAAAAATATTCTGATCTCACTTCCTGCTATTTTTCTACAGCAAGTTCATTTATAAAAACTACCTAAAAAATGGAATTGGATATAATTAGTGACCAATATTTATCGCTGTACGATAACTTAAAAGCAGTGCATGTGTATTTAATAATCAAAGCACTGCAATTCATATAAGTAGGAAAGTGGTGAGCAAAACCAGAGTTTTGAGTATTGATACTAATGTAACTGATTGCATTATGAGATTCTGAACCATCTATGCTTTAGAATTATCTTCCTTCATCAGTAGCTACTAAAAATCTCATGTTCCTTCACATGCAATCTGCTTTGCCATGGGTAGCAGTGCTGCAAGTGGAGCAGAGCATTGCAATGGGCTGGGGAGACTGAAGTGCAAAGTGCACACTGAAAAACAGATGCATGAACACATGTTCTAGAACACATGTTCACAGTGCTGATGGATCTGGCAAAAAGTGAGGCTTAGCTTATTTCAAACAGTCTGAATGTCAGAAACCAAAAATCCCAAAGCACATTTACCAGTGCAAGTGGCAACACTTGCGCATGGACAAGGACATGAAGCCAAGACAAATGCAGATTGACAGAATAACGAGTAGAAATGAAGCTTGTACTCCAACAGCTTGAGGAAGATGAAGACAGTGAGGACATATCTTTGCTACACTCAGAAATATTCAGAATGTTCCGCATGTTCAGAAAAGGCTTTTTAATTTTTCAAATAGGTTTGATGGTGTTACTGAATAATATAATCCAGTAATACTAATAATATGGAAGCAGTTCATCGCCGGCAAAAAACACAGAAGGAGACTTGATCCATGATCTTGACAAATCTCAAAAAGAATAATGTTAATATGTACATCCCAAGCAAAGTCTCAGAAGCTGCCCTTCATTAGAAGTGATAATTATTACTCCATGATTCACAGCATTCAGAATTTATCATCAACTTACAAGCTCATTGCATGTGTTATTGTGATTATTATCAGTCTGATTGACACTGCGAAAATGTTTCTATGGAACTGTTTACAAATTGTTACTATACCAGCCAGTAAAGTGTATTTTGTTGGCACTTATTCAGTGGTAAAAACAGGGGGGAAGAGAGGTGGAAAATTAACAGAAATATTTCCTTTTTCTCTGACCATAACCAAGTTGTGGTGACCAAAAAGTATTTAGCAGGTTTTAAGACAAAGATGAATGAAATGTTACATAGCTGGATTTCCTATGCCACAGAAAGGATGTTTTTATAGTATATTTACAGTGCATAACTATACATTTTACCTCTGTTTTAAAGCATCTTATTGTCAAACTAAACTTACATGTGCACATAGAAGAAACTCTTTGGTAGAAGTTAGTGTACTGTAAGCAAAGTTGTCTCAATATCTGCACAAATTAACAATTTGATCCAACAGCTTTAACTCTGAGAAAGTTCCTATTGATGTACCTAATGTAGTACAAAGCAATTTAAGTAGCGAAATGACTTTTTGTCATTAGGCATTATCAGACTTGCAAAAAAAGTAAGCTCTTCTGGCCAATTTAGCCTTTGTTAAGTAATTACCATGCTATATAAGCATTTGTGGCTCACTGATAGTCAGGTTGCTGAAAGTGAGATTGCGTGAAGGATGACTCCAATTCTGGTCCATCCTACCCTCTTCACTATTTTGAGCCAGCCTTCTGTAGTCCCTGCCTGGATAGATGGAAAGCAGAGCCCAGGGAGAAGTAGCTGTATGTCCAGGCTGTGAAATCTGGATGAAGCCGGTCATGCACTTGTATCTGTATGAGTCTAGGGATGCCTTGAACTCTGCAGTCTGTTCAGAGGTGAATTGATCCTGGCTGGCTGTGAAGGCTGAACCTAAGATCATAATGAGTCTAGAAAATGAAAACAGTTTTAACTAATAAAAATTCCAGTGGTTATCATCTCTGAACTTTGGCCCATGAAGAATTCTAAATATTAATATGCATTTGCATTTTGCATTTGTCATTCTGCTGGGAAAAAAACAAGTAAACAAATAAAGTAGTACTTCAAGTCTGAACTGGACTAAGCTTAATAAATGTAGAATTTGGATTCCTGTTTGACAGTTTAGATTGGTTTCTCAAATTACTGATACGCATTTACAAAAACTTGTGAGTCTAATGATTTGAGGCACAACCTTCACTGTCATATTATGCCTCATGCATTAGAAGGTCAGTTTTGGAAAGAAGGATCAGAATAAGAAAGAAATTGTGAAATAAGAATAAATCTTGGCACTGATATAATGCTTATAGTAAGGGTATTTATAATAGAGGCATTACCCTTAAAAATTCCATCATGATGCAGTTACTTAAGCACTTACATGGTAGGTAGTTATTCATGCTGTGGGCTGAAATACTGATTTATCTGCAAATTTGATTGTGGTAAACTTTCTTTGCTATGTAAGGCTCTTCTGGGATGTGATTTGGAGTTTATTCCAGCCCAAATCTGCCAATAGTCTCCTACAGAGACTCATTTCTTTTCTCCCCCTCCCCCTATATATTTAGTTCCATAATTATTTATTTCCCTCTTCACATTTGCAGAATAAGATTAGTTTGTGCACTGAACAAATAGAGTTGATAATTTCAGACACAATATGGGTCTGAAAGGGGAAAACTTAGACCCTAGAGGGCAGAGATCTATGACATTTGAGCTGGATATAAGTAATGAAAATGACGATAATGATGATCATACAGGATGATAACTGTAATGTTGCTTATAATGAACATAAAGTCTTACACAATCCATAATAATTGCAGAAGATATCAATCACTTTAGGGAATACTATATTTACCCCAGCAGCAATCTCCTGCATTGAGTCAAAATGCCCAAACCATATATCCTTCAAAGTTTGAAAAATTTCTTAAGTAGCTTGTATATATCATATACATATGATACATATATATCATATATATGATTTATACACATATATATATAGCATATACAAATACGTGAATGTGTGAACTAGAAGCTTTAGTAACAGATTAACTTGAGATTAACAGAAAGTTCGGTGGTTTTCTCTTGCTAATTAAAACCTTTACACTTCACCACATCCCCATATTTGCACTCCATACTATAGATCTCACATAATTATCTACATGCTCATTTGTGTACTACAACACTACAAATTATGTCCAACTACCCCTAATAATGACTTACAGGAGATGAATAAAATGTTAATTTCCAAGAAAGACAGAGTATATTAAACATTTTCCATTAAGACAATACTTGAAAAATATGGTGTGATCTTTCAGGCTCGTCTATGTTCAGACAACCATAGAGACTTAATGCTGCAGATATATCTGTTCAATTTTTGCCTTAGGAAGCTGGATAGTTTCATTCAGGTAAATGGGACTTTATTGTTTCAAGTTAAAATGATTTTTGTAAGCTTCCAGTCAGACCAAGAAAACAAACAAAATCAAACTTCGAATATTAAGTTTTCAGAGATATTCCCAAAACATTCTTAAGTTAGCTGTAGAATTTCATAGTCCACTGCTCAGGTGAGTGATTAGAGAACAGGCTGATAGGCACTTGAGTCAGATATTGATTGAACATCATGAGAAATCAATTCTGAGAAGCTCTTTCAGTATGTTTCTACAAGAATTGGCAATTTAAAATACATAGCATATACAATGTTAGGAAATTTTAATGGTATTCCAAAAGATCAGAGATCCAGATTAATTTCTAATTTATGGGAAGAGGACTCCTGAGGAGCTGAGAGCAAGTTTCACCAAGTTCCTACTAACCATTATTTTACGCTAAAGCAGATTTTTGAAGATATTGGACACAAAAGACACAAGATAAAACCCAAAAATGAGAAAAAGGAATTAAATGGTTAAAGTTAAATAAAATGGTGGTGGTAGTCTCCTTTCTTTTCATTCTCTTCATGTAAATTCTTTTAATTTAGTTACCTGATGCCACTCATGGGAAGAGATTCTCTGATGCTTTAGGAAAATTATGTTTGCATGAGAATTACTAATATCAGTGTTATGTACTTGTGACAGACTAAGAGTTAAGGGGAAACAAAGGTTTGCAGTAGAGATCAAATCTCTCACTAAAGTAGGTAATATAATAAATATAGCTTTCTTTCAATTAGGTCATCAGGTGTAATAGAGGATGTTACATAAATAAAATAAATGTTAATGAAAAGTAATCTCACTTTAAGGAAGTGAGCAGGATGAATTCAAGTTAGCAGTCTGTAATTTGAAGTGATATCTGTCCAAGGCATTTAGCAACACATACTTGCAAAAAACCCCCCCAAGTTTCAAAGCCATCAAAATACTGTATTTTTAATTTCTTAGGTAACTTAGTTGTGAAGTGACCTGTAGAAGATAATTCATGATTCTTGCATTAAATCAATGTAACCCTTTCCTTACACATTGAAAAAATAGAAAAATAATGAAGAAAAATTCAATGCTTGCTGAATCACAATAGCTTACACATTTACAGATGTGAAAGACTTCGTATGAATATTGTCGTGAATAATTTAGGCATCACACAAAAATTTCAAGGATTGAATATAGAACTATTAGATGAAAAGATTTTATGCTACTAATGTTAGCAATGGAAGTTTCACCCTCGAGTAAGTTAAAATAAATAGAAATTGAAATATACAGAAGTAAAACAAGTCTTTGAACAGATGGGCTGGTGATCCAGGTTTATGAAGAATCTGGTATAGATATTGGGTTAATAATATTTAACAAACAAAATAAATACAATGCAAGTTTGTTTCAAGAATGGTCATAAACCACACATTCAGCATAAACAACACAATCACTACTGAATACTGCCAACTACCAAAAAGGAAATATCCTCTTGTAGTTACACAAACATTGATGCCCCTGCTTCCTTTGAAGCAGCACATCTTAGCTTTCTCTGTATTTGTCATTATAATAAGTTTTTCACAGTTATTCCACCTCCCAACTAACTGGAAATAAAAGAAATTCAGCATCTTACTACACAAACCATGTCACATGTGAACATTTACACATGTTACAAGCTATTGAAATTACTACTTAAATCCTACCTTCATAGCATATTTTAAAGAAGCAAAATGCAAAGACATAGCATAATTACAAAAAAAAAAAAAAGAAAGAAAGAAAGAAAAGAAAGAAAGGAAAGAAAGAAGAAGAAAGAAAGAAAGAAAGAGAAAGAAAGAAAGAAAAGTTTGCCTCAAAGCAAATTGATTTGAAAATCAAAGAACGTGGCTTTTGTGATTCACTTTGAACACTTAAGGTTTACTCACGTGTGAAACCATGAGTTTTAATCCTACAGAAATGGACCTCTCAAAGAAAATATGAAGTTTCAACAATTTAGTCCAAGGACCATAACATTTCATAATTAAGGATTTTTCTCTAAAACTGCAATGTTTAGCACAACTGAATTCTTGATAAGGTGGGAAGCCCTGGAATAATGCTGATAATGCTTATTCTACAAAAATGAATGTCTTTGCTTCAGTAGCAATAGTTTGTCTATAATAATTATTTTGACTGACCTTTAGGAAAAAGTAAACACTTCATATCTTTTACTGCAGGCACTAACAATCTGGGCTTCCCAAAAATGCTGAAGGAACTCAGTATCTTTGAAATGTTTTGCCTTTTACTGATAGACAGTTAACATTCAAAATCAATACTACCTATACTTTGCTGTCATAATTAACACTGGGTGTCTTGAAGACAATAATCTGAAGTTTGCTTTTTTCCTATTGCATTTTTGTACTATGAATATTTAATGTTCATGAGAAATAACACAGAAAATAAATAATATTATTTAAAATAATATCACAAATAACTACAATTCAAAAGTGAATTATTTATAAAAACCCCCAAAACTTACATTCAGATTTGTAGCATACTTAAACACATGCTTCATTAGTCAACTGCATTTAGAAAGAGTGAATGCTGCTTTCAAAATACTGACTGTTCATTAGAAGTGCATATTATTAGAAAACTTGGGGGTTAGATTTTCATGTTTTCTGATGGCCATAATTCTGCTATTAAGAGTAGTAATTCCACTCTTTGCCAGACACTATAATAAGTGGACTAAGTTATCATCAATCTGTTTACCCGCTGCAGGGCAGGAAGGCTCTACAGAGAGATCTGTACAGACTGGATCAATGGGCTGAGGACAATGGCATAAGGTTCAACAAGGCCAAGTGCCAGGTCCCGCACTTGGATTGCAAAAACCCCATGCAGTGCTACCGGCTGGGGAAAGAATGGCTGGAAAGCTGCTCAGAGGGACTTGTCGGTGCTCTTTGACAGCCAGGTGGAAGTGAGCCAGCAGTGTGCCCAGGTGGACAAGAAGGCCAATGGGATTTTGGCCTGTATCAGAAATACTGTGGTCAACAAGACTAGAGAAGTGATTGTCCCATTATACTTGGCACTGGTGAGACTGCACCTCGAATCCTGTGTTCAGTTTTGGGGCCTTCAATGCAAAAAGTACATTGAGTTAGTGTAGTCTGTCCAAAGAAGGGCAACGAAGGGGTTGCCACCTCAGTGGTGGAGGGTCTAGAAAACATGTCCTGTGAGGAGTGGCTGAGGTTGTTTAGTCTGGAGAAGAGGAAGTTCAGGAAGAACCCCACTGATCTCTACAATTACCTGAAAGGAGGCTGTAGTGAGGTGGGAGTTGGTCTCTTCTGCCATGTCTCAAGTGAAAGGGTGAGAGGAAATGACCTTAAGTTGCACCAGGGGAGGTTCAGATTAGATATTAGAAAAAAACCCCATTCGCTGAAGGAGTGGTTAGGATTGGAATAAATTGCTCAGGGAGATGGTGGAGTCACTGTCTCTGGAGGTGTTGAAGGGGTGTCTGGATGTGGCACTTGGGGATATCATTTAGGGGTGACTACGGTAGTGCTGGGTTGGTGGTTGGACTAGATGGTCTTGAACATCTCTTCCAAACTTGAAGATTCTGTGGTTACTGAGTGAAACAACTTGAAAATATCTTACACTAAGCTAATCACTCGGGATGAGTAACAATAGCAAATGATTTATACATTTAGTAAACAAAGTAAGAATTACAGAAACATAGAATATCCTGAGTTGGAAGGGAACTACAAGGACCATTGAAATCCAACTTCTGGCCCCACAGAGGACCACCCCAAGACTCACATCAGAAGAAATGCATATACTGAAAATTACCTCCAGCCTGGTCACTCATAATGGAAAAACTCACAAATACCACTTTTTTAGTGATACTTCAAGTAACACACCAATTCAACACACTTTTTTATTCACAATTCGTAACATCCACTACAAGTCTTTCATCATGCTATTAAGTGTGGGAAATTGTCCAAAACTCTCAAATCTCAAGTAAAGTCATCTCACCGAAGTCAACAGCAAACCTCCTACACATCAAGACAAAGACTTCTACCTCCTTATTTATATTCAGATCTGTTATACAGACATACCCTGCAGTAATTCTTATGGGTCAAGCAGGTATAGGCTCTGTGGTATGGCCATCCCACTAAGTACAGAAGTCAGGTTTACAGTTCAGAAATTGATTTTGCCTCTTAAGGCCAAGGCAGTAGAAGAATACACACATTAGGCTCATATGCAAAATGGGATAGTAGTATTCTAAAAAAATATTATGCTTATTATGTATGTAATTGTTTTATTCTATGGAAATTCATACTGGCTGCTCAACTCTTTTACTGAAGCACTGTGCTGGGCTCTTCTCAACAAAACTGCTGCTGAGATCCAACAGTAATTTCCAAGTTTCTCTCTGGGTCCAGGTTAAAAAAACCCTCTCCCATAATACAAACGAAGTAGAAGAATCCACTGGCATAAAGCTACAAACTCCTGTGCCTACTCTCTATGCAGCATGAGAAACCTAAGGACAAATAAAGGTGCTCTCACTGTACATGGATGTTCTTATGGTACAGAAAACTACATATATGCATAGGCACTTGCTCTATCATGCTCTGCAGTCCTTTCTTGACAGCACTCACACCAACTAGACAAGCCTCTTGCCTAGCCTAAGAAAATAGCAGCAAAAGTTTTTAAAACCATGTCTGGGGTTGTCTACAGGGAAGAAAAAAACATATATAAAATTTAAAATAATTTAGCTCTCAGACAAAATCCTATTTGCCACTTATTTTGAGATCTTAATGAAGGAATATAAAAATATAATTTCAAGCCAAGTGACTTTTCTATTTGCTTATTTACTGTAGATTCAAAACTTAAATACAATGTCTTGTCAAAACTGAGCAGCAACATTAATCATGATCTATAAATATGCAGAATACAAACACCTGACTAAAAATTCCACTTTTTCACATAACTTATTTGCAGTATTTTTGTTACTAAGCAACAAAATGAACAAAATTCTTCTATTATCCAAAACACTTGCATTATTGCCAGGGTCGCCTTAATACAACTTTATTATCTCAATTGCTTCACTTGCTGAGCATGTGGAGCAGGAGATTAGGGATAATTAGACTAGGAATGAATGAAACTCCAGTGCAATCACATCCTGAGACAAAAATGAACTATTGATTTTGATGATTCCACTAACAACCATTTAATATGCATAGCTACTAAACATTTGAATTGATATGACTTCACTCTCAATATGTTGTTAAATGTATTCCGGGTTCTGGCTGAGGAAACGATGTTCAGCCTTTATGACACTGCATAGCATTCATGGTTATTAAACACAATTAAACAATGCAGAACAAGTGTGAAGGCTGAAGGAAAGCTCACCAGGGTAGCTTTACATATAACCTGCTTTCTGAGGTAGGATGAAAGGGAGAAAATAAGGCAAGGTGCCTTTCCAACATGTACCCCCACCTGTGGCATGTAGCATTTCTCAAGATGCTTTCTAGCATAAATCATGTATATGTTTTAACACTGGGGAAGGAAATAGTGTGCAAGCTAGGTAAAATCTGTGATGTCCCTATCAGAGCATTATTTATTTTTGGTTAATGAATTATGTGCCCACAACTGTATATAAATTATGTTCTGGGAGAGGTTAAAACTGACTTTCAAAAATATTTTTATAAACATTTTTGCCTTTGGTAATATCATTACAACACAGGTAACAGAAACTAGTGGAGTTAACCTGGATTCATATTCATGTAACTTAGTGTTGCATTTTCTTCTTAAAACTCCAGAGGAATGGCTTCTCAGGATTAAAATCTGGTTCTTTCGAGCAGCTTAAGAAATATTTCACTGCACATTACTCAGTGAAGAGGTACAGAGGAGAAAGGGAAGACTACTAAGCATAATTGAGAGTATAGACACTATTTTTATCAAAAAAATCACATGAACTCAAACATTCCCAAGATAGTAAGGTTAATGTCCATAATTTTATGACTCGTAAATAAAACATCAGATTTTCACGTACCATACTTTAACGCGAATCTAGATCAACCACAGTGTCCACAAGTCTAATAACTTCTTTGAATTCAAGACAGAAGATACAGCAATATAAATGAGATCATATCCAATTCTCCTGAGTGGTCAAGACCTCATTACTCATCCAAAAACTAAAGGGCAAAGGCAAGAAAAATAATGTACTGAAAATTAGTAGCAGTGAGCCTGGTGCATCCTCATTCTAGCGGACAAGATTCAAGACCAGCTACTGGAAGTTAAACTGAAAGCCGAGAAATACAATGGCTTTTTAAAATGAGGTTCACTCATAACGTTTATGTGTTTACATGGGAGACTGCGTGTGCATTTGCTCAGGCCACTTTGCAAACAGGACTTACACCAAAACAGACGTCATTTCTGCACAACAGAATTGTGCTTGTTTGGACTTAACACTATGACCATAATTGCTGTACAGCTTTTGGTTCACACCAGATGGTATCTGGCCTATCTGAAACACAAGTGTCTTAAGCATACACCTCAGACCACTGCAGAGTTCAGGAACACCAGAACTCCTCAGTTCTTTAAGCATTATACTTAGCCCATGTATTTCTAGATGAGCGCGGACCTCAACTGCCTGACGGCCAAAAGAGCAGATCTCAATACACTGCATTACTGGCGCACTGTGATCTCTCATCAGGCACTATACCTTTCAACACAAGAAGATGATCAGTGCATGTCATGAGTGGGATTTTGGTCTATGACGGAGTAGCAAACTCAAGGCAGTAGAGGCTCCAGGGAAACTTACTATGGATATGCTTCAGTCTTACTGTATATTCTGCAAGAGATTTATCAATGGCATCAGGGAGAGAATATGTGCTCTTTCTGTCACCACCATCCTCAGAAGTAGCAATCTGAAAGCACTGCTAGGGTTTCAGAGCACAGGGGCTAGTGACTGTTGGAGCGATAGTCTTATTTTGATTCTGACAAAAACAGAGTCAGGAAAAGAAGAAGAAAAAAGGAAATGAAGGATTTTCAGGGCAGAAAGCTGAGGACAAGATTCTTTTGTACAGTGTGTATGCCACAGATCTGTTTGTGTGTGTTTATTTTAAGAAGGTGGTTAAAATACAAGGATTCTTCGTATGTTAGTTCGGAATTTTTTTAGAATTTGGGCAGTGCCAGATGAGGTTGAACTCAGTCACTAAAACACACCTCATGCATGAGAGTCCTTCAGTACTATTCTGGCTGGTGTACATTTCCAATGGGAGTGGGCAGGTGACACAAGCTGTAGTAGGCACTTTGAACGCAGCAGAGTCATCTAGGAGTTCCTCTGGTGACTCTGTGATACCACAAATGGTGTGACAAAAAGGTGTGGTGGGAGAAGCAGTCTGACAGCAGTTTATACCCTGTAATATTTTTTGTTGGTTAGGGAAATAGCAAGCAGATTTTATTAATTTTCTGTGAAATGATTTGGTATTTTTTAATAAGGCAAACCAGCACAGCTCATCATAATTTGGCCTGAAATCACTAGCAGGAGTTAGGACAGGGACCTTCTAAACTTTCCTCTGTTCACATAGCAAAAGTACTAGCCAGGGATTTAACATAATCTTGAGTTACACTAGGGAAACAACTGTTATCTTGCTGGGAAGACAGGAAACATCAAACCCTCCTTGTGATGTCTGTCTCCTGAGGGAGATGCTCAACATAGCAGTGAAGGTAAGTCTGCAGCTTCCTGTCAAAAATTCAGCTGCTGATAATTAGGAGATACTTGAGTTATGAACCTAAGAGCCAAGAATCAGGGTTTCAAAAAGGAAACAAAACCTCAAAAAGGAAACAAAACCTGAAAAAGTCCAGCTGCCCTCTGGGTGGTGGAAAAGATCTGGTGTTTGGTGCTCCTGGCTTCATGCACTGTAGTGAGATGATCTTCTCACAAGCTTCAGACTGAGACCTTGCATAGCATGAAGTCTCCTTCCCATAAATAAAAATATAAACTGTTGAAAACCATAGACAACAACATTTTGGCTATAAACTAATGTGGTATCCCAGTCCAATAAATCTACTTTAGTTAGCTTTCAAAGCTGTAAAATACACTTGGCTTTATGTTAGATTTATATAGTGTTCAAGAAATTCATGACACTCATGCCAAGAGGCCTTTCAAAGGGAGAAATACTGGCTTACATCCATTTTTATCCTGTGAGAGTAGTTTTTGAAAAAAATTGCAAGTCTTTTAATGCATTGCTTTTATGACAGTAATTTGAATTTTAGAATGATTTAACTGCACAGAAATCATTCTTTAGAAGTACTTATCGAAGAAAAAATTAATTTTGATAGCATGGGCTACCATATTGCTTAAAAATCATAAAAGACTAAAGAATACTGAATATATGGACACTTGTCAAAAATTCCAGTGAACAACACATACATAGTCAATTGAACAAGCTACTATCACTTTTAGACAACTGACGTACAAAAAAAATCTTTGGTCTTGACTTATTAAACTAAACATTAAGAAGAGATCCACAAAAACTTCTCTGAAAAGTATGTTGTGGCTGTGTCTAGGACTGCAGTCCTTGGAATCCACCTAAATCTTTGCAGCACCTAAGTAGGCAGTAACACATTTTTCAACGCTCCCAGCGTTGTGCATATCTGTGTGCATCTGTGTGAGCCTGTACATGCATATATCCAGCTTTATGGAAAAGATCCACCTTGACTGATAAAGGGTCTCTATTTCACACCCTGCTGCCAATATTGCATAATAAAATAACCACTGGATAAAACATGTAAATAGTCTGTGGAATAAAAAGTTCCACTTCCATAGGGAAACTATGTTACCTACTGGATAACTCATTAAATTTCCCTTCCTCTGGCAAGTATATATGGCATAATTTTCACTCCCACATTTACTGCACATTAAAAGAATGGCCTTTCCTATTGTTTGGAAGAAAGTAGGCAACTGCAGGAGACAGATTGGAGCAGTTCTTGCCAAAGGCATGCAAACAGGCACTTGTAGCCTGCCCAAGATAATGAAGGGGTATTACATAAATCCCTTAAATAGAAGTTTCCTACCAGAAGCAAAGGGCTGTATGCTGATTCTTTGGAATGCCACTTAACAGCAGTAATCCCTAACTCTGCAGAAATGCATACGTATGAACATTACAGTCATTAAATGTCTCAGTAGGGACAGAGGAAGCACTCTCCAAGCATCTAAAAGGGATGCTGACAGAGTCTTTGTGTCTCCATCTATCTTAAAGGGCTTTTCCCTCAGGAGGGATAGTTCAGCCATAGAGCATCTTTTAAAATTATCATACTCACCACCGGAGAGGTTCTATCCTACAGTAAGGAGTACTGTACATTTTCATCCTTGTTTATACCCCCCAAAATATTTATTAATGCATTCTGCAGATAGGAGCCAAAGGATCTCTACTAACTTATTCACTGGGCTGGCTTTGTTTCGAGAAGCAATTCTGCTGAATTGCAGTACAATACTGTTCAATCATTCATAGATGCCTTGGCTTTTCATGGCTAGCAGGAGTGAATGGATGAAATCATCAGCTATGTGACCAACCACACAAAAGAAAGCAGTCTTACAGTTCTGTTTTAGAATATGACTTTTTTTCTGAATTATTTTACATCGTATTGATCAGACTACATTGTCACAAGAAATAACAGTGCAATACAGAAAACCGGTTATTCTAGTAACCATTTATACTCATTGCTCCATTAAGTCCACCAGTAATTAAGAGTCTGTCATGGTGTTTTCAACACTGAGTTCTAAACAAATGAACAATTAGTTTCGATAATGTACCCGGTAGCCCTTTCCCCCTGTTTTACTGCTTGCTATTTAGCTAAAACCTGACTTTTCTGTAACAATAAACTCTATGCTTTTATCAAAACTTTGTGATGCAAAAGGAACACTGCGGAAGCTACCAAGTGGCAGCAGCTCCAGATCTCAGTTTAAAGACAACAGCAAGTACTGAGTCAGCTCAGAGTTAATAAAAAATTTCATTTTTCCTGCCATTCACTTTGGCTCATCCCTTTTAATCTGTAATAGATCACTCTGAAAACAAGAAAGTACTTTGTGCCATTGATGCAAGACCAGCAATATAGAACAAAAAGAAGTAAGAAAATGATAGTTATAAAGTACTGTCAAACACATTTTCTGGACACCACTCTCTTAAAATAGTTTTCCTGATTCTTCCTACACAACATAGAGCCATAAAGCCTGTTAAAGGAACTGGTTGCAAAAGTTCCCACAAAAGCTAATAGCACAGACATTGTGACATGAACCTTATGAAGTATATGTAAATAAATACAAATCCATGAGGAAGTCACTTGCTTTGGCTCAGAACTCTTATATGAAATCTTTAAATGAAATTTACTGAAGTTCATGGATTGATATGATTTATACAAAGATGATAAACACCTGAAATCTGATAACTTTGAAGTCTAACTTTGTACTCTCCCATGAATCCAAAAGCTCAGACCCTTAGGGTCTGAATGAGTACAGTGAAAAAATAATCTATGATAAAGTTTCTGTTAACTCCAAGAAGAAAATATCCCTCTTTTAAGAGTACAACATAGCACTACTAAAACTAAGTAATAAGTACATATTCAAGTTCAGCTAGAGAGATTTAATGTCTCTAATACAAAAGCGTCACTTTGCTAGAAAACAAACATTTGTTTGTTCTGCCTGTAATAATCTGACAATTTCAGGGTAAAAGACACTGATGAGTTAGGTGATGGCACAATATGATGCATGAATGCTAATTATTTAATCTCAGAATCAAGGCAGCAACAGTGGCCAATGGCAAGGAACAGCTTAAATTACATTTTAGCCATTACAGAATCACAGAATGGGTAAGGTTGGAAGGGACCACAGTGGGTCATCTCATCCAACCTCTCTGCTCAAGCAGACAGCACAGGATTGCATTCAGATGGTTCTAGAATATCGCCAATGTGGGAGACTCCACAACTTCTCTGGGCAATCTGTTTCAGTGCACAGTCACCTGCACAGTAAAGAAATTCTGCCTCATCTTCAGGTGGGACTTCCTGTGCTTCAGTTTCTCCCCATTGCCTCTTGTCCTACTTTTTAGCAGTACCAAGAAGAGCCTGGATCCACCCTCTTGGTACTCTTCTTGCGTGATTGACTTGGATGCAGGACTGGAAAGGAGAGTAAACAAGTGTGCAGATGACACCAAACTGGGAGGAGCTGTTGACTCCCTCAAAGGCAGGCAGGTCCTGCAGAGAGACCTTGACAAATTAGAGGACTGTGGGCACCAGAGTGCCTTAGAGAATATTATCACAGACTGAATTTTCTTTCAAAGTACTTTCATCCATCTGAAGATTTTAATAACCTAAATAGATACATAACCTAGAGTTACAGATCTGCTCTTCAACTTTCTTCCAATACATTAATATATCAGGCTTGAGTTGCAATACTGGACTGCCCAAGAAAAAGTAAATATTATAAATTATGTAGATTTCTCAAGAAGTCACAAGTTTTTGAAGTATGCCAAAAGTTTTACTTTATGAAACAATTTTCTTCCCCTTCAAAAAGTGATGACCCTTATCATAGCATTGTTAACATGACCTACAAGAAGAGATATGCTGACATTAACGTTTAAATACAGAGGACCTTCCACTGTGATACGGTTGAAGGTTGAACTTGACATGTTACAAGATATTTGGCTATAAATAGCTGTATTAAAATTGTCTCACCACAATAGGTGTATCATTTTTACTATCAATGACAGTAGATAATATCTTAATTAAATATGTCCTATACATCATTATTTGGATACAAATTTTTTATAAACTCTAGAATGACATATTGTTTCGTATTTGCAGAGTACATTGCTGGCAGACATAATTACAACAGAGATAATTTCAGTATGTAATAGGATATGCATTTTTTACTTTTCTCTTTTTATAAATGTTCAGGTTTGTTTGTTTGTTTTTTTTTTTTAGCCCTTGAATCTGCATTTTGCCTTTCTTTAATAATTATTTTTTTAATTTCAGCTTGTCATCTACAGCAAAAGCAATTTCTCATCCTTAACATCAGTCTATATAAGAAGGCATCTCATGTTCCTGCTCCACGTAGGAGTAAACAGACATTGAGTAAACAGACAGATCCTTCAGTTGACTGAGTTTCAATCTCATTTCAAAAGATAAACTCTTCACAAACAAAAATCTGTTACCAAAGTCAAGAGCAAAACAAACAATATCACAGTAACTGAAGATGAAAAAGTACGATAAAGCTCCCAGAGCCATAGTCAGTTGAAGCTAATTGTCATTCTTATGCAAGTAATTCTTACATCAGATTTGAACCAAGAAAATTTAGTTACCTCACAAACTGTATCAGTAGGTGGTAGGTGGGTGTGGGGACAAAAGTGGCATTTAAGCAGACTCATAGTGAGAATTCAGTTTTGAAGTATTGTTCAAAAATGTCAGAACTTGCAACATAGCACACTATATCTGCACTGCAGAAGGCTGCTGGCTTTACTTCTGCCATCACCTGTGTGTTTTTAGAGGACTTGCTTCCAAGTGTTTTCTGTTTTCCAAGTGCAATTTTTTTCAAATAGTGGCACTGAAGTGGAAACTGGTTGCTAAAATTCAGCTCAAAATCACAGTTTTTACCAAAAATGATTTTGTCCTCAAAAAAATCCCTTAAAAAAAGGTTTCATATTACGGTGAACCTCTAAACTGCTTTTGAAATGCCATCACCTCTTGAAAGTGCCATCAAGACTTTGGAAGTAACTTTGCCCACATCTCATGAGTTTTAGGTAGATTAAATGCAGCAAACATTGATTGGAAGCATTTTGATTTTTGTTCTTTTTGCTGGTAAACATTACAAGTTTAATCTCAATTTTTAACACAGCTCACTTTCCTACAATGTATATTACAGCACAAGTATTTCTCAAATCAAAGTGAAAACTCAGTGCAAAGCAGTCTGGCAAGTTTTATAGAAGCCTAACCCATAAAAATCTCCCAAGGATTTGAATGCTAAAGGAAGGGGTAAAGGGAGCATTATGATGCATGCAAGGCTGTGTGAAATATAGGATTTTTTCAACCAGTTTTCTCCATGTCTCTTTTTCATTTTTTTTAATTATCTTTAGCTTGCAAGTTGTAGTTTGAGAACAAAACTAGAAGCTCACAGACTGCTGTCAGCTCTTCCCCAGCTAGTTCTATGATCTGTACAGCTGTTTCTGTACTTTCTTCAACCTTTTGTAACAATTTCTTGTTAAAGAGTAAAGGCTTTTCTCTGTTGTTGCAGTGAACTGAAGGTTTGTGTCTCCACTTTTGCAACTTTGCAAAAACACACAGAGAAAGATTTAATGACAATGCAATGTTAATGGGGAAACGGTTTCTATTTTCACAGAAGATGAAGGAAAGGTCTATTTGTTCTGATTTGTGCTCGAATGAAACAGTGAAATTGCCATTACTGTTTCTGTAGCACACTTCCTTTTAGCCCTTTCTGCTCATTTAGGTCTTGAGGACAGACTCAAATGCAGGCAAGGAATCTTCAGAGTAATTGAACACAGAAAGTCCCTCAATACTCCAATAAGCTGGATTTATGATTCAGAACTTCAACAGCATTGGATGAAAAATAAGGGAAATCTTGTAAAACCTCATATATCAGAAAAGAAGTGATCTTTTTCTGGCTGGGAAGGGATTATAATGATGCAGGAAATTTTTCTTTGGTGATATTTTAAAATATTTTATTTTCCTTAAAATTTAATGTTTCACACTCATATTTTCCCAGATGAATTCTCTGGAAAAGGGTTGATAATTCCACAGATTCTAAAGCTGAAAATCATCTTTGTAACAGGTATTGGAGTGGGAGAGAAGAGTATGCTCGCACTTAGAAACTGAGATTCAGCATCTAATATATGCGAGTCCTTTTATAGTTCAATAGTTCATGAAAGAAATTATGCAAAGGCTATTCAAATGGAAAGATTTATCATTCATATGTACATTACGGTAGTGTGAGGGGAAAGTGAAGCACTGGGAAGAGTGAAACCCAATCACAAAAACATACGAGAAGTTGTTCACTCATCAGCAACAACAGGCAGACAAGAGTTGACCAAGAAGTCCTTCCAGAATTTTGCAAGGTTTCAGATGTGTGGAGATTGTTTGAAGAGGTCATGAGCTTTCTTAGATGCCTGCACTGAGGGGAGTGACAAGTTTCCATGTAAATAAAAAGCTGTTTGTAGAGGAAAAGACCATCTCAAATTCATGGTAGACAAGACAGAACAAAATGGGCCTAACTGCTTGCAGCACAGACTAACATTAGACTGTAGCAAAAACCTTCTCACTGCAGGAGACATAAAGCAATGGAATAGATGTCTAGGGAAAGTGAAGACATTTCCTTCACAGAACAAGATCAGACAAAAATACATCATGAATTATGTCTGTATAGGTATCCAACAACTTCTCATGCATCAGTGATTTGCTTTGTGCTTGGTCAGCCTAAAAAATGTGTAAAGGTTTACAGATTTAAGATTTAAAGCTGCTTATCTTCCCAGAAGGCTGCATAAGAGATTTCACAATTACTGTAATTTGGTCTGACTGAAAGCAAATAGCAAACCTTTTTAAGTCACCAGAGAAAAAACAGTGTCCATTTCTTGCAGTTTACAGGGGAAAAACACTGTAGGCAGCAAGTGGTGATTCAGGAGCCTCTACAAGCTCTTTTCATGAGCTCAGTGGGATAGAATAAACCCTTCATTCTGTAATTTCCTGATTCTTCCCAGTTTTAGCAGACCTCTCATTGGGCAAGGTTTTGCATTAGAAAACTAATTTGCAGATCAGAACAGTCGTCTTCTGTATTCCCCATGAGCCACTAAGTAAAACCCAAGTCCTACTTGCTACACACAAGTCCTCAGTGGCTGCTCTGCAGCTTGGGAAGTTGTGCAGGATTCCTCTGGCACACCTGCCTCCACATCCTTCTACTGAAATTAAATGGGATCCCTCTACAATTGACTGAATGCAAGTGAAAGTAGTAGGTACAGAGAAAACAGCAGCAAGATATTCTGTGCCTGAGAGTGCCATTTCATAATTCTCTCTACATAAAAATATCAAAAGACATTTTAACTACTCTGTTTTAATGCCAGATTCTTATGGCTTTTTTCCCCCCCCCGGATATAGTCTAAAGACAGCAATCAGAAAAAGCTCCTGTTGAATATACTCACAGCTCTATTTATGGATGTGAAAATATACATTGCTGTCTTTACAGAGAAAACCAGGGATTTCAATATTTGTGAGGTTGTGAATATGTTGTCCTCAGATGCTTCCCCACAGCCTAAGGAAAGGAACAAAATCTGACATTCTGTGGTATCTGGCAGCTGCTACCCAAAGAAAAAAACCGTTNAGAATTTGTTGTCCTCAGATGCTTCCCCACAGCCTAAGGAAAGGAACAAAATCTGACATTCTGTGGTATCTGGCAGCTGCTACCCAAAGAAAAAAACCGTTCCCACTCTCTCAGGCAGTTTGTCCAGTCTGCAGGAGGAACTGATATATGATATATGAGCTCAACGAGTCTATCGGAGGAACGATTAAAACCACTGTGCCTTTCTCCAATTGAGCAGGTAACACAGTACATAATCAGCCTTCAGAGGTAATGGAGTCTTGAGCTAAAGGAACAAATACTTTAGTTGTTCTTTTGCTTTTTGTCATCTTAAAACCTGCACCAGGATTATTTTTCTTTTCTTCTACCTGGTACCATTTGCTTGTTTTTAATATGAAAAATTCACAAGGTGTTTCTTTGACCACAAATGATTCCAGGATAATATTGGAATATACTAAAAAATGATTAGCAGAGGAAATGAGACTTTCACTAGACTGGTTAATGGAATATTACCTTTATCCTATTCAAGCTCCTCTGTCTAGCTTTAGTTTTCAGATGACTTCATGATCTGTACTGGGTTCCTGATACTAGAGATCAGAAAGATGCTCCACTACCTACCCATTTCCCTCCAGTTTACAATATACTACTTCTATAGCCTAAAATCAGGCCTCAGAAAGCAAGTGGGATGAAAAATTAAAAAATTAAATTCTCCTATCAGGGCAGGATGACAAACTCAAGCTATATACAAACAGTGAACTAACAAAACTTGAATCTTAGAGCCAAATACTTGTCATTGATTCACATCACACCTTTCAAATTCATACAGAATATTTAAGTTAAGGGAGGTTAAATGAACGGAACTTGAAACACGCACCTTTTATTCATTTTGCATGCTGTCTTCTTTTTCTCAGCCACTGAAAATTATACACAGTATAACTAATTATTTTTTCTTCATTGTCAATCATTCAGTTTCTAAAATAGAAAGAGGTATCATATGTGGATTTGATGCAATCTGTCCTGAATCTGCTCTATTTCTTTCCATTAAGATCTGGAAAAGATAATATGATTTATTCAATAGCAAATCAGGTAAGTTTCCACATGACAGGGAGCTGAAAAATGCTAACATATATATATATATATAAAATATATAATTATATATATAAAATATATAATTATATATATAAAATATATAATTATATATATAATAAATATATATAATTATGGGGTTAGAATTCAAAATGACCTGGTCAAACTGGAGAGATGATCTGAAGAAAAAGATTTCATTCAACAAAGGAAAGCCTCTAACATTCAGGGGCAAATAACCAGTTGTACAAAGACTGGATGGGAAACATTTTCCTTCATCAAGTAGTTCCTCAAAGCAATTCCCTTATTTATAGCAGATCAGAAACTGAATATGAGTCAACAAGATGCTTTGCATAATACAGATCACAGAATTTTACTCAGCGATTTCCTCTTTAACATCTAAAATGATAAGAATGTTCCACTTCCAGGGCAAGCTGATGGTACCGAAATCTCAGAAAATAAAGAGAACCCTCTGACAGCAATGTGGTTATTCAGAAGGCAGGCATTCTTAGTTGACAGAGCAGATGCATGGGGGATGCATGCCATGCATGCCATCAGAGAAAAATCCTTCCATTTTTATTTCATGTGTACAATGCGCAGTTATGACAAGTATGTGTAATTTTCCAATCTCTTGAGCCAATCTGTTCTAAGTTCTATTGAAATATTTTACTTTCTATTAGAATATCTATGTACAACCCACACTTTATAGCTGTGTATACTATAGTTAACTTGTTCTAAACCCCTTTGTTGTACTACAGATTTATGTTCTGATTTTATCTCCTTGCTTTCTTAGATCAAATTCTCCCATATCAGTTCCTCTCTTTGAGACTTACATAATTTACAAAGAAGTCTCAATTAAACTCTTTGAACCTCTAACACCATCACAACAACCCTCAAACTGTGTAACAGTAATAGTCTTGGACCCTCCCAAACCATGCCTGGGAACTGTTTCATATGGTTGGTTGCCTCAGGCTAAAGCTGTACCACAAACACTTCTACAAATGTAAAGTGTTTAGCCATCTAGATCACTGAGCTTCAGTATTCATACAAGTGTCTGGTACTGTTCAGCTTACAGCTACATCCCCTGCCACAAATACTTCAAGTATCACTTTATAAGAAAAATTAAAACAGGCATCTACAGCAATAGATCTTTTGCCAGTGGTTCAAATGATTTTGGGTTTTCTGCCCTGCTTAATACAAAATGGTGTCAATTCCACAATTTATAAGAGAAAAATCCATTTTTTCCACATGTAATGAAGCTTAGGTTGCATATAATCAAACTTGGAATTAGTAAGTGGAAAACACTGTTAGCTGCACATTCCTGTAAAACCTTTCCTGATCTTCTGAATGTACCTACACATTAACAAAAGTAAGAAGCTCATTAATAACATTTATTCTCTTTCAAAATTCTAATGTCTTACGATGAGACTAGTTACAACTTCTTCTGCTATGACACATGGGTAGAGAATATTTTTTATAATTAAGGAAGAGTGTAATAATTTTGTCAATAACTGCCTACAAAAGTAGACACAAATTCCTCCTCCAAAACACTAAGAAAAGTGAGAATACTTTTTATCCTCTATAAAAAGAAACTACCACAGAAAAATAGAAAAAGCAATGTATCTTAATATAGTCTGGAAGCAAAGCCAATAGCTATCATGCACCCATCTTCACTCCACAAAAATACAGAATATTTAAGAGAGCTTTTGTAAGCCATGCCAGTGTGTAAATATTACAAAGCAAAGTACTAATGCATTGTCAGACCACATTCAGGATCTGCAGAATTCAGAGCAAGCTAAGGTGCAAGTGCCTGAGCTTACATCCAGACTTTCCATGCAGCGCTCAGGCTTGGAGAACCAGATTCCCGTCTGACGTATTTCCTTAATCCCTCTCAGTGTAGCTACTACTATAGCACAAGTAACACATTTCAGCTGTCTTAATTACAAGAGTTGTTCTCAAACTTCTTGAACACCCAGCTTGCTGCAACTTAACACAAGACAACTCTTCATACTGGGATGCTTGTCAAAAAAGATTCGGCACCTGCAGGATTTCACTTGGAATATTTTAGAAGCAAAGACAGACTTCCATTCCATTTTGATTCAGTTGACAGAGACAAAAGAAAGTGTACATTAACATAAGGAATTTAATGTGAAAATTCAATGAATGGATGAAGAGACACTAGTTAAATTAAATTCTAAATTCTTATTTAATTAAATGGCTTTTGAACAATTTGTCTCTTCTAAATCCTGCATATTTTACAAGAAATTTATTGTAGTGTTTACATGTTGTTTTTTTTCTAGTGAATGAACCATTATTACACTACTGTTTTTATTGCAGGCTGACCATTCAGTAACACAGTTACAGAACTGATTGCATGAAGCCAACTCTAGCTTTCCTTCATGGTAACTACTGAACATTGCTATATCCTCAGACACGACAGCCTGCAGGCAAAGCCATCAACCCTGGAAAAGATGTTATTTTCAAACAAAGATGAGGAATGGGAACAAGCCAGACCATATAAAAATGATCTGAAGCAATTCTCTAAATCACTGACATGATAAGCCTGGAAATATTTACCAAGATACATAAACCTTACACTTGACTATCAGTGTTGTTTCTGTCAAAGTAGTTTTCCAGGGATCAAACACTTGACCACACAGATTGCAGAATCTTCACAATTAGAAATATTCAAAACTGAACTGGACAAGGCTCTGAGTAACCTGCTTTACCTCCAAGGTTGGTCCCTTCCAACCTCAACCAGTTTTTGATTTGATTCTTAGGGGAAAAAAAAAAAAAAACAAAAAAAGAAAAAGCTTCCAAATCTGGAATTAATTAGTACTTGTTCAGAGTTTGTATATTATTAAGCATATTCAAGCCTGACTAACAATTATATTTTTTTCAGGTGAGTTAAAACCTTGTTTGTTTTGAAGTCATGGCGAGTTTTTCTTTTACCTTCAGCTAGAACTGCTCATGTATGATTAAAACAGGCTGCTACTCTTTGTGTATTCAGGGACCCTAAGATCCATTAAAAGATGATGTTTCATGAACATTTTAAGCTGGTAGCTTCATAAGAAGCAATTTTCCTACCCTTTCACCCTACTGCTTGATCTTGTTACTCTTACGGTAGCACAAGCATTTATGCAGCTTTGTTGTAAATCAGAATAGGGAAATCCAGGTCAAAACTATTTTGTTTATTTATTTATTTGTATGCCTTTTTGCTTTTATAGGCATTAGTGAATTACTTCTGACAGCACGGCTGGAGATCAGGGAAGCTGATGATTTTTTAGTGAAGAAAAGGGAATGATGCATATACTATCTGAAATGTGCCAAAATTAGGCAAGAAAGCTGTTAAGAGTCAAGAATTTAATCAGATGCCCAAAATTCCTCTCTTTTAGCAGTATTTTCTTCACAGAAAACTGTAATTAACTCAGTTATCCATTAATTCAATCAGAACTTGAAAGGTATTCTGCTTAATAATTACTGTATTTTATTAATTAAATTGTACTAAACAATTTCCAGAAGAACATAGCAATATTTGCAAACAAAAATTTGCTTTACTCTGTCTTAATAATTCAAAATGAATGGTAATTTTTTTTTTCTGAGCACAGGTCCGATTTTCTCTTTCCTCTTTACAAATATTTATTTGAGTCTGAGGGATAATGCATCATTAGATTGATCTAAGTTGATTTTTTAAACACAAAGCAGTAAGCCCACCTGACAATGGCAAGAACGCAGCAAGGTTAAGTGACCAGATCTGTGACACATAGTATTAGTGAGTTCAGAAAATACTTGCACTTCATTCTGTTTCAGAAAAAAGAAATAAAATTCCGTCGAAGAAACTTTTCCAAAGCTCAATTATTTTTGACTTCCATACAAAATCAATTACTTTCTTTGCAGTCTGTAACTGAAAGTGTTCCAACAAAATAAACATCTGTAACACGACAACAGAATCCCAGTATGTAATGGCTGGGATCACATCATGCATGGAATTTTCTTCTGTCTAGTGCCTTCAGTATAGTGACTTTGTACTCAAATGTTTTACAAGCGTGACTGCATGTGTGCATACAAAAACATGTTTGTTTTTATGAAGGACGGCAGTCACAGATCTTTGTACCATTGTTTTGGCATCTTGAAAACTCATGGTCAATACCTTCCACAGATTCACTCAAGCCCAGTTTATTTAGTGGACTTCCCTCCAGTCTGATATGATATCAAATTAAGGGCTTTCCAAGTAATCATCAAGTTTACTTTGAGTTAATGGAAAACTCAAAAAATTCCCCAAAGATTTGGAGTGCTGATTACAGACTCCTCTCTGACATTTGCCTGTGCTCTCTGTGCACCGATCGCACTTAATCAACATCTTTGAGAGTCTTCAATTAATTATTTGATTATAAAGCCATTTGTATGCACTTAGTTTGTTTAGTTTAAGTGTACTGGATAATGCCATAATTTTAAGCTTTGAATGAACCTGCTGGACGAAGGCTAATTAAACTAACTTCTGGGTCGTAACATAGACATTGCCACTAAAAACATTATTTAAAATGGCAAACAGTCTAACAAGCTCTTAGAGACTGCAGAAAAAATTATATGCACAGTAGTACTATTTATTAGAAGAGAGTCAAAGTATGCTGTGCTCTGATAGCCTAAAGGACAAATATTCATTGTAATTCATTCTGTGAAAACTGAGTGAAAAGCAGGCATGCTACAAAAATCAGCATGCTTATGCTTCACATTGATTTTGTAACGATGTAAAGGATTAAACAAGGCCCAGAAACATGCAGACTTGAGCCTGTTGTTGTCTCAAATTTTGCTATTCTTTCACTGGATTCAATAGGTCCATGTCAGAATGGAGAGCAACTGTCTCCTTTCATTTCATCTTCCTATTCCTTTCCAAACTGCAGCCAAAAGGAGCACAGCTGACACAACAGATGAAAAATATAAACCTGGACAAGCTTTAGAAGTGGGCCCATGGGAATCTCAAGAGGTTTGACAAGATGAAGTGCAAAGTGCTGCACCTGGGTCGGGGCAATCCCCAGTATCAGTCCAGGTTGGGGGGATGAACAGATGGAGAGCAGCCCTGCTGAGAAGGACTTAGGGGTGCTGGATGACGAGAGGCTGGACATGACCTGGCAATGTGTCCTTGAAGCCCAGAAAGCCAATTGTATCCTGGGCTGCATCAAGAGCAGCGTGGCCAGAAGAGTGAGGGAGGGGATTCTGCCTCTCTACTCTGTTCTCATGTGACCCCACCTGTAGAACTGCATCCAGCTCTGGGGTCCCCAGCACAGGAAGGACATTGACCTGTTGGAGCCAGTCCAGAGAAGGGCCACCAAGATGATTAGAGGGATGGAGCACCTCTTCTACAAGGAGAAGCTAAGAGAAATGTGATTGTTCAGCCTGCAGAATAGAAGGCTTAGGGATGACCTAATTGTGGTCACTCCCTGAAGAGAGACTACAAAAAAGATGAAGAGAGACTTTTTACAAGGGCATGGAGTGATATTACAAGGGGGAATGGCTTTAAACTGACAGAGGGTAGGTTTAGATTAGGTATTAGGAAGAAATTCTTTACTGTAAGAGTGGTGAGACACTGGCACAGGTTGTCGAGAAAACCTGTGGATGCCCCAAACCTGGAACTGTTCAAGATCAGGTTGGATGGGGCTCTGAGCAACCTGGTCTAGTGGAAGGTGTCCCTGCCCCTGGCAGGGGGACTGGAACTAGATGATCTTTAAGGTCCCTTCCAACCCAAGCCATTCTATGATTCTATATATAGTACTATACAATTACAGAAAACTAAATATCAGTAAAATATTTTTCCTCTAAAAATGTGCAGTTAACAATAGAAACCTTTTAATTTTATAGTTATGTTGTGGTTTAACCCCAGTCAGCACCAAAGGAAGATGCCTCACTGGACATTTTGTTCACGACAAAGAAGGACTTGTGGGTGAAGTGATGGTTGGAGGCCATCTTGGGCACAATGACTGTGAAATTATAGACTTTTTGATTCTTGGACAAGTAAGGAGGGGGATCAGCAGAAATGCTACCTCAGACTTCTGGAGGGCAGACTTTGGCCTGTTTAGGAGGCTGGTGGACAGAGTTCTTTGGGAGGTAGTCCTCAGGGGCAAAGGAGTCCAGGAAAGCTGGACATTCTTCAAGAAGGAAAGCTTAAAGGCACAGAAGCAGGACATCTCCATGTGCCAAAAGACGAGCTGTCAGGGAAGATTGGCCTGGCTGAACTGACAGCTTTAGCTGGAACTCAGGGAAAAAAGAGAGAATTTATCAGCTTTGGAAGAAGGGGCGAGCATCTTAGGAGAACTGTAAGGATGTCATGGGGTTATGCAGGGAGAAAATTAGAAGTGCCAAACGCCAAGTAGAACTTAATCTGGCTACTGTCATAAAAGACATGAAAAAATATTTCTATATATACATTAGCAACAAAAAAAGAGCTAAGGAGAATCTTCATCCTTTATTGGATGCAGAAGAAGCAAAGTGACAAAGGCTGAGGTACTTAATATCTTCTTTGTCTCAGTCTTTAACAGCAAGACCAGTTGTTCTCCGGGTAATCAGCCACCTGAGACAGAAGATAGGGACAAAGAGCAGAGTAGACACCCCATAATCCAAGTGGAAATTGTCAGTGACCTGCTACGTTATTTAGACACACACACACAGAGGTCTATGGGGCTGAACGGAATCCACCCAAAGCTACTGAGGGAGCTGGTGGAAGTGCTAACCAAGCCACTTTCAATCATTTACAAGCAGTCCAGGCTAAATGGAGAGGTCACAGTTTACTGGAGGCTGGCAAATGTGACATCTACAAGAAGGGCCAGAAGGTGAATCTGGGGAATTACAGGCCTGTCAGCCTGACCGTTGTGCTGGGGAAGGTCATGAAAAGATTATCTTGCATGCTGTCACTGGCCACATGCAGGATAACCAGGAGATCAGGCTGAGTCAGGATGGGTTTATAAAAGTTGGTTTCTGCCTGACTTAACCTGATCTCCTTCCATGACAAGGTTGGCCTGGTTAGCGGATGACTGAAAGCCTGTTTTCTGACTGGACTTTAGTAAATCCTTTGATAGCATTTCCCACGGTATGCTCCTGGAGAAACTGGCAGACCATGGCTTGGATGGGTGCACTGTTTGCTGGGTTCAAAATTGGCTGGATGGCTGATCCTAAAGAGTACTGGTAATACTGTAATCAATGATCTGGATGAGGGGTTTGAGTACACCCTCAGTAAGACTGCAGAAGACACTAAGTTGTGTGGGAGTGTTGATCTACTGGAGGGACAGAAGGCTTTGGAGTGGGATCTGAAGAGACTGGATCGATGGGCTGAGGCCAGCGGAATGAGGTTCAATAAGATGAGGTGCCAGGTCTTTCGCTTCAGTCACAACAACTCCATGCATTGCTACAGGCTTGTGGCAGAGTGGTTGGAAAGCTGCCCAGAGGAAAAGGACCTGGTCGACAACTGGTTGAATATGAGCCTGGAGTGTGCCCTGGTGGCTAAGAAGGCCAATGGCATCCTGGCCTGTATCCAAAATAGTGTGGCCAGCAGGACCAGGGCAGTGATTGTCCCCCTGCACTGGGCACTGATGAGGCTGCACCTCGAGTTCTGTGTTCAGTTTTGGGCTCCTCACAAGGGACATTAAGGTGCTGGAACACAAGTCTTATGAGGAGTGGTTGAGAAAGGTGGGGTTGTTTAGCCTGGACTAAGGAGGCTGAGGGAAGACCTTATCACTCTCTACAACAAGGTGGTTGTGGTGAGGTGGGGGTTGGTATCTTCTCCTTATGTAACAAGTGATAGGACAGGAGGAAATGGCCTCAAGTTATGTCAGGATGCTAGAAAAAATTTCTTTGGAAAGGTCGTCAAGCACTGGAACAGGCCACCCAGGAAAGAGGTTGAGTCACTATCCCTGGAAGTAAAGATGTGTAGATGTGGCACTTAGTGACATAGTTTAGTTGTGGACTTTGCAGTTCCAATTCACAGCTGACTCAATAACCTTAAAGGTCTTTTCCAACCTAAAGAATTTTTTGATTCTATGTAGCTGGAATTTTGATGCAATTTGAAAACTGGATACATACAGTATCACCACTCCCTGCCCCACATTTTGTAGGCTTTCAGGATGAAATCTAGTAAGAGTTTTTATCTCTTTTTATTTTTATAATTTTTTTTCTTTCTTTCACATATTTTTAGTAGTGATTGAAATAGAGCTACATCTGAAGTTATACTTGGCCCTGTACTTTTCTTTTTATTGATATTTTTTAGAAAAGTATTTTCTGCCTCAGTAAAAACTGAACTTCTAGAGACACATTTTAACATTTCAACCATGTTTTTACAGGGCAATCAATACAGCAATCTTTCCCTGACTTCTCCAGATGGGGGTGTCACGTGCAATCATGACTCCTCTAAAATATTTCCCAAGAAACTAGCAAAAATCTTGATATATAAAGAACATACTTTTACTGCCCCAGAGCAACACCCATGTCAATTTTCTGTAAAACTTTGATAAGCATGAGAAATAAGGCATAAATGTGAATATTACTGTCAGAAATGTCCCTAAATAGGGATGCAGTAATGCAAGGTGTAGAAAACATGAGCAGTTCTTTCTCCCCTGAAGCACTTAATCTTCTTTATCCTGGAAATACCATTCCCTTTCCAAGTTTGCTGCTGAAATAGTTGTTGCCCAATACTCCTTTATGAAAAAAAAAATAGCCCCTCCAATTTCTCTTGACTTGGACTGTACTATTATTACCTAAAAATCTTCAGAAATCATGTGCAGTGGATTTGACTTGGAAGAAATGAAGACAAGAACCAGGTCAAATGTCCCTTTCAATCATTTGATCTCCATCTCATTCTTCCTAAATTCTTAGGAACTGACTTAAAGATCAGAAGCCAGCTCTTAACCAACTCTCAGCCTGTACTTTCACTAATTTTCATGCTCAAGTCCTAGAAACTGCCTAGGGTAAGGAGCAGAAGCAGTAATGGGTTCAGTTTTCAATCTGTCTGTCTGTTCCTGTCTGCGGAAGTTATTCATCACAACATTCTTCCTACAATTGATATGCTGCCACTTTTCTCAACCTAAAGCATGAATAAAACTCCTTTTTTCCCCCCTTCCTGCAACGCAGTTTCCAGAAACACACAGTATTTCTATCTTTGAATCCTGCAGTGGTTGCAGAAGCTGTTCTGTTTAAACCAGTTTTCTTTTGATTCAACTCAAAAGCATATTGTTTGCTCTCCTTTAGACCTTCTCATCAAGTACAAGTGTTACTGAAGCTTGGAAACCACCCTTAAAAGCCTACACACTTCAGGGACCTTTGAAACTAGATGATGCCTCTCTTATTGCTGCATCAACTTGCTAATCCTCTTCAGCCCCTCTGACGAGTGTCTAGCTCCAAAGCCCTTCTCACTTATTACCATATCCTCATCTTACACATCTACAAATCCAGCATCACCTCTTTCAAAAAATATGGAAACAGCTCTTAAAAGAAAAAATTTGTGTAAACAGAAGTGTCATAGTTAAGTGGATAGCACTGATTTACAGCATATACTGTGGGAAAAACTCCCCCACAGGTAAATGATACAGGAGGATGCAAGGGGTATTAGACCTTTCTGATACACCCAGAGAACAACTGTTTAGCCATGGCAAATGCAGCTGAGAGTTTTCTTTTTACAGATCATTTTACACTGATCTCTCATTTGTGCTAATAGTTTTAGCACAGTGGCAGGCAGCACTTCAGTGACTTAGGAGAAATGTAGAATTTTTGGGGGTCATATTTCAAACAGGATATATATTTTAAAAAAAAAAAGGAAGGTATGATGTTATGAAGCATTATTAACCCAATCTCTACCTCTACTCTTTATGCTTAGTGTCATCATACAAATTTTTAAATCCTACAATACACAAGGCTACAGAATCTTGCTGGGTCTTTACAAATCTTACTCTAACAGTACAGCCAAAACAGTTGTTTGATAGTCTCAAAATACTCCAAGGCTGTTGTCTTCATTATGGTTTAACGGTAACTGCTATGCCAACTTATACATTTTTAACCTCAGCATTTCATTAGTGTCATTCTGTTTGCCATTTTACAGTGTACCAACTTCAATTAATGCAGCTTCACGCAGGTCAGTCTGATGCATTTTAAATCCTGTTGCTATACCGCTGCCTGTGATAGAGTCACCTCTTGGCATCTGCTCAAGTACTGAAATATATGATGGTAACTTTTACAATGCAACCATATGAAGGGTCAGGAAACAATCTTCTTGGGTGACACCTGTACCCCTCAAATTATGGCAACTATTTCAACATTTTTGCCTAATAGCACGTAAGTGGCACACACAGAAATTTAAAAGAAGTTTTAGCTTTCTATAAAACTCTTACTGATATAAACCAGACAACCTCTGATACTTGTGCCAAGCTGTGCTGCTTCTAAATACATTTCCTGTACTTCACTTTGTGATACTTACCCATCTCCTTGCTCTCACTTTTAAAACAGTAAGACAAATAGCATTTTTTAAAATATCTGAGAGTCACTAGTATTATTTGTCTTATGGTGGTCCTAATGACCTAAATGAGGAAACAATCCAAGGTGAAGCAGAGACAAGAGAAAAGGAGAGAGGCCTTTTTTAGACAGCTGTAGGTTTGTGAAAAGATACAATGGAGAGATTGGCTGTATGGAGAGGTGGACTGGTGCTACAGGCAAAGTAAAGGAAAATGCAGAAGGAAGGAATAAACATGTAGTGTAATATCTGCAAGGGAAGCAGTACGTGAACTCAGACCACTGGATTAGTCCATTTTGACGTTGTTTTAGTAACTATCAGGACTTTTTTAATTGCTGGGGAAAACTGAAATTTTATAAAATCTAAATCTGAAAACCTTTCTGTTGTAAAATAAAAGTAATTTCAGGAGATGATAATAAGACTTTAGATACAGAAAAATTATTAACTAATAGAAAAAGAGCCAAAAATGTGATAATTCCAAGATAAGTTGATCTTGGGCAGTGAGTTGTACTCTTACCCTTCAATATATTTAACATTACAATACAGTGGTGGGAGAAAGTGAGCAGATCAGGAAACAGGGTGACATGAAAGATATTAGGTAATAGTAGCACTAAACAAACTAAAAAAAACATTGGTTTGTTGAGAAGCTGTGAAGTGCAACTGAGAAGTAAAGGAAGAAGAAATCACTGGGAGAGAAGATGATCTCTTTTTCCTCCTTGAATTCTTTATGTGAAGTTTAGGATGTAGAAGAAAAAACAGCAGAGAACCTACCTCAGTTCATATTACCGAAGAGAACTATTTCTTCATGTTCTGTTGCATAGACTCTCACTATGTAGAATGACAAAGCTATGTGCATCACTTAAGTTTTCAATATTAAAAGTTCCATTTTTTACAATCAAGTCCAGATGTGTGAACCTCTTCATTGGAGCAAACCCTGATTTCACTTTTCCCTGTTTGCTCCTGTATAGTCTCAAAGAGCTTCCTGCTGACTGTGCAGTGCTTTTGATCTGATTATGCTCTCAGGCTAAATCACAGATCCTTACTTTTCTGACATAAAAGTAAAACAGGCACCCCTCTCTAATCTTTCATCCTCTTTACGAGAGATCTTTAATTAGAATCTTTCCTATGCTAAATCATTTTAATGGAAAATAATAGCAAAATCCAGAACAGTTTTAATTTTTAGCATTGTCAAAGATGAGGGTTATCTTGCCACACTTCACAGAGCACGACACAGAGGAAAGTGACTTGCTCATCATAAGGCAGCAGCTGCACAAAAATTCAGAAGCGAAATTTTATACAGAGTCCTCTGGACGAAATTCACCATTTTCTCATCATCAGGTAATATCTCTGAAAAGAGATTAAAATTACTATTTAATATAGGATAGGTCAGTATCACAGAGGTGTAGCCAATGAACAGCATGGATTTCAAGTATGCAGAATCTGAGTAAAAAAGCTTGAGAATGGTTGTAACAGAAAGGTAAAGACGCATCCCAGAGAGTAAATGATGTTCTGGTGTAATGTGTTGAGATCACAAAAGATTTCACTGGAACAGAAAAAAGTAGATGAAAATAAATTTATCAGAATTATACAGTTATCACACAAAACAGAGATGGAAAAGTTCATACACATTGTGTAAACTCTGACAATTAAAGGGGGGATTTAAACAATAATGAAACAATGAACTCAGTGCTTCGCGTTCAATAAACTACATGACACAAAATGTGCACGTTTAGAAGTTGTCTAAGAAGTAGAGTAGACAATCCTTTTAAACAATATTGTGTTAATAATTAACACATAAATGCATACATCGAATTTTGTCCAAAAGCACTACTGAGAAGCTGTTGTGTTTTTACGTAAAAATTAACAAAAATATAATGCAGAGAGCTGAAAGAGTCCTTAAGAGTTACCTAATCAATCCCTCTACTTTAAGGCAAGAGGAACTGTAACTTCATTTTTATGGCAGACATTTCAAATATACTTAAAAGCACTCGGGGTGGAAATGTCAGGTTGAAAACAATCACCTCTCATTTTGGGAGAAATCAAGGGGTATTTAAGTATTCACTGTATAGTCATATACCACCTACTCAGAAGTCACCTGCTCAACCCACTGGGCTGAGAGACAAGGCTTATCTGGTGTATATTTGGGAACTAGTTCAAGGTACACTGTATATAAGTGATTCACTACAGCTTTGGGTTTAAAGAACGTAAGTGGCATGAAGCTTTCAAAGAAATATGGATCATATTCTTATTAATAAGATAGCCATATCTCACTCAATATCCTATTGCTGTCAGACAGACAATGACTTTTAAAACACCTCAAAAAATACAATCAATTTAATGATTTTCTAAAGTGCTACCTTTTATAGACTGGGGTGCTTTTTTAATATTTTTCTTTGAAAAAAGAAATAAAAAATTGATCTTTCACACAGGCTTTCTGACAGTCTGGCTTCAGCAGGAGTGTTCACCGGGAAGGGAAAAGGAGTGGAATCCTAGCTTAACTGCCTTCTGTGATAAAACTCTTTTACGTAGAAAAAGCATAGATCGCAATAGCGAAATCAGTGTTGCCTGCTCTTCCTTACTGGTTACTGGGCCAAATTTTTTTCTTACGTGCTGGATTCTGGACTAAATGGATAAAACTGAGTAGCTCTAATATTGGCAGTTATAGGCAAGACATATGTTGTAGGATTATCTTTAAACACCATGAGGTAGGGTACACACTGTAGCTGATATCACTAACCAGTGCGGGGCATGGCAGACAGTAAAAGAATAATTATCAGCAAGGGTTGAGAAAGCCTGCAAGGAAAATGAAACTTAGCAGTAAAACAAAAAATGAGAAGAAACTGACAAAATTTTCAGAGAAGCTGTGAGATGGTATTGTGAAGTGAAAAAAATGAATGTGGCTTGCTACTTTTCTCTTCTGAATCCACATAAACCTTTATTATTGCAGATAAGTAGAATCTGTTCTCCTCAACTACATACAGTGAGGCCGAGGGATTCTATGCTTATAGAAACACTGGGGTACTACATCTGTGGGAACAACTCCACTTTAGTCAATATTAGGCAAGTTCATGGCACAAGCCTGAAAGAACTTCATGCTTTTTAATGGTTTTCATACAATAAACTACAGCCAAGATACTGAATCCTTAGAAGCAAGAACATTTGCAATGAATCTGAGTGGACATGCATGAGCAGAATCCCAGTTTCCTCCAGATACACTGCCAAAGCAAGGTCACAAATACTCATGTTATTTTCAGGCATTTTCTGTTGATCTTATTGGGGATACTTCATGTCTGTCATGGCTATAGCAACAAGATCTTCCAGCCTTGCACCATCTTCTCCCTCTTTACCTGGTGCTAAAACTAATATAGCCAGTTTCTAATTTACCAATTACTTAACTCCTCTTATTGTAAACCAGATGGAAACATAAAAAAAGTATCATCCCAGAGTATCCAAAAGTGAAATCTTCAAATGTGCATTTTTTTTTCCATTAAGCTATTATTATCACTTCCATGGATGATTTCATGAAACCCTACAGAAGAGTGCAAAAGACAAAATAGGAAGATTGATTAGTAAACAAGAGTTACCAGCTATAGGCTCATTATTCTTTATGCTCCAACCCTGAATGGCCTTTACAAGACAAATTTCTACTCTGCTATGTGGTTTCTGCACCATGGCCCTAGGATTAATTATAAGGCGCCACATGCAAAATCCACTATGATGGATTGTCTGCCCGCATCAGCATAATTACTAACCACAGTTATTGACAGTCCTTGTTACTGGAGCAACCAACCAGTAGAATTGAGAGGTGAATGAAAATACTTCGTAGGAAAGGGCAAAGAAATGCAATTAGAAAAATGAAGACCCATCAAAGGAGTTAGTATAATCCCTCAGCTTTAGGGAACAACAGATAGCTGACAGCAGAGTGAATAATTCACAACAAATCATTTAGGAAATGCAGCATCTTTAGATGGTGAGTCTATAGACTCTGTAATATCCAACACTAGAATTTGAGTGTTGCTTAATCATTTCTAAAAATCAAGTCTCTTTTTATGATCCTTGAGGGAATTAACTATAGTCACGATCATATAACCCCTTGAAAACTTTGAAACTTTTACAGTAACTGTGGCTTTCTTCTTAAGATGACAAAGAAAAATTGGATTCTGAACTATGATATATTGTAAAACTTCTGAGCATTACTTTATATTTACGTGGAAGTTTTAGTCTCAGAATTTAAAACTGAAGTCAGCAAGTGAACAATAGGACACCTATTGGGGCTAGACACTATCTACTATTTCACCCTTCAGTAGTCTACAGCAAATTCAGTCACACAAAGTAAGACTCTCATAAGTCTGATATTTAAAGGCTGCTTTCAGGCTTGTGTTTCCACTCTTGACTCTTCAGTGGCCTTCTCCAATAATTTGAGGAGACCGTTGTCTCCTGAGCCTATGTCTTTCTCTTGCATTACTTCAAAGGAAAGCAGGTAGAGGCAACAGGCATCTGAAGAAGACAATAATTTGGTTGTTCAGAAAATACTCCTCCTATTCATGTCCCTTGTGGATTCATTTCTGTTAAAAACAGATGTACTTGCTGTATGGGAGAGCGAGCCAGAGGTATTCAGCTCTATTGGTCAGCTATAACCAGATAACGAAGATAGGTATATTTGTTTTCACCTAATGAATTGGCCCTTCAAAGCATCACCTTTTATTCTCCTGTTCTCCTAGAGTGATTTTTTTTTAACAGAAATATAAATAATTAAGGGCAAATGAGAATGGTGGAGTTCTAAAGGAAAAATTCTGCTGCAGGGAAAGCTGTGTATGGATACTCTTTCGTGATATATAATGATAAACTCAGTAGCTGTATGCCACCGAGTCATAAGCTGAAACTTAATCACATGAGAGTGGCAGGCTGAAATGAGACAGATTTCAAAGGGGAAAAAAAAAAAAGAAGGATGACTTTGGGTAATTTTCCTATAGCATTAAGATGAACTTGGACTTGGTTACAAAATGGACCTGCCATTCAACGACCCAACTCAAACAGGTCAATCAGGAGTAACAACTCTAAGTGCTCCCTACATAGATAAATGCTCCTTACATCATAAGCAACATCTTTAGTAGGTATAATATATTCTTGTACTTTTTCACTAATAACTGCAGATGTAAAATTACAAATTAAGATTATGCATACAGAAATTCATAGCATCTCCTCTAAGGAATTTATTTGCAATTCAATTAACTGAGTAAAAAAATAAACAAAAAGGGGTTTTCTATTGCTCTTTCTATTTCTAAAACTAAGCATGTTTTATTGAAGAGTTTTCCATTTTTATAAAATAAATGACAGCACTGTCTGATGCGAGTGGTGAATCAGCATAATAAGGCATGAAGACAGTGCCAGATTGCAACTGCTCAGAACTGTTCTGAACATCGCATTGCAAAAAGCATACATCTCATTCATTCTTAATAAAATTATACTGAGAAACTTTACTCAGAACCCCTGCCATTTCTTTATCAATATCTACTCAACAGGCATATCCTCAGCCAGGAAAAACCCCTGTAATTACTGTACCTACAGTAAAGATGATGATTCTATATTAAATGGTAGAGCTCATTCTTAGGGAACGACAGGCAAAAATCAGGACTTGTAAAAACACTGTAACATGACAACAAAATAACCAGCCCATAGAAAACATCCCAAACCGTAGGCATGTTAATGCATGAAAGTTTAGCCTATATATGAAAATGAGAAATATACCTGATTATCTCAAATATCACAGGTTTATTAAATATTAGACATGATAAGACCATAGATATTCTACTAGTAAGGACTATATTCCCTAACATAGGTAAGGAATACATATTCTACTTGGTAAGGAAATATTTCCCAATTCCACTACAGTGTTTCTATGAAACTTCTTTCTAACGGGAAGCATTGTGTCTGTCATATATGCCAACAAAATATAGAACAGTAACAGGTTGTGCAAGTTTTAAACCAGATGGCTACGCTCTGACTATTTCTGTGAAACAAGAAACCTGTGGAATGATGCCTCTTAATACCAGTAATGGTTCACCTCACAAGAAATGGTAAACTGCAGTAATTATATAAGCTTGACATATAAAGCTTTATATAAAATTTGACATATTTTACCATGAAAATCTTTTCACTTTTAGAGGAGGAGTGAAACCTATGTCTACAAGCTGAAGTTCAGTTTCACTGCCATGAGGCACTGGAGAACAAATTCTAGAGAAATATGAAAGCACCATAAAGAGTGGGCTGTATGTATCTTTTAACAGAAATTCCATCACCTCACAAATCTACTGATTGAGAACCTATAAGCATATTCTCCTTAAGATATGCTGCCCATAGCCTTCATTCTTACTGGAAAAATCCTTCATAAATGTACAACAATGAAATGTTACACCATTTATCAACATTTAACAAGCGAACACTATTTGTCATGATAACTTCTGCAGAAAGGTACGTGGCTTCCAAAATTTATGAAACAGATTGGCATGTGAACTATAAGCAATGAATGCAGAGTAACATATTGTATTCATAATCAATATATCCAAAAGTGATATCATCATGGCCAAGACTGATTCTTCTATACGTGCTAATTTATGAGTAATTTATCTTGAAAAATTCCTAGATATAGTGGATAAAATCCTGGCACTGTATGATTTCAGCTATTCGGCATGCCATGGAATTTATGGTTAAAGATGTAACAGTATGAGAAAAATGGCATACTTTTTAATATATTATTGCTAATATATTTCACACTATTTTGGTCTATTTGGGAAAGGAAACAACTTAGGTTTAAAAAAAAAAAACGGACCCAATATTCTTCTCTTTATAAGATTAGACATCAAGATATTCAATAAAATTTATCAAACTAAAAAGGTTACAATTATTAATATTTCAATTATTGTTACTTGAGTTACTGCTCTAATAACATTATAACCACATAATTTAGAAGGCAACCACTACCATGAAGGGAGATTTAACTGATTATGTCAAACTACAGAAGTTTTCTGAGATTAAGAAAAGCAGTAACCGTTTGTGGTATGCCCTAGTACAAAACAACTAACTACATAGAAGAACACAAATACCTATAATTTTAATTCCTACATTTAACAATGGTATACAGAGTAAGACTATATATTTATGTTGATCATCTTTCACTCTCCATTTTTCCATCTGTCCTATTTCTTTTTAAAAATGGATAAAAATATGTCTGTTTTCTGTGTCTATAAGATGGTCTAAAACTCTCAAAAAAGTTTCATATAACATATAAACTAAAGAACTTTACATATATTATTTCCCATTAATGCTGTATGCTAGCAGAGAGGAAACTCCAAATCATATTTCTAGGCTAAGTGAAAAGGCCAGAAACAACATTCCAAATTAACTACTTGGTTTGCAGACTGCACCACCTTTCTCTTGAAGAATCTTAGAGACTAGGACAAAGTCAATAAAAACTTCTTTAAGCACAAGTCTCTCACAGGATTCTTCTGGACAAACTGTTCAGCAAACAGCTGGATAAACACATCATGAGGTGGGTGAGCAACTGGCTCATGGGTCAAGCACAGAGGGTAATAGTGGACGACCTGTCACTAGTGGGGTTCCACAGGGCTCCATCTTGGGCCCTGTGCTCTTCAACATCTTCTTAAATGACTTGGACACAGGATTGGAAAGGATACTAAACAAGTCTGCAGATCACACAAAAGTGGGAGGAGCTGTTGACTCCCTCAAAGGCAGAGAGGCTCTGCAAAGAGACCTCGACAAATTAGAGGACTGGGAAATCACCCACCATATGACATTCAACAAGGGAAAGTGCCAGATTCTGCACCTGGGATGGGGCAACCACAAATGTACGGACAGATTGGGGAATGAGAAGCTGGAAAGCAGTGCCATGGAAAGGGACCTGGGGGTCCTGGTTAATGGCAAGTTGAGTATGAGTCAGCAGTGCCCTGGCAGCCAGGAGGGTCAACTGTGTCCTGGGGGGCATCAGGCAAAGCATCACCAGCTGATTGAGGGAGGGGATTGTCCCCCTCTGCTCTGCACTGGGACAGCCTCACCTTGAATATTGTGTGCAGTTTTGGGCACCTCAATATAGGAAAGACATTAAACCATTAGAGAGTGTCCAAAGGAGGGCAGTGAGGATTGTGAAGGGCCTTGAGGGGAAGCCGTATGAAGAGCGGCTGAGGTCACTCGGTCTGTTCAGCCTGGAGGAGAGGAGACTGAGGGGAGACCTCATGGCAGTCTACAACTTCCTCATGAGGGGAAGAGGAGAGGCAGACACTGATCTCTTGTCTGTGGTGACCAGTGACAGGACCCAAAGGAATGGCCATTCTATGAAGTGTCAAATTAGATTATTTATCAATATATGATGACATCGCTTTACACAGCAGAAATATAACATGATTTTATATTAAAAATTAGATTCTTACTTACATGAAACCTTAATCCACTTAAAGTGTAATACTAACTTTTTGTATTCTAAATTACAGCATCTCAATTATCAGTTTTAAATGCAAGTTAAATGGCTATAATGCTTCATAGGCTCTACCTGAAGTGAAATTACTTTCTATATAAAAAAGTACCTGCATCCAGGTGCAGGCATAAAAAGTCTTAAAATAAATTTTTAAGGTAATGACTTGGAAACCATGCCTTTATATTCAGGCTCAAAAGAGACACATGTAAACCATTAACTGAATTTCTATTATATGCTATTAAAGAAAGCACCTATTCCTGCAACCACCTGGAAACACTTTTCCATGTAAATCTAGTCAAGAGTCAATTTAGGAACAAAGCACCATATGATGGACAGCCCAGTCTAAACAAGAGGTTTTAAGATAGCTGGCAGTTAACCTCAGGGAGAACAGTGGAGGAAGCTGCTGGTTCTTGCCTGGAAGAACTGCCTGGCAGTTTTTTGACTTCCAGCTATTTTAGTAATGGAGATTAAATCTCACATTTCAGCATGCAAAAGGATTTTGTAATGGTCAGAAATAATTCCTCACAATCATTTTAATAATAGTTGTGGAATAAAGGAAACTGTTGTAGGATTTAAGATTATTTCTTTATAATTTCAAAGCATCTACTGTTTAAAGTGGTTAAATCTACTTTTTTTATGGCAGATAATGTAGATTTGCTTAGAAAAGTAAGAGTCTGTCCTTACAGGCCCTGTGGATAAAACCTTTTATTTGAGATCTTGTGTAATGAAACTATATTAATTTACTTGTCTCATGTTTTTCCAGTGTTACCAGATTGTAAGAGATTTGTCAATAAATGGAACAAATAACAGAATGCAGACTTACAGATTTGATTTTTCCACATCTTTTTTAAAACATTAATTCCAGAAACTTTTGCAATGTGGAAACAAAACTTGAACAGTGTACATCAATGGAGGCAGTGACATTTCTGTGAAATATAGAATGTATGTACAGAAATATGACTTGCAAGCCTTTTAAGTTTTGGCAGCACAAAAAGACTATTAAGCTACTCTGCTTGTGAAGCACCGCAACAGCAAGTTCCTATTCTAAATAATTGCTACAGAGCAAGCTTCCCTATTCTCTACTTGCTAATTGTTTCCATTTCTCTTTATTTCTAGTTGTTTTATTATATCTATTTATAGATAATTTTAATATTCTGTTTCAAAATGTAAAAACATTGCACTTGCCCTTACTGTAGAGCATCTTCTTATTAGATCAATTTACTTATTTGTCAGAATAACTGTCAGTTATATATATATATATATGTATATATGTATGTGCGTGTATATATATATATTTTTTTTTTCACTCGTTCCTCCATGTCTCTGCAAGTCCTCCAAGCTTGCTGCTCTCTGCAAAAGCACAAGAAGCAGGCTTCCTGAGTGTGAAGTCATCAAATCCTTTTTTCTACAACCAAGAAGCAAAACATATTCTAAAGAGATATCCTGCATTAAAAAGAATTAAACCAACCAAAACTTGTTAAAAGTATGGCCTTACAAAATTATCACTTCCAATATTTTATATGCACCATGCAGATGAACTGCTCAACATCTAATGTCATAGTGCCCTTTCAGACACATATAGATCAGTGCTTTCTGGGAAACAGAGACAGTGTACACAGAAATGCTGTGACTGAAATATGTGGTGTAGAGGGTAAAATAAAATGCTTATTTCTTACAGTGAAGTTTTACCATAGTGTGTACTAGGAACTATAACATTCAATATATTAAAAAATAACCTGAAAACCAAGGAGTAAAATGCAAGATGACATTAGTTTGCTGATGATACAAAGTCAAGTCAATGGTTAGTTGTGAAGAATCACAGAAGAACCTGTAAGAGGAGCCTGAACAATACCTGGGCCTGATGAACCAGCACCCATCTGCTGCAGCCAGTCTGAAAACCACTGCTATATCATATAGTTGAAAAACATTTTCTTCTTAAAAAGTTTCTATGAGAAATCTATTGTTTCTTCTCCTGTAACATTATTTTCTCATAAGTAACTTTAAATTCTCTATTCACTGAGGTGACAGTTGGAAAACAGCCCTTTTCCCAAATGAATGGGTGATTTGCCTTCATCAGGATTTTGCCCCATATGATTCTCCATGTATGAAACTAAGAAAAATACTAAAAGTGGTAATTGCTTAAGTTTATAATAATTTAGATACTAAATTATTAGTATCTAAACGTAAGCCAGTAATACAACTCAGATGAAAAACAAAAACTTTCTCATATCCATTAGAATAAGACCTTATATGGCCACTTATTATTATGTTCCAAGTTTTTTATCCTTTGGTGGCACTCAGAATCTACATTCTGTTTTTGTAAATCTGACTGTACAATGACTCAATGTCTGAACATGTCAGAGTGTCCATAATATATGCACAGTATTTGCCCATAAGTCCATAATATTTGAACAACTGAGAAATCTGGTATCGACTGAATAAAATCCCTACACTTGGCTTTAAATAGTTTATTGCATATCTTCCTTCATTGATGTGTTTAAGAGAAAGTATGTAATTGTTTTTGTGTCAGAAGCAGCAGATGGAATTGGAAATAGAATATTCTATAAAGTCTATCAATAAAAGAAACACCTGTTGTAAACATGTATAATTACACTGAATTTCATTTGTACCTAACAAAAATTAATTTTTTTTAGGGGTAACCAAGACAAACACAGAAAAATGATCTCAGTAATAAGTTCTTCCTATTGAAAAATTGGTAAAGATCTTTAAAATCTGAGCAAGCACATGATGACTGAGTAATACTGGCTCTAAAAAGATGAAAATCAAGTAAGCTTTACTTTCTTGGTAAAGTATTTGATGCAACTGTCAAAGTTTTGTAAATAAAAATTGCATAAAAAAGACAAAACTACCTATTTTACAAGACAAAATCATGCCTTTCGTGCCTAATAAACAGAAAATGACTCATGTTATTAATTAAAGCTAATGATACCAATGCTCCAGATTAAGATCCAGCTAGTGCAAACCTGCTACATGTGTTGGAAACATTTTTTAGGACAGCAGTAATTTAGAAGATGAAAAGGATGTTATAATAAGGAAATTAAGTCATATTCTATCTCTAGAGAACTCACTGCCATCATCAAAAAAGTGAGTTATGGATTGGATTTATAAGACATAGACATGCTTGGTATATCATCGTTGAACTAATTATGAATTGCACAGAAATAAAGACAATGAAACTCATTGCTTTCACCTCATGGGGAACTAAATAGACAGAAATAGCATCTTTAAGCTATAAAACATGCTTAATCTGCACAAACCAATGGACCTGAAGAAGAAAATAAGAGCAACAGAAAAAAAACGCTCAAAGCCACTCATAAGCAAACTATAGTATTACACACGTGTCTATGTAATTTCTGCTTTACATAATTGCTTGAAATAAATGATCTGTTTGACAAATTTTGGAAGAGCAAGGACTGAGGAGGAAGGAGAGTAGAAAAATACAGAGATTAATAATGGCTGAAATACATTTTCTTTTTCACTCTTTTTAAACCAACATAATATCATAATTTGTAACTACCAGCCAATAGCATCTTCTCTGGCACAGATAAACACGTGCACACAGATAATGGCATGTGAATTGGCTGGACTGTCTTCTGTTGAAATTATGCAGATACACCATCTTCAGAGGAAAAAGTGGTTATCAGAAAGATGCCCACTTCCCTGTCTTATTCTAGGTTAAAGAATCTGTATTGTACAATAGTTCCCTAGAACTGTCATTTAAGTTTATTATTCCCTAACATGTATACTAACAGTATACACTTTAACGTGCTGCTTTTAAACAGTGCAGTATAGCATAAAATAGGCAAAATAAGCTCTTGCAGGTTATCACTATGATGAAAACCAGCTAAATTAATCAGAATCAGAAGAGAGGAGGTACTTTTCCTCATTCGTAATTTGGAAAGTGAAAAGTCCCTTTGGGATACACATTTTTCATAATTTCAGATCACGCTTGACCTCACCTCTTTTGTTTAACCAAGCCTATTAATCAAATACATCCCAGAGGTGACTAATGATCTTCCAGAATTCTAATAGAAGCAGAAAGTCAAGGACAGAACAAATTGATCCACATCACCCACCTTATTAAGTTTACAATGCTGACAATGCTTCCCCAGTTTTACTCAGAAATGTAGCCCATCTGGTTATTTTAAGACTACTGCTTAAGACTAAAACTATTTGACATACTGACTCTCAAAGGACCAGATGACAGATTTTTGTCTCAGTGCAATATATCCTTTAAAATCTATGTTGTAGATTCTTTCCTTCACGTACAAAATTAAGGGGCAGTTAAAGTTACTTTTATAAATTTCCCTGAAACCTGTAAGCAGCCTCCTGATGAATGAGCCTTAAAGACTATCATCTCAACGTACTTTTTAAAAATAGTGTACATCAACTTTTCCACATAGTTCAAATAAATGAAGGCGAAATGGAGTTGACATCACATGCAGTTTTCATTCTTCATAACTATAAATAGAAATTTTGCTCAAATGATCACTGCATTGAAAAGACATGCTAAAAAGTGCAGCTTACAAAAAAAAAGCCAAAGAGGACACAGTAATAAACAATGTTTCTGTTCTTCATGGGCCTCACAAAACAGCAGATAGATTTTTCCAAAAAGATAAAAATTGGAAATAATGCTTCCCATGCTGCCTTTGCACAGCAATTTCAGCAACAACCAAATTTGAGATCCAATGCTACAACAGTTGCTCATATAGGAGGGATGGAGTTTACTCTGTGTTTTGTAGATCTCTGATTAAGAGGACTGGAACATCTTTTGTTGACATAAATGCGCCAAACCAAACCTACCAACTCAGTTCACAGCCAACACAAACAGTGGTGGGAGATGGGAGCTCCATCTTGGAGCATCACTGCTTAAAGAATATACTGTTATTCCACAGCAGAAATTTGAAGAAGGAAGAAGAAACATTGCCCTTCCACATCAAGGGATGAATGCCTGCCTATGATATCACAGAGATTACTTAATGAGTTGGAGATTACCTGTTCTGTTGGTCACCATACATACTGCATTCCCCCCCTAAAAAAGTTAGACAGTATTTGAGGCAGAAATAGGAGTTGATCTGCTATTAGAATACATAGGCAGTATTTTTTTTTACCACTGAACAACACATTGGTTATATATACAACATAATTTTCTGATTTGGAAATCTTTGTGCATATCTGCAGTTAATAATTGTGTCATGTCTAGCAGAAAGAGGATGCCATGAACATAGAAAACTAAAAGAATCTATTTAGTAAGTACTGAAAACCCAGTGTAGTGAAATATCCATCATTAGTCATGTTTTAGATAGCAAAACAGAAACCTCAAATTCTGTGATTTTTCAGAATGGAAACAGAAGACAGAAAAATTAGAGATTTACTATATGCTTTACTGGTTGCGTGGAAAGAAATTACTAACCGAGGACAGAAAGCTACAAAAAGAACATAAAAAAGGAGTGAGAATAATATTGCCTAAAGAAAATTACTTTAAAATTATATCTTTAAATTGAATACATGAAAAGTAGTATGAAAGAAAATCTCAAGAACATTGTGACTCACCAAAGCCTAACGAAAAGAGAAAAGCTTCGTTCAGATCCACATTAACCTAAAGATTTTGATGACTGGGTAAGAATTTCCTTCCTTGTTGCCCATTGCTCCTGGGAAGGGACTTAATGCCCTACGTATATAGCACATATTTGAGGTGAAAAAGACTGTTTTGCTAAACATGTAACAGAATAGTCACAGTTCTACTCATAGGCCTCCCTCTGCTAAACTCCGAATTGAAACTGGAGCATCAGAGGCTGTTCTTACCCATCTTTCAAAAGTAAACTGAAATGTACTGAAACTTCGTTTACGAAATAGCTTTATTCATGACCACCTCGTGGATGTATCTTTCAAATAGAAAATCTCACTGTAAAACCACTGGTTTGGTTTTGAAATTGAGAAGGACTACATGACCGGTAGAAATACATGGAAGCTATCTATCAAGTACACAGAAGTCATCAGAATTCTGAGTAGTGAGAGGTGGTGGACCTGAATTATTTGTTATTTTCCTGAGAGAAAGAAATAAAATCATAATTCTTCTAATTACATCAGAAGTCTTTATAAGATATTTGAAAACTGTTATGACTGAGAAAAAAAGTTGAAATTATACATTATCAAATCATCTGTTATAACTCACTATGATTTGAAGGATCATTGTGCTCATCTTGAAGACAACATGATTAGAGACAGCCAGCACAGCTTCACCAAGGGCAAGTCCTGTCTGCCCAACCCAGTGGCCTTCTATAATGGAGTGACGACATCAGTGGACAAGAGAAGGGCTACAGATGTAATTTACCTGGACTTCTGCCTTTGACACACCCCCATCCCCCAATAACTTTCTCTCTAAATTTGACAGAGAAGAATTTGATAGATGCACTGTTGGATGGATAAGGAAATAGTTGGATGGTTGCATCCAGACAACTATGGTTAATGGCTCAGAGTCTTGGTTGGACATCAGTGACAAGTGGTGTCCCTGAAGGGACAGTGCCATTTAATATCTTCATTAATGACACAGACGAAGGGTTTGAGTGCACCCTCAGCAANAAACAGCAGATAGATTTTTCCAAAAAGATAAAAATTGGAAATAATGCTTCCCATGCTGCCTTTGCACAGCAATTTCAGCAACAACCAAATTTGAGGAAATAGTTGGATGGTTGCATCCAGACAACTATGGTCAATGGCTCAGAGTCTTGGATGGACATCAGTGACAAGTGGTGTCCCTGAAGGGACAGTGCCATTTAATATCTTCATTAATGACACAGACGAAGGGTTTGAGTGCACCCTCAGCAAATTTGCAACCAAACTGTTCTAAAATAAACCCTACATATACATATTTACACACACTGAGCCTTCAGTTCATTTCACTCTAACCTGCCCCAAGGGATCTATCAACAAGAACCTGGGTTACCCTCACCTTCTGGGGCAGGTCATAACACCATATCACTAACTTATGGGAAAGTCATAATCTCTATGGTGCAGTGATATAGTTTCTCTTTGCCATGATTCTAGAGAACACACTTTTAGGAAATATTTTCATTTTATAATTAGGATACTATTTTTGCCATAGAACTGGCTAGTCATTGAAAATTTTTGCTTAATGTATTTTTATTTTGTTGATTTTTGTCCTCCAGTTTTTCCCCACAATGATTAGCTAGTTGGAGTCAACATCCTTGGAGATATTTAAAAGCTGTCTGACGTAGTCTAGGGCAACTTGCTCTAGTTGCCCTCATTTGAGTTCAGATGAGATGACCTCGAGGCCCCTTTGAACCTCCACTGTTCCCTGAGTCTGTGTTGGCTTTGCAGAAAAAACAGGTTGCAAAGGAAGGTAAGCAGACAGATCAGGAACACTTCATAATGTGATCCAAAGCACAGTCAAGTGGGATGACAGTGAGACTTTCTTTAAAAGCATATGTCCGCTTCTAACTCAAACAATACTGAAGTGGCATCCACAGCACCGAAGATGTAGAAAAAGCATCAATAGTTGGTGAGTCATGGCTCATAGCTTTCTGAAGAGATTTCCTGATGAGTATGGTATTTTCCATTACTCAGCAAACTGCCAAATTTTCTACCTACATTGAACAGAAAGGTTTGTAGTCTGAATATAAAAGAAGATTTAGAGGGCCAGGGCAGATAAAACTAACCACTATGGTCTGAAAAATCTAGTCCTGAACCAAAGTGAGATTTCACTTCATTTCATAATTATGTTCACCATGCTTACAACAGGGCTAGGATACTTGCCTATCTCAGGGCACTGTGAAGAAGAACATAAAGATGACTAGATAATGAGCCAAGCAAACAACTCAAAATAGAAGTATATTTGACCTTCTTAGAGAAAATGGTTTAGCTTTCAAATTATGTTATAGGATAATCCACCTATAAAACCAATCACTTTGCAAGCAATGCTAATCTGCCCTAAAATGCTCCAAGCGGACCTGGTTGAAAACCATTCTCTTCTCACTGTGCCTTTACAAAAGCAAGTTATTCTTGTTACAATGGGAAAACTTTATCAATAAAAGGCACTGTAAAATACCCTCCACATTAACCGAATTCAAAAGGTGTATGCCACCTTCCATAAAAGGTATTTTCTACAACCAATACTCCACATCCATGACCATTTTATCTCTGGCTGTCACACGCATCATCCTTGGCCTGGGAGCTGTATTTGTCTCACATGAAATCAACTGGTTTGGATCATCACACACAATACTGCAGTTGCTGATGTGCTTGGGCACCTTTACTGATGAACTGACAGAGACTGACTCTGTAAAAAGCAGTAGGAGCCATGAAGGTCCCATTAGTTTGTGTTGTGTAATGGCATGGGGACATCTCCATTAGCAGTGTTTCTGAAGGAGTCACTCTGGGCTGGTTAGCAGTTGTGTTAGCAATTAAGTAACAGTCACAGTGTGAAGTAAAATTCTTCCTACTAAAGGTTTTACTGGGCTTAAAGACCTTAAGACATATTGATTGTATTGACTAGAAAGTGCTATATGCCTCTTTGTTATTGGTAAAATAAATAAAAATCAATCCTGCATCCAACTCAGAGCTGATCAAATTAAGGTACACAAATAATCAAATCATTGAACATTACAACAATTACTCCTATGCCATGTAAGCTAGTAAGAGGAAACTTGCAAACTAAATAAAATCCACTAAAAAATATTTTCCATAATTTTAAGTATCGACATCCAGTTCCTCCAACATGAGAATACAGTTCTTTCCTTATTACTCAAAGCACAGGTAACTCATATTTAATGTTACTAAAGCAGTACTGAGCCGTTAGTGATTCCTGTAACATTCCTCCAGAGAATACCGAAATCCAGCATGATTAATGATTTAAATTAACCCAAGTATACTGATACATTTTAATTTTTGAGAAAATCACATCAAAAGCTATGCTATGGTAATTTGACACAATGCAGTTTTTAGAATCGAATGAAAAGTAATCAAGTTACAATAAAGACAGCTGAATAGGAATGTGCATAGAAAGAACTAAAGTAGGTACCACCTGTAATTGATGTCCCCTGGTAGCAAATCTATTACTTTTGTAACTGTGATCCAGGAGGATGCAAATAAATAGGACTCTGGGAGCAATAACTACATGTGGCAATACTTATATAAGTAGTATTTTCATTTATATTACTGAACAACAATGATCAATTCAATTTGGAATTTTTACTAAAGCCTATAACAAAATCTTAAGCACATTATGGCACATATCATCAGTGAAAGTTCACAAAATATCACAAAATTAACACAAAGAGTTTACACTTCCTCAACATCTTCATAAAATATTCTAACCTGCCAATAAGAACCAGCTTAGTGCTACCAAGCAGCACATCCAGTCCTTGCCATATTGCCTGCCCTATGGGCCAGGTCTAGCTAGCTATATATATATTTATATATATATAGCTAGCCAGATATAGCCCTAGCTATCAGTCGCCATGATCTCCATGAAACCTAATTGAAGTTATCTGTGTGAATTTTCTCCTGACACCATTTTTTACCAGTCACACATTTTTACCATCTGTATATCTACTGGTGAAAAAAACCAACCGTCTTCCTACATCACTTTACTTGTGCATTCTCACACTGTAGGGTTTGTTCTTTGGAGGGATTTTGGATGTAAAAAGTAAAATTTGCCTGACCTGAATGCTTGGGGCTTTATTATGTAACTGCCACTCATGCAGCTGGACCAATTATTCATAACAAAAATCTCATTGAAATCCACTGGAATCCATTGAAAAAATCCACAGTTCCAAAAACTCTATAATAAAGTTATAGATTTTTCTTCCCAATGGGCTAAATTATATATCATGTTGTAATAGGGTGACGGTTTGATATTCAAAACACATCAAAGACTTCTGGACTCACAAATGCTTTTCATCTTCTGAGATCAAATGATCCTTTATCCTCTATCACATTTACTCAGCAGTAGAATTTTATGCTGCTTCTGTAGATCCAAACAAAGGGTTTACAAAGCAAAAGAAGAATGGAATAGGAAGTTGATCTGAGGAACTTCTATTATAAATGAAACAACTGTCAAAAGTGGAGGGAAGCTGTGCAAGTTCTCTCAAAGCAGGGAAATGATTTTGTAATTTTGTCCTTTAAGTATACACAAAATTAAATGGGCCCATGTCTGGAATTCCCAAATGCAGATGCATTCTCACTTACTTTACAGCAATAACCACTTTATGAAACAACTGAGAGATAGCTCTATTTTAATAGGAAAATTTAGGGAACATGGTGTTTTCTTCTTCCTTCTCCAGCTTCAGTGTGCGCATAAATATGCTATTTCAAGCTCTAAGGAGCATCTATCTCGCTTTAGTACTTGGGATTTGGTAAAGAGTCTCATTGCAGAGAAACACTAACAATTATGACTGTGCATGGCCAACACATTCAGAATACTGAACACAGTCTGCCTTTCCAAAATCAACTATGGAGTTCACCACATGTAATAAGTATATGTTGTACAGATCTAGGCTTACTGCTTAGCACCCAGATCTTGTGGGCCAACAGGTCACTGTGGGCGCAGCACTTTGGATGACAATAGTTCAAAACTTCTTGTAAAAATATGATGATGATGATGATGATGATGATGATGATGATGCTTGCCATGCAAATCTATTAAGCAGTATCATTATTGGAATGAGGCTAATACTTTTTTTACATTATTATCATTATTACTAGAAGGATCACACCATATCTATACATGACAAACTCAAGATGTTTGTTCTTCTAACAGAAACGTGCCTACACTTAACTGTATAAAAATAATAAAATATAAAATGTTCATTAGATTTAATAAACTGCTCTTGATGTCATGATTTTCTTGCTTTACATCACAAAGTTTAACAAAAATTTAAAAAATCCAAATCCAACACTGCATGTAGTGGGCAGGTTTAGCTCCAAGTATGGGATACTGCTTAACTCCATTCTGAATTTGGCTGCTAGGTGGAAAGGAGTCTAAGTTCCTGATGATGAAACCTCTAAATTCACTGCCATAGTATTGCTTTTTAGTACTGAATTTTAAGAGGTCTTTGATCAAGGAAGTTCTGATGCAAGTGAAAAAAACCATCCTTTAAAAAAAAAAAAAACAAACCACCAACAACCTATGAACAGTCAGTACCAATCCCTAACTGATACCAGAGGAAAGGAAAAACAGTGATATAATTTTCATGACTGCCATTAGGGAGTAAAGTTGTAAAAAATAAATCCATACTTTGGAAAGGTGAAAGCATCATTCAATTTGTTATCAGTTCTGCCTTAATACATGCACAGCATGTATTGCTGACCTAGAGCTGCAGGCTTATTCTGGGAACTCAACAGCCGGTCAGTCACAAACTGTCTTGCTCATTCTAACCTGTACTCTCCCCGCACATTAATGAACTGTTTGGTGGTATAGTCTCAACAAGACTGATACTGTCTACTTTTTGCTATGTGTATCACACATCAATGCATTAAATATCACTTAGGATTTCAGAATTCACAGAAGTTATTATTACATCTCATTGTGAGACTATGATTGAATTTTCCCGAGTTGAAACGAGTCTTGTAACTTATCATTTGCCTTTCTGAAGCCTCATTTTAGGGCATCTACTGTACACAAATATTTGGTTTTTAAGTGTAAGAAGTCCATTTAATGTAGCTTAAAATTTAAACATCTACATTTCCCTACTGCAGAATCTTTAAGGGTAAAATTGAAAAATCCGAATCAGTGGGATGGGGCACAGAATTTGAGAAAAAAAAGTCAAATTCATGTTTTGAGATAAAGAATTTAATTGGACAGAAACAAAAGGGAAACTACTACTACTACTACTACAGAAAACAAGTGCAACCCACTAACCAATGCCTGGACAGCTGCACTGAATGAGGTTATCTTGAGAGGTCCCTTCCAACCCCAACCACTTCATGCTTCTATAATCACAACTGGTCAGTAATAAGGGAATATGTGAAGGATGAGATCAATTTTGTGTTAAATGCTTGTACAAACAAGTCACTCTGCAGGGATCTGGACCAACAGTGTTGCAGACTTTCCAAGTTTAGGCAAGTATGTCCCCAAGCTGTTCTGGTACAGACTTCTGTGGCAGGTTAGTGACCTTTTGCAATCTTTTTCTGAAGGGAAATGAATCTTGATATCAAAGGCTCATGAAACAATAACAGTATGGCTGTTTCTTGGTTATTTCAATGGTACGCTGTCAACAGCAGGGTTTATGAGCCTGATAAATGTGCGTTCATGCAGAATAGGGAAAAGGCCACATTTGCATTAAAATTCAGTTTTAATTGTCCTTATTTTTTATTGATGCCTGGTGAATTGGATCTATAAAGAACCATTTTTAAGCAGAATGAAATTTGACAAATAGTGTAGCTGTGTAAACAATTTCAGTAATTATGGCAGCAATTATTCTCTCTTCTATCTCTTGGTAGCTTTAAAAAGAGGAAAAAGAAAGTGACAAGAGACCAGTTTTAGAAACCCCATGGAGGTCTCAGTATTATAAAAGTCAGAGAAGCCAGATATCAAAAATTTATGCAACACAGGTTTAGCAGAAGAAGATAAATGTCGTCCCTATCCTGAGAAAAACCTTTCTTACTCAGAGAAATCAATAGACTAATTAAACAAACACATATGAAAAATGCCAGCTACACAGAAACTTTAAACAAGAATATACAAAGTTATGCAGTCACAAAATATTATACACCACCATATTAATTATGCAACTACTAGAAATCATACTGACATTATTCCCTCTCCAGGCTCTGTTAGAAAAATCAATCACTGCTCAGGATGATAATGAGGACACACTGGCAGTCAGAGATTACCTCTTCAGGCAGGTTTTGTTGTCTTCTGTAGAGGCCTGGTTACACAGGAAGCCCTTTAGTTTGAAATTATTAACATTTTCAGTGCAGGGAGGGAGGAATTACATTCTAGCTGCACTAGTGCTGCTGAGAGCATGATTTCTAAAAAACCACAGGTATACTGCATACAAGTATATAAGAGAGATCAGATTATGATAATATTCATTTCTAGAACCAAACCTCATTAATCATCCAGTATCAAAGTGTAATAACTCCATCCCAACAGAGCACTACTTGCCAGTTTCTCATTTCACACTAACTACAAGTGGGGCCACTGGGAGTATTGTCATACACTGACTAGGGAGAGCATAGAGACCTGAGCATGTCAGTGAATTCCTCCTCAGAATAGTAAGCTTTAAAAACAGTTAGAAAGAATACAAAATGGCAACCATTTACTTTAGGAGCTTAAAATACAATGCAGAGACACAGAGAGAAAAATCTAGACAATAAAACAATAAAAAGAATCTTGTAAGGAGAAAAGAAGCCTATGAATTCAGAAAAAAATAGCTTTAACAGAGGAATAGCAACAGAGTCTTTATGGCTACAAAGGAAAATATGAATACCCTGCAGAATACATTACTGATGAGAAGCTAAACTAATTTACAAGTTTCTTGGTCCTCCAGCTTTTTCCTTTTCTGAAACTCAGGGATACTTTGGAAATGCAAAGAACGGAGAAATATTTTCATTATCTGTCCATTAAGAAGATTCAGAGAGCTGCTAGACACAGTGAATGGTATGTGACCTAGCAAATCAAACCTAAAAAATTCAATTAATTCCTAAGCAAAACCCAAAGCAGGTTTGTTTACTGTAATTTTCTACTGCTCATAGTCGCATACAAAATACTGAAAGTTACACAGCATTTCAATAAAGAATGTGTATCAAGGTATGTGGCCCTCTGTCCCTTGACAAGTAAGATTGTCCAAGGGAGTGCACAACATTTAAAAGCTGTACTAAGTGAAGCTGAGGTTACACTTACTTTTCTGAGTATCAGTACTGTTACAGTTCTACCCTTCAAAGTATTCTGAAAGCACAGAAAGGAAGTAAAACGTATGCAAAAGAACATGAATCTACAGGTAGGGTTTCACTGAGACTCAGCTCTAGAAGCACCAGCAAACATCAGAGTCACTGCCACAAAAAGCACCCACAATACAAAGCTCTGCAGCTTGCAGATAAGACAAAAAGGCAACAAAGATAATTGGAATGACAGAATCATAGAACTGTTCAGGTTGGAAAGCACCTCTAAGATCATAGAGTCCAATCATGAACCCAGCGCTGCCAAGTCCACCACTAAACTAAGTGCCACATCTAAACATCTTTTATACACCTCCAGACTCAAACACTTCCCTGGGCAGCCTGTTCCAATGCTTGATCAGCCTTTCAGTGAAGAAATTTTTCCTAATATCCAGTCTAAACCTCTCCAGGCATAACTTGAGGCCATTTCCTCTTGCCCTGCCACTTATTGCCCTGGGAGAAGATGCTGACCCCTTTCAGGTAGTTGTACAGAGCGATAAGGTCTCTCCTGAGACTTCTTTTCTCCAGGCTAAACAATCCCTTAGCCGCTTGTCATAAGACTTGTGTTCCAGACCCTTCACCACCTCTGGTGCCCTTCTCTGGATTCTCTCCAGCACCTCAATGTCTGTCTTGCAGTGAGTGGCCCAAAACTGGACACAGTACTCGAGGTGCAGCATCACCGGTGCCGAGTACAGAGGGACAATCACTGCCCTGGTCCTGCTGGTCACACAATTGCTGATACAAGCCAGGATGCCACTGGCCTTTTGGGCCACCAAGGCACACTGCCAGCTCATAAAACAGTGCACCTAGTTTGACCAATCAAACGATCAACGTCACTAGCAAAGACAGGTATTTTTAGGCATTTCAGCACATGTTATTTTAGAAGACATTTACAGGATGAGTGGCTGAAGAGTCAGAGGTGATCTGCCCACATAGCAGATCCTCTCAGAAAGCTCCTGACAGGATACGCCATCAAATATATGGCTTTGCAAACATAGAACTAACTCATAAAGAACTACAAGACTCCCAATATTTAGCATCAGACAGCTGACAACTCAGTTGCCTTTCTATATGCTGAGGACTCATTTTTTCCACTTCTAAAATTCAGAGAGCAGCAGCCTTGCTCTCATTTTCTGGACCAAGAGCTTTCTCTGACAGAAGCACCTGTCAGTGCTTCAGTCAATCCATCAGCTGGAGTCGCCTGTAAAGCAGTTGTTGCCTCCACTGTCTGCACGCAACCTGTTCTGCACATACAGTTCAAAGAATAGTTTACTTTTATATGTCAATATTATTATTAATTACCTGTCTGGATTAGCAGTGAAGATGTGTTTTATTAGGCCACACAAGTATAGACTACTGCATGACTGAAATATAATTAATCTCTTAAAACCTTGGAGAGTTGATGGACAGGGTAGTCTAATGGTAGAAAATAAAATTTACTGAAGCACAGTTAAGCATATGAGAATGTTAATATTATCAGAGAATAACAAACATATTTTGATATTGAGAACATGAGTCTGTGATTTTGCATTTTTAACACTAAGCAGAAATTTAATCCTATCCTTCCCCTCATAAATAACTGCATTTAATTACACAGCTTTTATTTGAAAGGATGAAGAACTGTGTTTCTTATTCATGCCCACATTTTATCTCTTACCATTTCATTACAATTGACCTGTTAACCATGACACCTTCTGTCTCCCCTCCATATTCTAAAACATATTGCGAATCAGTTCATTTAAAGACATGATGAACAGAATTGCTTTTGTCTCTGATTCTCTCTGGAACATGTTTTGTTTTATTGTCTGCTGGGGAATACCTTGTTGATGAGGCACAAGTTCTCAAATCAAGGCAGCATTCCTAATATGCTGATAAAAATGGATTCCTTTTGCAATTCCTCTGGCAATCGGATACATTCATTGTAAGTTGCTGATATGTGCAAAACACTAACACAATGTGCAAATATGCAAAACACTAACACAAAGCACTACAATCCCCAAAAGACAAAGAGAAGACAACCGATGATAATATTTAGGTCTTCCCTAGCCTTTGGAGGTATCAATACCTTATCTATACCCAAGAATCTCAACAGCTGAGTAACTCAGTACTGAGGTAACATTGCATCGAGCAGTATTTTTAGAATTAGCAAGTTTGGGCTAAAATCAGTAGAGATTGTCAGTGAGACCAATAATGTGATATGTATATGGTTTTGCTAGATGGTCAAGTTAAAGGATTAATTAAATCTCAGTAAGGGTTGACGGGCTTCTGTATTTAAAGATTAAGCATGGAACATTTTGTGCTTTGAACAAATATATGAGGAGAAACTGTGGGAAACATGATGGATTCTTAATATTTGAGATGTCAGCAAGACTTTGTCAGTGCTATAACCAGGTGTCAACATTCGCTTTTGTCCCTAAAAGATGTTTTTTGCCATATGGATGGTATTCTGTACCTAAAAAGCTTCACATAATCACTTTCAATGTGCTATAAGGTATTCAGGAGATTACAGTCCATAGAAGAACATGACTACAGACATGGAACAATTCTAAAAAGGATCAGAAATATCTGACAACACTGACTGTGGCCCAAAATAACAAGGAGACTGATTCCTTGCAGAGGTGAGTCTGACAGAAAAATTTGTACTTTGTTTGCCCTACAGAAGCAACCTGAGAGCTCTCCAGTTAATTCAGGAAATCTACATAAAAAAAGTATGAAGACATTTAAGATACTGAAAGAACTAAGTCTCTGTGGTGTATCCACCAAAAATGAAGTTATCACAGATATCTGGTTAACAGTCTTCTAAAGTTGTAAAGCATAATCTAGATGTTTTGGATCTCACAAAGTAATACATACTATATGATTATATACTTAGACCACATTAATTATACTCAAATAGAATAGTTGTCTCTGACAGTGGTCTGTCAGCACAAAAAAATGACTATTCACATGAAAACATGGCTTATGTAGGAAAAGTCCATGTTAAAAAGTATTGACTGCAAACTGCTAGTATTATAACCAAACAGGTCCTAATAAACAGTCCCTAAAAATACAGTCTTTTTTTTGCTTTGTTTAGTTTTTTTTTTACATATACAACTTCAGAGATAGATTACTGAAGAAAAGATGCTGTTAAGCAAGACTCACAACTAGACTGCTTGACGAAAAAGGAAAAGGACCTAAGCACATCTGTCTGAATTCACAAGAAAAGTAGAGACTGCTTAGACATATAATAATTTCTGTCACTAGCTGATCAATAGCAATCAAGACCTGAGACTTCCTACTGCTTCTTGAAACTTATGGTGTATGTTTGTAATAAGAAATAACACCCACTTTCTGACAAATGTACAAGGTTGTACACACACTGACATACTCCATTAAATATTTCTTCTCCAGAGAGAGGAATACTTAATTTCAAAATTAAGAAATGTGATCCAGGGCCTCACAATCCTAAATGACCTATTATAATAGTTACATTCTTTCGGTTTGGAAAACAATAGCAATATTTCTGGTAAATGCATCTTCCCTCTCCCCACCACCAACTACAACATTACTCTCCTTGATCGCTTTTTTTTCAAATGCATTCACTATGGAAACAACTGATCCACATCGTAAAACAAACTTTAAGAAGTACTACAGTAAAGGACCTCAAATGTTTAAAAGAAAAAAGTATGGCACAGTGCTAGCCAGCTTGTTGGAGGTGCATTTCTTATGTTGGTTTTCAGTTTGAGTGCTAGGGATTATTCTGAAAGCTGGATCCTTATACAAGTCTTTCAGTTGCTGCCAGAAGTACTTCAACACTCCTCAGTTTAATGTGCAGAAATTAATTTTCTGTCACAGGGATGAGTCCTAGGCCATTTTTCATAAATAAAAAGGCTTCAGGGAACTAGAAGAGGGCTGGAGAGACAGCTTGGACAGTCAGACTCTGCTCATACTTCCATAGCAAATATTCTATCCTTGAAATTACCCTGTTGGAGTCAGCCTGACGCTGTCACATTTTCCCACCTTTTTTCCCCATCAACTAGTATTTCTGACAGTCTGTTCTAATGCCTTTTTTCTGCCTTTTCTTTAAGTAGGTTGTAGCTGCAACATCACATTGTATCAAATTTTCTGGGGCAAATACAACTACCATCAAGCCTTCAGGGAAATAATAATAACAAAATCTATAGAAGCAGTACAGAGCAAGTCAAATAGGGATTGAAGTTTCAAAAAAGGCTAATGTTTCACTCAGACACAATACACACAATTTTTGCTTATAAACTATGGGAGTAACCATATACCATTAACCCAACAAACAGACTTCCTACATTGTCAAGATACCATAAAGAATAACACCATATTTGAAGAATGCAAAAGGAATCACAGTGAGTTTATCAGAGGGGTTACTTCTCTGCATTCTCAAAATATCCTATATAGATTGGTAGGATTTAGTCAAAGATCATAAACAAGTGCCCCATATTACTGAAGTGAATGGAAATATCTATGATCAATAGCCATTATTACTAATGCACAGATAAATATTGAATTACTACAACAAAATACAGCTCTTTTGCTTATTTTACATAATAGTTAGACACCAGGCAATTTTACTAGGTATCTTAAAATGTATCCTTTAAGCCTAGTAAATTCCTTTTCACCTTCTAAGCTTATCAAATATATTAACTATTTAATATTCATAGTTTCCTTCTGGGGAACATAAGTATCATTTTCCTGAAAGAAGTAGCAAAACTGTTTGGGGTTTGTTTTCTTTCCCCATGACTACTGATAGAACTCTTTATGCAGACCACTAGAGGTTCCTATAGTAATTATCTCCCTCAATAAGTATTTCTCTCTTTCCCTTGTATTCTCCATGTTTACATCTTTATCTTGTCACATGAAAATTATAATATCAAACCTGGTTTCTGTGAGCTTAGATATAGGCTGAACTCAAGGCCATTTTGACAATATAAATTTCATAAGCAGACCTGTACAGAGAATAATTACAAAGCAATGGCCCTTTTTTTTCTTTGGGTACATGACCAAACGTGCCCTTTTGTTTCATCTCAGCTATTAGATTTTTAAATCTTTTAAAGATTGACTTCTAATTTTAAATTAAAAAACCCACACATTTTCACAGAACTTTTCAAACTTCAAAAAGTTTGTCAAATATAAAACTTTTGCGTAGGAAGAATTAGAATAAATCCTTGTTGCCTTTGTTCTATTATTCTACCTCTATTAAAAAAACATCTTTTACTGACCATTATGAAATAAAAGAGAGGTCAACTTGCATATCCAGACTTAAGAGAATTTTAGATTCTGTGATTCTTGGTTCCTTTGGATAACTTAGTAACATCTCTTCCCAGGGAATTGTAATTAAGCGCACTTATATAGATCTAATGTGAAAAATTGAGAAAATTATTAATATACTCCAAGACATGTATTCCACTGAGAAATTCCTACTGTGTCTCTTCTGGATTAATTACTTTTGAACATATTTTTCTCTTTATGTTTGTAATTAGATTTGCAATTCTGGCATTTATCTTGTAAACTAATTCACTAGTTATGCACAGCAACTTGTGTACTAGAGTTGCACTGATGATGTATCATGACCATGTCTACGATATAAGCATTATGAGGTATATTTTCTTCCCTCCCACATACACCGAAATTTCAAGTCAAAGTTCCTTGAAATATTCTCTTTTTCCTTCTGATCCAAAATTTACTCTGGTTAGTGGCAATAACTGACCTTGAAGGAAGCACGTGTCACGCTTGCTCTGTGATATCATATATGTTAAACTTGGCCTGACAAGTTATCTTCAGTATTTTTCTTTCCTCTTCAGCTAACTTCTAGCTACTTACATGCACCTAAAAATATGGAGAAAGTCCAGATTCAAATATGGTTTGATGATTACTGGCAGGACACACACTCACTGCTGGTATTAGACCCTTCTTATTAGTCAATTTTCAATAATAGCAATTCCTTTGATTAAGACATGTTGACAATGGAATATTCAGGTGGCAAAACAAACAAGGGCTATTTCACAAGGAATTCAGACTAAACAATCAGTCATGAAAATGCTTAAACCTTTTTGCAGAGTCAGAACACTGACTTCCAGATGACTTTGGTTACTGAACATTGGCATTGTAAACACTGAAAGAGACAGAAAAAAGTAATAGAGATTGCTTTCTTCCCTTCAAAATAACACCATGAGCTTTTCTACTACATAACAAAGCAGCTCACATTCTTGGGCTGAGGAGCATCCTATGCTATTCTTCATCATAGGAAAATAATTTGCAACAAGAACACAACATTTTATCTGTACTAGTTATTGAAGGATAGAATTTATCAGTATTACCATGTTTGTCTGATTGCAGCTTAATTCTTAGCATTCTTAAGCCATGTGACTCAGAAGGGGAGAAATGTTTATTTGTCTGGCTTCCTGTACTCAGGGTTCAGGGTTTTTTTTAGAACATCATTTTGGAAATCTTCATAATTGCCAGGAAAACAGAGTTCTGCAGCGTTTCTGTATAAAAAAAAGTCACACAGGAGCATTCCTTCACCTGGCAAAAGAGTGGTCCCATCTCAAAAACACTAATAGCTTGTAATAATAAATGCATGCTTAAATATTGAGAGGACATTTCAAATAAACATATATAATAATTAAAAGTTCTTTATCTTACTTATTTTGCATCCCTTGAAAAATCATCTACATGGTAAAGGCGTGATTCATCATCTGGAAAGAACTTTGCATCCTCTTCATTGTAAGCTTTAATTTCAGAAAATTCTGTATTTCATGAATATTGGGGCAGGATTTAAAAGACAAAACTATTAATTTCAAAACGAATACTAATTAAATTAATACTAATTAAACAACATTAAGACTGGACATCAAGCCTACCATTAAACATCATTTGTCCAAATGCAACTCCAACTATTGCACCATTTTTGCTTACTTAGTGGCACTGGAAAACATCAGAAAAATAACCAAAGTCTGAAACACAAACCAGTGAAAAAAGCAGCTGCACACATCTGAGAGACTGTAATACTCCTTAATGAGTCAGCTTATGAGGTAAGTAGACTTTAAACACTTTTAAAGCACCTGTGTAATGTATTTGAGTTACGTGAGCCAAACAGTCTTTCAGTATTTTAAACTATAACTAATAAGAATGTATCAAACTCACAAAAAGATGAAAAGGGATAAGGTCAAAGATCTTATCCCCAATTAGTTTGCAGGGAATACTCAGCAGAAGTGCATATGCATTTACACATGCAGGACTTTAAGTTACACTAATTACTATGAACTGCAGGAGACTTTAGAGTCAGCTCTGTAGCTTCACTTCCTTTCACCAACGAATTTATTAAAAAAGTACTTTGTTTTTATCAAGGAACCATCTATATGCAACACAGAGCAAAATATCATAATATTTATACATTCTGACTATTAAAACAAAGTAAAAATAAGTAGTAAAGAAAATAATTGAACTGGAACCAAAGATGTTCTAACTTAAAATTTCTGTAGCTGTTTAAGTGTCATAGTATTAAGTGTTATAAAATTAGTTTTTAGAATCTGTCTTGCAATGCAAACACCACCTTGCCATTAAACCTTAAAACTGGTCACTGAAAGGCCATCTTGGATCATTTGCAAGAGTGGATAATGCATTTGATTCACAATCAAAAATTTACAGGAATGAATTTACACAATCCTGTAATCTTCCTGCTAGATATACTAGTCAATAAACAGCAATTAAAATCCTGGAAACCTGTAGTTCTTTGTTTCTTCCAATAATGAAGACAAAAAATGAAACCAGAAATAATTAGGGCAAAAAAGTGCTTAATCTTATTTTTCCTGTTTACATTACAGAAGATAGCTAGCATCTATTTTAGAATTAAAAAAAATAAATAATTTGTCACATCTCCTTTCAAGTTTTGCTCATTAAAAAGATTTTTTTATTTTGACAGAGGATATCCTTGCTTTGTAACAATAGATGCCTATGAAAAAGATTAGTGGCATCTTATCATTAGTGAGGTGCATTTATAAGCAAGATGGTAAATAATACTAGACTGACTGTCTTTCATGAGAGAAGCTCTGGGTACTAGCCTATTTGCAAATCTTTTCATTTACAGTGCACAAATTAGAATGTTTTCTTAGGTTACATATCAAACATCACATTGCTAACCTTTAGAATTCTTAAGTTGAGGCATTTCAAAGAATTTGGTAGCAACAAACAAAATATATAGATTGTGAGTAACTCAAATCAGGGAAACAGTCCCCATCTATGGTGCTGAGTGACTGGAGACAAGAGATCTGAAATCCAGCAAGGAGAAGCAAATACATCCCCTAAAACAGCAGAATTCTTTACAGACCCAGTTTCCTCTTGACATGTCATGACAGCCTTTGAAATATTTGCCAATTAGCAATTTCTAAAAGTATCTTCTGATGAAGATGAGAAGATAGAATAATTTTAAACTCCTGGGTTTATAGTATTTGATTTAATTGGAGGTGCTAGACATCAGGAGCAGTGTGGAAGGAAAAGGAGATCTTACTTTTTCTTATGCAGACAACGCGTAAGGAATTCAAGCAAGACCAATATTGCCAAGTACAATCTACAGGGTGCAGGTGAAGGAAAGAAGTGATGTAGACCTGTCTCATTCTGACTGCAAATATCCACCACAGTCAGAAAAAAAACCAAAACTTCAGAAGGATAAGAGAGAGGAAAATTGTAAGCAATGTTCTTCTGATATGTTACTTCTTTTAACTCAGTTATGCCAAAATGTGTAAAATGTTAACATTAAAAATTGGAGATTATAGCTTAATTTGTCACTTAACTTTATGGAATATTTTCACAAGAGGAGAGCGCTGAAGGATCGACACTCTTTTTCAGGAGGAAAACTTGAATTTGCACTTTCCCTCCAAAAAATTAGAAGTTAAAAGAATTGTTCCAGGGTTGAATTCCTGATTACATTAATTGTCAGCTGCATGAAGGAAGGATCAAGTGACCACCAGGTTTTTGGTTTTGGTTTGGGTATAAGTGAATTAAATACATTTTTATCTCCTTCATAAACTGTGCATAGCTCACTTTGGCTTTTGTACCTTAATAATAATATTTCATCTTAATTTTGTGTTAAATAAAATTTCATGGATATTGAATAATACCAGGACATTCCATCACAGCGGCAATTTGTAAATCCTGGGTGTTTTGCATTACACAAAACCTATTTTTGTGGAAAAATCAGAAAATATCAAACTGTTAACTCCCCTTAATATTCTTTAGCTGGCAATTATAGTCTGTGAAGACAAATCTTCAAGAGCCAGTGTTAGCCAGGAAAACTTCTTAATATGTGGCAGATTAAAGAGGTACCATAATAGCCACTAAAAGCTGCTATACCTGAATTCAGAGAAATGCAAATTACTCTCCCTGATCAACTTTATCAACTCTGGTAAATGAATTATAATTGATGGGAAAGTAGCAAGGTACAAATAAAGTAGCAGAATCATTGTATTTGGTGTTCTAGCAATGGCCATAATAAGTTAATAATGATGTAGCTCTTTTTTTTTTCTCATTTATTGAAGTTACAGAAAGGGTTTAATAAAATACTTAAGGGAATAGCTTTTCTGTTTCATCATTTCAAGGAATCTGAGCATCTGGAATAATACCTAACAATTGTGTATATTATAGTGGTTCAATCTTACATACTTGCAAGTGAAGAGAATTTACTGGAACAGAATCACAGCTAGAGCAAATCCATAGGAATAAAGTGAAATAAACAGAATGATGCTTATTTATGTAAAGTGAGAATTTAATCTATGATTTAATATAGGTCAGGATATCAGTACACAACACAGAATACTGATTGTATCATACTAGGTCCTTCGTGGCAGGACTTTAGTTCACCTTAGAAACTGAAACAATTTTGCTCAAACTATTATGCCAAGGTGTAGAAGTTCACAGTTGATAAAATAATTTTAACCTAAATATACTCAACAGAAGTTAAGAACTATAGAATTGCTTACCCATACACCAGGTGATGTTATACTAGTGCACAGGTTACTAAATATATATATTAGTTTGGTTTGAGGTCTGGTACAAAGATAGAAATGAAATGTTCAGGACAAGTCAGTTCCCTCCAAATTCTAAAGGAGTGCTAAGAGATAATTCTGTAAAGAAAAAGACTTCTTTTAGGTGACACTTGAAGCATAACAGACATCAAAAGAACAAAGAGGTTTACAAAGTAACACTCTCTGGACACAGTAGGGAACTAGGATCAGGGAGAGCAAGGCAAGACAGACAATTTTGTAAGGTTAACTGAAAGCAAGACTGTTCAGCTAGAAATTACAGAGTAGGAAGACCTTTAGAAAAATAAATGTGGGGTACTTTTAAACATGCTTTTCCTCTTAAGAGGACTATAAACACTGTTATTTCAAAAGGCTTGTCTGATTGTTACATGTGTGAGTGCTCACATGCACTAAAGACGGACAGACTTGCTGAACACAAATGGTTGCTGTGTCACAGTACTATCTCCAGCTGAAAGTACTATATGAAAAATAAAGGTTCATGTCTAAAAAACTCTACAGAAGCACTCAGAGATATGCAGAAAGACATAAAAGCACAGGTAATCCTCTACTTGGGAAAATCTTACATTGCAAGAAATAAAATCTGATTATTAGAAACCCAAAAACCTAGTACTGGTGAATACTTTCAAAAACTCAAAAATAGCTGTAGATATTTGACATGGAAAAGACATTTTTTATTCTTTTCCATATAAAAATATTATGAATACACATTTATCTTTGTGATTCCCTACTCTTCTGTGTCTTTCAAAATACCCACCTGAAGCTGAAAAAACCCCATTGAAGTTCAAAACAGAGGGAATAAGAAATCACTCAGCTCCAAGGTTTTAAACTATCCTCCTGACACAGCATGTGGCAATTGTCTCAACTAAACAGAGAAAGAACTTGGTAATACTTCCTCATTGCATGGTTGTCTAAATAAAGAGATAATGAGATGTTTTGGTCTCAACACAGTAATGATATTCAGAAGGGAGCACAAGTTTAGAATTTCAAGTGGGCTTCTCTCAGTTTGTTTAAGACAGCCCACGGGGATTGCTTTAAACCTGGCACAACCACTGTTACCAATTCCTATGGCTCTTTGCTGGTGTGAAGAATGCATTAGTCAAGGATGTTCACAATAAGTAGTTTTGTTATGAAAAATTTAGAAGCCTGACTGAAACATGATAGACTTTCTAAAAACTTGCCAAGATCCTGCAGCTCTTCAAATCTACACAGGATTGACAACTTTGATACCTACTGACACCTGAGTAGCTTGTGCTACAAACTAGAAAAAGTACTCTTGTGTAACCTTCAGGGTTAACAATATAAGGTTTTGTTTAGATTATCTTTTTTTTTTAAATCAGACCAAACATTCAGAGATTCATCTCCTTTTCCCTTCTAAAGTACTGCAGAAAAACACTTCAAAAAGCAAGTAAGTAGCTCTGTGAAACATCAGCATTGCTACTGTTTGTCTTTCTATGACTGGTTTGCTTCTCTGTGTTAAAAAAGATGATGTGCTCAACTCTACAGTATTACAATATTTGATGAGGTTTATCCGTGTGAAGTGTACAGAGATGAAAGAATCCTTGTCTTTACAGGGCCAGAGGATTTTTAAGACCTTGAAGTTTATTAACCTTGTTCATCCTGATGGTCATATTTTCAGGACTAAGTCATACCTAAACTGTTGGAGATGGTATTAAAGTGGTTAGTATAAATATACATATTTGGTTTCTCTTGTATATTATTTACGATTAAAATGTTCTTTTCTATTATCTCTTCTACTAAGTCAATACTGGAACACTATTATTAAAACAAAGACTTTCAGATGTTATGATTCATCACCATATAGTTGGAAGAGTCTAATTTTCAGTATCTAAGACTTATTGTAACCCCCTGAAAAATAACTTTGTAAGGTAAAGACCAAAGAGAGAGGTACTTCAAAACACAGTATTTCATAAAATGATCAGAACATTACTAATTTTTATTCTTCTAATCTGAAAACTTATGAGATGATATATCAAGGCATTTCTTAGGAACCCCAGAGAAAAGAGTCACTAGAAAACTGTGGGTAATGGGAACAATAACGATTGCATGAAAAATTCTTTCGCCTTTCAAAAGGAAGATCAAAGGAAAATATTAATCAAAATGAAAAGTTGTTGGTTTTTTTTTTTCTGTTCTTTTATAAGTACCATGATCCAGGACTTCTGTTGGTTAGGTATTTTCATTTAAGGTTAAGGCTGCCCATGAATACAAGCACTCCATATAGTAATTCTGAACTAATTTTTTTTTCTCCTGTGATATTAGAGACTGTATGCTGCTTTCTAAATAGAATGAAAAACAGTTGGAATAAAACCTTGTCTTATTTTGTGTTTGTAAATTAATAATTCTATATGAACTTTCATGGAAACCCAATGTCCAAGAAACTTAATTCTTTTTCCAATACATCAGCATGACTGTACAGGTAAGTCAAAGTACAAGGAATTAAATAATTTTGACCATTCTACCAGTAATTTTTACAAAATCCTTTTGATGGTAATTCACTAAATTCCGTATTTCACAAATTATCTACCTTTAAGAAGAAAAGGTATCATACTAACCCATAGTGGGCCTACTACACTGCTGTTAAAAAGGGGTAGTACATACTGAAGGTGCTTTATAATTATTTTGTACAGAGGAAATTGTAGTATTATTTACTAATAATGTTTCTCAAGAATTCCTTGCTACAAGTCAGCTTTCACTATGTCAGCCTTACAAAAACTTAATGATCAGTACTGGAATCTTCCACGTCATGGTCTTGATGAATATTTATTTTCATTTTCTAATCATCAAAGTAACTTCAGAAAATTGTTCAACAGCTTATGAATAACTAGGAAAAATTTATTTCTTTGATTAAAAAGAATTCTCAGCATCTTTGCTTTGGGAAAAAAAAAAAACAAAGGGAAAAATCCTGTTGAGAAACTTTGTTTCATGACATGTAATTGAAATTTGACAGATGTGGGTGTAGCTTGTGCAGAGTTTTCTTTTTTATCATTCCTATGGCAGTCTTTTCAACAAAGTTTGCATATATTTCCTAGGTGTAGATTTTAGTTGCTAAATGCCTTGGAGCTTCGCTATACTCTTTACAGTGTCAGCTGTGCTCACCCTTGAGAACTTCTAAAGTGTGAGTTCAAACTAGTGGCAGGACTCAGCTGGATCTGGGAGCTTTCAGGATGCCACATAGAAGATGCTACACTTGCCTGACATATTCATGTGTGGTCTCCATGTCTTTCTTTCACAGGACATCACAAGAAACTTAGTGACAAGCTACATATGCATATGTCTAGAGATTTATTGCCCCACCACATGTAAAAATGCTCTCCCATACACACACACTATTTGGTAAAGAAAATAGGAACAGGAAAAGAGAGAGACCAGACAAACAACTTTTCATAACTTTAAGTAGCTAAAACCCTGTTATGATTAATATAAGTATACTTAGAGTAAACGTAACGCTTCCATTGAAAACCTATATCTACCTTTATTTCAGATACTGGCAACACAAAAAATAATGTTACATTTAAAGGTTTTTTTTTTTCTTATTTTAAATATTTCTTTATAAAATAATACCACTTAAAACTCTTCTAATGAAATACTTTCATTCTACTTTTGCATATGCACATAACAATGCAGGACTGCATCAGTGCACTATCAATATAAATTCTTCATAATCACTGCAATTTTTTCAGATACTAACCCGATTGAGGCCATATTAGGCTCACACAGAGGTATGGATGAAAAGCCAGAAAAGGTCAGTTATTGAGATTGTTCTAGCAAAGACTACTACAATTTCATGTCTATATTCGCACTGCTATGATGTAAAAATAAACAATACACCAGTCATCAACTTATCAAGTCCCTTGATACTATCATCAGATCATTTTGTGGCAATATACAGGAACAGATGGGGAAACAGTTGACATGCATTATCAGATCCCTATCCTGCTGGTTTGAATTAGCCATAATTCAAAAATCTTTTTATTTTGCTCTTGTCTTTTATAGAAATGTGGGTTCACATTATCAACTACCTTTTCTTTGGAAGAAATAATATAACAATTGGAATGATGCATGTATCTGTATGAAACTCTTCACCTCCAGTTCCCAAGTATTTGACTACAAACCACCAAAATAACAGTGGCTTGATGTATTCATCTCATATGTTTTTATTCTACATATTTGGTATCCTTGGGGGAGTAGAAAACACTACTTAAATTCCTAAGGCCTTTAAAATGAGTAAGTCTTAAGCATTTCAAACAAATTTATATGTGCAGTTGATACTGAGTCATATTAATGAAATTATTAAGCTTAAACTAAGACTTTTTATATTAAACTGTGATTTTGCATAATTCATGTTCAGATACTCAGTTGCAATTTGTGCTTTGAAAAAATAAACAGTAAACTAATAAAATAATTTTAGAACCAAGTGAAATGTAAAACTGCAATTTACAGAATTAAAAATGAACATTCTGTAGTATAAAAATACATAAATTGGCAACGCCAATAAAATTAACTTTTACTAGAGCTAGAAAGACAATAAACTTTTATGAATTGAATTGAGAAGTACATTAGTTACAAAAACCCAGCAAGAGCGTACATTTGAAATGGTTTAAAACCTTGGCAAAGCATGATTTTCACAAAGGATGAAGTATAGTTCAAAAGTTAATGAATATAACATTAATTTTTGAGGTTAGATCGAAACCACCTATCTGTTTCAAAACTCACTCTGGCACAGACTTCACAACATACTAGATTCTGAAATTACAAGAACAAATTAAGATAGTTGGCATGCATTTGAGCCTGGATAATGAAATTGTTTCCTGTTCTGACCTTCGTTTAGATCACACCCACAAAAGAACACTTGGAAGAGACAATGAAAGAAACTCTCTTTTTAACAGAGATGCATAAGGCAACAGCTGAGACACTAGCAAAGTAAATCACCTCAAAATGCTTCTCTTTTGCATCTCATTCTAAACCCTACTATCTTTCTCAAAATATGTAACATAATGGAAAAACTGACATTTTTTTTGTGGAGTAGGTCACTGTGCCAGAGCAGGGAACATGTAGAAGTCTTTCTGTTCAGAGATTTTAATGGTTCACCTTCCTGTGGAACTTCAAGAAGCTGCTTTCAACAAGAATAAGCTCTAAGTCATGCCTTTAGCTTGGCAAAAACCATGAGTTTATATTTATCTTTACAATACAAAACTGTTCTGACACAGACGCTTCGACATACTATTCCCTCACCCCAGAGTAGAGGACAATATATAATCAATACTACTGAAAAAAACCCCAAAACAACTCCACCCGCCCACCCTCCCATTTTATGCTGAAACTGGCACACTTCTTCTTACAGCAAATCACACAAAAAACCATTAGAAAATAGTTATGCTCAAGCTTTACATTCCTTAACATTTCATATGAAAGGAAACAAGAAGTCCATCTCAATACTTGCTGTATTATTAATATATCTCAGACCACAAGCTTCTATAACTGTCTTTTCAGTGAGTATTGAAATGCCAATAACCAGAAGTACCCTAAGTGAATGGAAATCCAAATCTAAATGTCTATCAGGCTTATTTTATACAGTAGAATTTGCCATGCTACTTTAAGTTATGTTATTGCTTTAAAAATGACACCACTCATAAAGAAAGGTTTGGGTCCAATTCATTGCAAGGAGTTTCATCTATTATATATTTTCTAGATAGCATCTGACATTACCAGTGCCAAAGCTGTAAAATCAGAGCTAAAGAAAACGTTAACAAAATTTATGTTTGCCATGCCTTTCAGAGAGCGTGTCAGAGTGCAGGCTGAAGTTCAGGGCATTTTGTGACTCGGACTTTGTGCACCCATGTTGCCACCTGCAAAATACCTGCTAATTCAGGAACAGCACACCTAAGCAGCCCCAGGACAAGCCTGCCATTGCGAGTCCAGCCTCACTGCAAGCAAAGGAGACACAGGGTGAGAACACAGCATGCTCCTTCTTTCCCCCTTGGCGTGTTACAAGGCTCTCCAGATTTGAGCTTGAGAAAGAACCCTATGTCTCTACGCTGAAAGTACCTCAATGAACACCAGGATAAAAATTATTTGCTGAGCACTATAACCACTATAATTAAGTAGCAGCTCAAAAAGACTGAATGTGAAAATGCATCAGAGGATGCATGTTGGCTTCAGGAAAAATACTTTCAGCCATTCTCACTCATTTTTAGCAGTTAGCATACCACAAAAAATTATCTTTGTCACTCTCCTTCAGTATAAGGACTGACACTTACAAAACCAGACATAAAAACATGTTGAGCTAATTCCAGTTTGTCTTTATATTGCCAGGTAAATTAATGCAATAGGAATTTTTTTGTCTGAGCCTGTCATCTTAAAAAAGTGAAAACTTTCTGACTTAGATTAATGATTTTAGGAAAATAATTTTAGGAAAAATGTGTGTGGTTTGGAAATAATTTTTAAAAATATTTTTATTTTATTGTTGGAATAAAAAAACGGGTTTGGATTCTCTTTGATTAAACACATATTATTTTAAGGATCAGAACTGTACCTTCTGAGCACCTGATATTTCATGTGTGAAATCTGTGACTTCTTGTAGAGTGGACACCATCTCTCTTCTCTTTTATATTCAAGTAATAACAGCAATTAAGTACTGATTCTTGCCAGTACTTTCTGAATTAATGCAATTAAGTGTGAATCTAAAACTCCAGTCATACAGACATGATACAACTGCCTTCTCATGAAACGATAATGAATAAAATCAAACAGCAGGAATTTCACTGGAAACAACGAATAGCAGCAATCTACTTCATCTTATATTACAATGACTGCTTCATATAATTTCATTTAATTTCTCCATAAAATAGAGAATTCTATTGTCTGCTCTGCTGCCATTTCTTTTGATATTTGAAATATATTTAATTATACAAGGTCACATCTGAAGAGATAAAGCTCTCTGGAGAGAAAGAAATTGAACTTTTCCATATCAGATCACTTCTCTCTCCAGAAATGAATTCTTTATTACCCCAAAATTACATGGTATTATCCTGAAATGACACGATATGTCTTATTTCTCATCTAGCACATTCCTGGAATTAGGCTTGAGTATAAAAGAAAACTAATGGTTCTGAGAATTGGCTGCTCCAAAGGCTTCACTCTTTCATTACTCACTCTTGATAATTGGCAGTCCACAGCAGGGGAAGCAGGAAGAAATATGCCAGTTGCATTTAGAGATGGGAGTTATGGCCTTTTCTTTATGATGTTGCATAAAAAATTATGGCAAATTATAACAGCTGTTACGGATGTGCTAAACCTGCCAAAGGTTTGTTTGTGCTAAAAGATAGCTTTTTTCTCCCAAATTCTAAATGTTCAGTTTTTCAGTCCTTCAAAGGCCTAAAAAGTGTTTGTAACTGGGGTGACACAAATGGAAAAAGAGTAATTAATGGGAAGACAAATGTCACTGAAGATAAAAAGAGATAAAAAAATTTCTGAATCTTCCTTTTTATCCCCATATTAAGTATATTTGAAAAGACAGACACATCTCATAGCTCTATATTTTAGTAATAAATGGAAATGTTACACTTTTTGAATTGTATCTAATACCCACAAAATGTGTAAATAAAACAAAACACCTGTTCTATTTTTTATCTAGATTTTTTTTTAGCTACTTACTATGGTTTTATAAGGAAGTAATTGTTTTACAAATAATATTTTTAATGACATGTATTTGAACTGTGGGGAAAAAATAAGAACAGTAATAATTTTATAAAATATAATTGCTTATGATGGCTACAGTTTTCCAAATTTATTTGGCCCATTTTCCAAAGATAGAAGACAAAAAGTTCCAGAAGAGGAAATGGGAGCAGCAGAGTTGGTGAGGTTTGATACAATCTAGGTGAGCTTTAACTGAGGCTCTAGTTATCGTCTGCATCTTAAGGCATTTACAGCCTTTTAGGAGATACTCTCAGGACAGCCTGCAGTATTCTTCATAAAGTATTGTTTTTGTTGTTAGCAGTGCAACAGTTTTAGATCTATTATGGGTTTAAAATCAACTACTAACAATGAGCAACACCTGCAGCAAAATGCATTTGCAGACCCAAGGTGCTACAAATATAATACTGAAAGTACAAAGGAAATAAGAAACTGCAACTAAAGGCAGAACAGTTTTTTTCTCTGGGCACAAGATTACAAAGCCTTCCTTTCAAATAGCTCATGCTTTCCCATGATATGCAAAACTGGAAAAATCAAAAGAAAGTTTTATGAAAGCTGTACATGCAAATTCTAAAAGCCTGCGTTCTGCCAACTAATTCTCAATAGCATGCACTGTCATGGCATGCATATACTGCACATCACTTATTAAAATTTTCTAGATTCATTAAACTTTAATTAGACTTTATTGAAACTTCCATTAGACTTTAAGAGATAGCTGGAACTTCTGTTTCCATTAACATATTGTTAAAAAAACCAGATTTCCGAAATCTTAAAATAGAACAATGGAACTACTCTTTGATATGTCTGTGTTACAAAGTTTTCAAGGCATTATGCTGTGCACAAGTTTTTGTTCAGATGCTTCAGAATTTATTACTGCTTATTATTTATATTTGCCTGTTTAGCAAAGCTAAGCAAAGCAGCAACAACAAAAAGGAGACGTAGAGATAATTTTAGACTGACTTCTTTGAATAGCTTCAAAACTGTTTAGCAAAGCTAAAAGAAAATTAAAACATATGCAATCCTAAAATCTGAGCATAGGTCACAATTGTTTTCATGTTCAAGAGTAAACTATGATGCAAGGGAAAGTGGTTTTGAAATCACTCTCATTTTTTTTTTTTCTTTTTTTTTTCTTTTCTATTGTTACACTGTTAAGGTGTTTAATGGAAGCCATGATTCTTCACAGAAGAAATTACTGACTTTTGGAAAACTTTACTTTCCAAGGGTGAAACATTTCACTAAAAAATTATGAAGACTTTCTACATTATCTTCACAGCAGGAATAACTTTCCTTCCCTTTGCTAACAGATGTCAAAATTAAATTAACAGCTTTGTTGCAGAATCTGTAAATGCCAGTCAAAAATGTGATCTGAAAGACAAACAGAAAACTCCTGAGGCAAGAACAGTCTTTCTGTTTTTATAATGATCAATATGTTCTGTATACAACTACAGTATGAACTAAAAAGTAGCAATAAATAAATTACAATTGGTCTCAACATTTAACTTTGGCACTGTGGAAATCATATGGGCTTTTTAAAAGTTTCAAATCATTGATAGTTTTCACAGCTAGTATGAGACATACACATTCATATCGTATGTGGAGAATAGAGAAAAAATACTGAGACAATAATTTATATTTCAATAATTAGAAAGTAACTATGAAAGTTTATCTAATGCTTCTTTTTGATTTTTCTACTACTCCTTTATGGGCTTTCAGTACACCATAAGCTCAGCTTCCTTTATATCCAAACTAACTCCACTCCCTGGCAGATAATTTTAGTTTGCATTCTTTGAATGTTAAGCCAACACCTCCAGCTGTAATGTTTTCTTGAGATGTTATCCCTTTGCAGTAAATCTCAGACAAAAAGGGCACATTACCAAGACAATAAAATACTTTTATTTCATAGAAGTGAGACATGGTCCACATTTCATGGAACTGGAAAAGGGACCAGACTTCTGAAGACTAATTTGTCTGTGCTCCTTCTGCTGTTTGTGAAAAGAAAGAGAGAAGGTGGCAATGAAAGACTGAGACAATATCCTACAAATTTCTTTTACCTTTTATAGAATAAGTTATTATTTTGATTACTTGGATAGTCTAAAATTCTATTTTTAATTATTTTATTAATCTCTTTTTCCCAAGAAAAAAGAGGGTCAAAACTGGACCTTGATTACCTTGGAGAAAACCTTCAATAATTTGAGACAAGTCTCCAGATTTCTATTTGTGAGCAGCAGAATTCAGTCCCGAATCATTAAATTTGAGACTTCTCATAAAGAATTAATACAAGGGTCATTTAACAGTAAATCTTCATCATGATACCACAATAACAGTAGGAAAACATAAAGATGGCTTTCCATTAAACTCAGTCTCTTTCACTTTCTTAGAACAACAGCTTCTCTTTTCCCATAAATATTCCTCTCACATTAAATATTTACTTACTGATCTATATTTCATCTACTCAGGCCATACTTTTAGAAATTATTTTCCTTGGAAAAATAAAGTGTTGAATAACTCTGCAGTCATAAACTAGGGAAAATTTCATTTACTTCAAAAAGGGTATATAAGTTCTTTAGAAAGGGTATATAAGTGCTTTAAGGGAGGATTACATGCTCAGCTTAACACAGCTGTGTGAAAATTTCTAAACCTGGATTTTACGGTATATTATTCATATTTTATTTTATTGTAAATGGAAATGTTAATGTGCATAATTTCTCTGCTTTACTTTTCTCTTCAGTCAGTTTGGAGTGGAAGTCCTTTGTGGGTTTAGTTAGCCCAGCATCTTCTGAGTGATCAATAGCAGGTAATTTCAAAAGCATATGAGAACAGATGAATTTGCCATTATATCTTCCCACACCTCTCTCTGCTTCTACAGCTATGAACCTCAGAGTGTCCTGAGGTGAAGGGCTTGCCGATGTATTTATGAAGCCTCAATGAATTTGCCTTAAATTTTTCCAGTCTTGCAAATCAATACAATCATTTAGCATTCATGACACTTGTAGCAAAGCAATTTCGTACTGCTGAGTGTTCATGCTACTCTTCTACAAATCTATTCCCATTCTGCACTGCCATCTTTTAAACGAGAGCATTCCACACAGGATTCAACTTGTAGCTGGATCAAGGATACATTAATGGCATAACAATGTCTCCATTTTCTTTACTCAACTCCTTTTCTAATTTGCTATTTGGCCACTATTTCAGAGTTAGCCTTTCAGTAAATATTACCTGCTTTAAGTTATACCTCTAAACTGGTATCAGTGCATTAAACTACACTGAGGAGCAAAAAACCATAATCTTAGAATCCCTAAACTATGATGTTATAACTCAAGGAATTGAGGAAACTTCTACCTTATGGTAAATACTGTGTAGATATGAAGGACTACATCAAAATTTTACACATGTCCTAAAACTCCAGGCACTGTGCACAGAATTAATTTTATTCAGCATAGATCCATCTTTTAGTCAGCAAAACATCAGAGGGCATTTTTAAATTGCTATCTACTTTCTGTAGCTGGTTCATTTTTAATAGCTAAGAAATAACCACACTGTTTGTCTTTGAAGAAGTCAGCAAAACAAGAGATGACAAAGAGGATTCATCAGACCTTTGACTATTGTACTTTGCCAGCTTCTTAAATAACAATTTGTGTTTCCTCCTCTTTCTCTCCCTCCCCTTTGAGAAAGAGTAATGGAACTTTTCAAAGCTTTGTAGAAATTTACTGAGATAATTTACTGCTACTTTCCCTTTAAGAAACCTTTGATTTCTGGAACTGTCAGCAAATCTTACTGACATACGTACTTGAAATTATTTGCCTTAATCTCTGCTAATACAGCTTGAGGTGCTATGTTATTCACACCAACCAGACATCAGCACTTATCTTGTCCTTTCACCCTCCAGTGGCTGAGCTACTACATAGCCTGAGAAACTATCATAACCCCCCAGCTAACCTCCTGTTAGTTTTTCTGTTAATGAATTTTGCACACCAACTTCTATGAACTCCCTGGCTTCAGACACTTAAGGTCTTCTCTATAATAAAACCTGCCTCATCTTGATAAACTTTCCTCACTTAACAAGTAATACTGGCACACACTCAAGTCATCAGGTCCAGTGCATACACCAAACTCTCCAAATTAAAAGAAATCCCCCCCAATCTTTTCATCTCGCAGGTATCATATTCCCTAGCTATTCCAAAGACAAAGCAGTATTATCGTCTTCATGGCTGCTGACAAAACAGTCTAATTACTTCCATCAACATATAATGTTGTGCACTGTGCCTTGTCACCAGAGCTGGAATTAAAGAAACAATTCCAGCTTCCATATTTTAAACTCAGTGAAAAAGTCTGCCTCAGATACACTCACTTTCCATCAGCAGACCAGGAATTTCCATAAGGATGACCTTGTAGATAGGCAGATTCACAAAGGAGTCTGATATTTCACTCAAAATAAATACATCATTTTTGTTTAGTGCTCAGCATTTGCTTTAAAGATTCAGTTCATAACACACTCAACTGTTTATTTAGAAATACATAATAAACTGTTTGGCCTTTCTCTGGTTTCTCTGAGTATAAGAGAAAATTTCTATTAATATGCGACATCAAAAGTATCTCTTGCATATGCTCCATGCAACAAAATTAGAATGTAGTCACTTGTGTTCACACACTTGCAGGAAGCACAGAGAAGGCTGCTATCTCCAGACTGACCTTTCTTTCTAAGAGAACACATTATCAAGCACTATTGCCTCTCGTAAGCTTAGAGGGACAGCACTTTTAAAAGTTTTATGAATGAGTATATTTCTACTGAGTCAGGTTATTGATGGCATAACCTTCTTAGTACTTTCGTGATATAACCCATTTATTATAGTTGCAATCACAGGGCATACACAAAGAGCTACCTTGTATGCTAAGTTTTCTTTCTAGTCTATAGACTTAGACCAGACTATGATGTTGGATTAAACGGAACCCTTAACACACTAATACTGCATTTAGAGCTCATACCTGCATAAGGCTGGAATAACAAGTTGTCATGGTTTGAGAGCTCCAAAAATCCAATTTCCTAGTCCAACCCCCCTCCCACATCTCAACCCAGTGAGAGATGGTTTTTCCAGACACTACACGAGTCTCAGAATGAGGGAAAGGGAATATATATTACAATGATTGTACAAATTAATACTACAATACATTATATACAATCTTAGCTATCTCTACCATGACATAAAAGTATTTACAATGGATCAAATCTCTTCTCCCCTCCAAATAAAAGTCCAGGAGGGAAGAAGGAAAAGATCTCTTTCCACTCTCAGAGCAGCAGTTTCTCTAGGGCAGCAGTCTCTCTGTTTTGCTCTTCCAAGCAGCAGCTGTAGCTGGATCTCTGCCAGTACTCACGAGGGGGTATCCAAGCCCCTCGGCCACTCGTCTTCAAGCGAGGGTCTTCTTCCGTAGGCTGTGTTCACCGGGACAAGGGTTGTCATATCACGAAGCTCAGGGGTCTTCGTGATGGTCCCTATCTTCAGGGGATTCAAATTCCCCTTTGCAGAGCTCTGTGCTCTGTCTCAAGCAGCGGAGGGGCCAAGGTCACCCTCCGCATTCTTCTTGGAGTTTTTCAGCTCCTCTCTGTAGTGCATCCTGCACTTCACCCCTCCCTTCTAGGACGTGAGGGGTCTCCAAGGAGTTTGGGGGCTTTTTGGTTTCAGTTCTTACCCAAACTCTGTCTCTGTAGAGCTGGTTCTGCTCTCTCTGCTGCTGCTGGCTCTCGTTCTCTTTCTCTCTCTCCTTCCAGGAGTTCTCTCTGTGTGCTGCATGTCTGTTGTTGCTGCTCGGTCTTATCTCTCCTGGCTCTCTGCCAGCATTTCTTCGGTCAGTGCAGTTCTGCCGCCGCTTTTCAGTATCTCTTGCTGCAGTTCACAGTGGAGAAACATCCCCTGGCTCAGCTACAGACACTTAGTCCAGTCTTTCACTGTTCCAAGTCTCTGTAGCCCCCCTGCCAGGGGCTGGTGGGGCCCAGCCCCCAGTGGGGGCTCCTGCTGTTTCTCCTCCTGGCTTCACAACATGGCTACCTCTCCTACAACCACTAGAACAACTACCTTCTCTTCCATTCTGCTTGTGATATGTTTATACTTTGCAGAAGTGCTCATTGGGTAAAACCTCAAAACTTCAAGGGTCACCACCCCCTGGGGTTTTACTATTCTATAACTGCAGGGGGAAAATCTGTTTACCCCCACCACAACTGTCCACCCCCTGCTTTTGCAAAATATCAACATATCACAACAATTTAAAAAACTCTAATCAACATGCAATTTTCAATAAACTAAAATATAACCAAAATTTCTCTACTACACATCAATATAGCATTATCACACACTTAACTCTACTCTTAGTACTTAACTTACATTACTATAGCCTTACTTTCACTACAATGGTACAGTCCGTGTTTTGTCTGGAAAACTTTTTTTGTTACCACAAGCATCATGGCTCATATCTCTTTTTATCTCGATGGATCGAAAATGAAAGCTGAATCAGCTGGTTGGGTGAGATGCTGGTGAGTGACCATTGTCACCAACACCATGAAAGAATGATGAAATGAAGAAAGCAACAGCAAAGAGCCTGAAGGAAGAGTATAGAGAGGGGCACAGCTCAAACCTGAAACTAGTGACTTCCAGCAGAAATTCAGGGGTGTGTGCCTCAAGAAAATCCTGCCTGAGATCTCAGTCTTGGTTACCCATTTAATAAATAAGGCCATTCTGTATTGAATAACCATGAAAAGGAAAGGAGGAAAACACTCTGGATGCTAAAAGACCATATCTTTACTGTAACGCTCCTGGAATCTCGTCACTATCAGTAGCACAAAAGTTGGAACCTGTTGAAAAGCATCAGATGGATGCCGTGTAGCAAATGCCTAAGCTGTTCAACAGAGACCACGATCAGCACGTGGGAACCAAAAACAACTACTGCCACACTGTGGCAGACTGAAAAAAAAAAAAAAAGTAATTTCTTTATCAAAGTAGCCTTCAGGGTATCTCTGGTCAAAGGGAAGTTTTTCCTTCTGTGACCAGTCTGCTTTATTACAATACCAAAACCAAGGAGAGAACTGTGAAGCTTCATGAAACATCACAGTTCACCTCCTGGGAAATGCTTGAGCAGTCACAATGTAGCAAAGAATAAATCAGACAAAGGAGCTAGTTGGCTGGAAAGATGAGAGTTCGACTAAACATCTCTTGGCACAACATTCAGCAGGAAAAAAAACCGATGAGGTAATTTAATAGATATTTAAATAAAATACTACAGTTTGTAAACATTGCACGACTACGGAGTACAATCACACATATACTATATATGGCAGTTGAAACACTTGTTTCTTCTTTAAAATGCTAAACCAGCTTTAAAAGGTTAAAGAAACCTTGAAGATTCTAAATCACAGCATATTTTATAATACAATTAATTTTTCATTAAAAATTTGCTAAGCATTTTTTTCAAGCAACCCATCGTTTGAACTACAACATAGCAGATGATGCTATGAAAGGCAATGACTATGATTCTTAATTCTACCTTATGTCCATTACAAAAAATGAAAACATAGGATAAAAGAAGTGCTTAGGTTGGAAAAGAACTCTAAGATCATTGAATCCAACCCAGCACTACCAAGTCCACCAGTAAACCATATCCCTAAGTGCCACATCTACACATCTTCTAAATACCTCCAGGATGGTGACTGGACCACTTCCCTGGGCAGCCTGTTCCAGTGCTTGACAACCCTTTCAGCGAAGAATTCTTTCCTAATATCTAATCTAAATTGTAATTTATACATACATACCTCCATTCAAATACAAATCCTTTTACTCAAAAATTCTTCTTGCATACATAATAGAAACAAAGGAATTAAATCATGCAGTTCTTTTGAAGAAAAAAAAAGCCATCTATTGTAATTAGTATTTACAGACTGCCTTTGCATTTTAAACTTTTACCATTAGAGACTGCTCAAAACTACTCGTAGAAGAACCAGCTTAAAGAGAGATTTAAAAAAGTGATATCTATTTGAAATGCATACAGACATGCTGATTTAGATGAAAAACACCAGAGGAAAGTTTTTAATATTTTGTCAAACTTTCAAATGAAGTATCCAGCACTAAAGCTGTAAAGGAGATGGAAATCAGTCTTGACAGCCTTGCCTATCATTACAGGTTGCTGAGAAATCAAATTATGTTTGTTCAATTTTTCTACTACTGTTAGAAAAGCTTTTACTTTTGTAAATTAACTAATAGTTTTATTAGTTGAGTCAAGAACAGCTTTACAAAGTTTATAAGCTATGATTTTCTGCAAAATGCAGGAAATGCATTTCAATTATGCAGAAACTGAGAGACAACAAAAGAATCATATTAGACAAATTATGATAAGAATTATGTTTAATTGATTATTAGTTTCTCAAGTATATCTGATACTAAAATGACCATTGCAGAGGTAAAGCTTACATCTTTTAGATTCAGCTGCTGTGCAAAGTTAGTGTAAGCCAGTTCTCACAGATGGAAGGGCAGGGAGTAGAAACAGCTACTAAGATAACATCCTAAACCATGTGTAATTTTATCTTCCATCCTAAGGAATTGTAATGGCATAGTAAAAATGCCATTGTAAGTAGAAACAAAGGCATTCAAAATTATGTGCTATATCTTTTTTCTTTGTACTTTTATTTTGTTACATGCATTTCAGGTCCCACATGTAGCTGAATCCAGTCCAATAAGCCTTACTGCAAGAGATATAACTATATTATAGCAAAGAGTGGAAGGATTCACTCCAGCAGCGTAAGAGACCTATGCCTTTGCGCCTTGAGGGATCAAATATGCCTTATTACTGACTATTTTTACAGACTTCTCATTTATGTACTTACTATGCTGAGCCCACAGAGCTTTCATCTTGCTATAAAGATGCTCAGAAGAGAGGTGGTACATTCAACTGCAACCTCTGAGGTTGACCATGGGATAAGGAAAAGAAACATCTTAGGTAGAATCCTCCCTGAGAGGGAACAGTAAGTCCCTGCCTGCAGGCAGCAGGAACAAGCAGTTCCCCCAGTCCCGACCTGATCTAAGCCAGGGCTCTGCAGAGACATTGAACAGTGATCCTCTTACAGGGACCGTTTGCATTGTCTCTGTGTTCTTCTGCATCTGAAGAAGCAGAAATGCTCCTAAGCTGTTTTATTGCTTTGTAGCAGAATCAACTTGAGACTGCAGGCTCAGAAGCCACGTTATGGAGGCAGTTTATACCTGAAGCACATACATATTTCCATATAAATCAAGTTTCGGTTATTTTAAAGTCTTCAGTTTTCTCAGTTAAAAAAAAAGTCAACAAACCACAACCCAAGAACACAATACTTGAACACCCCAAATGCTCTCCTCCATTGTTTTTATTCCCTCATAACGACAGCTATGATATCATAACTGACTTCGTAATAACTTTACTGGTCCATTAGATTTTCTGGAATCATCTTAGATATCCTAGCCAGTTCATAATGGTTTCCATAGCTTTAGGGCAAGCAGTATTGGACACGCAGAACTAAGAGCTGAAGAACAGATAGAAAAAAAATAATTGGAGCTTGACTTATACTCCTTAAGCTGTCTCTGTAATGAAAGCAAGAATTTAAAAAGAAAAGAATTTTTTTTGAGGTGACAGCTGCAAGCCTTTTCTCTTTTTCACCATTTGTCAGTACCCTCCTCCAACACATACACTAATTTTTTCCCTTGCTACTCTGACTATCCCTATGCAGTCTAAATCCTTTTTCATTTCTATTGCTGTGACCAATCAAACTTTACCCTTGCTTTCAAACTCCCATAGTAAATTTGGAAGCACAAAGTTTAGCATTAGACATTACACTTCAAGGTCAATAACTTTGATACTGTTTTCACAAAGAAGCAGTGGCCCAGTACACCAGCTATAACTAGACAAAGGATGATTTGGTACCACTAACTCACACTAGATACAATGTTCATGAATGACAACAGAGGTTGGAAAAAAAAACAGGGAACAGAGGACAGGTGATGAATGACTTTTTCAAATATCATCAGAAACAGAGTACCAGATCTAGAGAGCAGTGATGCACATGAACAACTCAAGACTATTCAAATAAGGACACAGGTTTTGGAACAGTCAAAGCCAAGAGACTGTTTTAATCTCATTAAAGTCCAACTTGAGCTCTGTGATATTAGCCAGGTTCAGTTTATCCTGATACTTAGTCCTGGTAGCTACTTTTCTTTCTCTTTACTAGACAGGTAGTTTTGCATGCAAAAAAGCAGAATAATTTACATACCTTCAATACAGTTTAATATGTAATCTAGCACAACTATACCCTGCTTTTTCTTGTGGCAGTAGCATTCCACTGCATGCCAGTAATAACTTTATTAATAATATAGCACTTCCTATTCTTTTGGAGGTAAGTTGGATTTGTTTTTCTGAAGCTCTAAATATCAAAGTGATTGACATAATAAAACACATAGCTTCCACATACATTTTGATCCTTTTCTCCCAGAAACATGATTCTACTGCTACCTTTTTTCCTTCAATTTTAATTTCATTTCAGAGATTTTGGTGCCACAATCAAACTTGCAAATGCTTCAGTTTATTTCCTCACATACAAGAAAGGCTGAGGGAGCTTGGAGAAGACCAAGAGGGGACCTTACCAATGTCTGTAAGTATCTGAAGGGTGGGTGTCAAGAAGATGGAGCCAGGCCCTTCTCAGTGGTCTCAAGCAATAGGATGAGAGGCAACGGGCAGAAACTGATGCACAAGAAGTTCCACCTGAACATGAGGAAGAACTTTACTGTGCAAGTGACTTGAACAGGTTGCCCAGAGAGGTTATGTTGTCTCAGTCACTGCAGATACGCAAAAGCCATTTGGACACAATCGTAAGTAACACTTTCTAGGATGACTCAGCTTGAGCAGAGGTTGGATCAGATGACCTCCAGTGGTGCCTTCTAACCTTAACCATTCTGCGATTCTGCTGTCTGTTCAGCTGAATAGTTATGCTGAAGTTGGTAGGAACATTTCCCTCATGAAGATTACTACCACAGTTAAAAAGTCAAGGGACTGAGCTTCCAAATTTACCCAAAGTATCTAGTAGGGAGTTGCAAACTAAAACATGCATAGCAACAATGACAATGCAGGAGGTTTTTTTGGTTGGTTGGTTTGGGTTATGGTTTGAGTACCATAATGCTGAACCTGCGTTGTAAAATGAATGATGTACATATAAACGATAATTTCCACCACTTCTTAAAAAGGAAATTTAGCATGATAGTTCTTAGAATAATTGAATAAGCCTTACAGCGTTTTGCTAAGGCTTTCAAATAGATGTGTACCAAAATTAGAAAGAGAAAGATTTCAAAATGATAAAGGGTAAAAAAAAATCAGAATTCATGTAACTAATATGCAGTGTTCGACTTTGCAAGTAAAAGCAAAACTGCTTCATTTTAAATCCTGTGCTGCTATTTCATTTTCAGTTCAACTCCTAAAAGGCTTATTTCCTTCTGATACTGCTCCAGTTGCTCTCTGTGGGAAACTACAGAGTTTATATATTATTCATCCAACTAAAAACCCTGAGGCAGGACCCCTATGGAGACTCTTCAGTAATTGGTCTCCAGATGCTGGTGATATGCAGTGCTCTAAAAGTCCTTAAACATCATGAGAACACAATTCCATCTGCTTTTCAAGCTGCGTATGTTTAAAGGAACAACATTGACTGCTCACCCACATTTTCAGCCAGCTCCTACAGTACCTAATTATTCACAAACTCATGTGCATTGAGCTACAATTTATGTGGCTAACACAACAGCATAAAAATTTTCAAATGAAGTAATCACTGTATTATTCAATAAATATGTGATGTAGCTGAGCAATCTATCCACAACAGTGTATGCTGGCAGCAAAACTATCGATTGCTTTAATGTTTCCACAATACACATAAACAGGGGGCTGAGAGTGAAAAGCTGAGCAGGAATCATTCTGTATTAACATACCCTGAGAAGATGCAGGTATGCGCAGCAAAAGTTCATTTGGCATTTGCATTTATACCCTGAAACAGTAAAACTATAACATTGTTTAAATCTTTATTTCAGTATGACTCTAAAATGGGCATTTATGCAATTCACTAAAACAGTCCTCAAAGCAGGACTAAAATAATTTTGTTCTAAACTTGGATGGTCAATCTCTGCATTTCCTTGAACTCCTGTAAACTCTGAATAACAAGCACTTCAATATTTCTTTCTCCAAGAACACTAAAACCCAAAGGAGATTAGTTTTCAGGACATCTTACTTGTGAGCACTGTTTAAATGCTCAGCATGGAAATTATTAATGATAATTTAATTTATATCTGCAAAAGATGCTGACATCAGTTATTCATCTAACAGCCCTTACTCCTTTCTGTCTTATTTTGACCTATCTTCAGGGTTCCCTACAGTACAGTAGGGTAGCCTGTAGCCTGTATAGTATTACTGCTCTTTTTTCTAAGTCTCCTCCAATACCCTTTGTTTCCCTCAACTGTCATATTGTACAGAGTTGAAATGCAACAGTTCAAAGCTGACAAACTAATTAAGTTCATTTAGCCTAGAGTTGTTCTTTGACATCAAGGTCAGTCAGAAGCAACTGATACAATTTGTACCCTAGTGCCATAAATTTGTACCCTAGGCACATCTAGGTGTGCAAAACAACTACGTGACATGAAATCAGATGCTACTCATGCTAGAAGCAGCAAAGACTAGCAATCATAGTAGACAGAGACGTGTCTCCTCAAGAACAGTGAAAATAAAAACTAAACTGGGTATGTAACGCTAAAGATAAGATGAGTACGCTAGGTTATAAAAAGGAGTAAGAGGGACAAAACACAACATACTTGGATTGAAACCAAGTTTTGTCACAAACGATGAAGCAGCGTAACATCAGAAGTCAGGTGTAGGCCTTCAGGATGAGATGGGGGAGACAAAAGGACCAACTGCTGCTTCCTGATTGCAAGTGCCAACAGATTTCTCACCACTACCATTGAGCCAGTAGGCAAAGAAATTATGGATGTAAAGTTTTGGCCAGCTATAAGAAAAGCTGTCAAGATGGCATCTTCTGAATAATCACATATGACTAAAGAATAAAATAAAAATTTGGGCAGTAGCTCAGAGAACATATATTATAACACCACTATCACTGCCCACAGTAAAGCAACCTTGAAACAGACTAATGCGGCAATGGTTTTGTGGTACTTGCTTATGCACATTCTTACACCTGTAATGAGTTTGTTCACTGAACCTCAGTAGCCAAGGGCAAATATAAAAGAATAAAGCAATAGTGTTCTAGACTGGAGAACCAGCCTAACCTAATTTGGAGTTAATATTACAATGTTTTGCTCCAAAACAAAATTCATTTACACAGCCTTTACCAGTGGTCACAGATGTACTGCTACTCCTTTTAGAATTACGACAGCATGTACCATTTACCTGATAATTGTTAAATAATGTATAGGGAGTTGCAAAGCCCAACCAAGCTCCACCCTTGTATATGGCTTTTCCTCATCACTGGTATGTAAATTATAATAGCTCAGCTGTTGAGTGATTCCATGATGTGAACGAAGCTGTGCTTTTTAAGTTATCACATCAGTAAGTGTTCTATGTAGAGATGGGACAATGGGAACACTAATAAATTCCTGCAGTATTCACAAAACCATTAAAATGTAGCATTTCTATTGATGAAATACTGTTAAAAACCACCACAGTAAAATTACAAATTATGGTAAATTTCTATGAAAATAAAGACATCATAGTGACCACTAAAGGAAAAAAGGCATTTATGATCCTTATCAGTAGTGTAACATCACAATGATAATTAAGGTTTTATAACATCCTTTAGAATGTCTAAGGTAAGGCTGGCTTCATAGATTATTGAGTTCTGCTTACCATTATTGAATTTCACTTTTTTAACGAAGCCTGGCTGATTGTTTTAACTGTATAACAAGTTGCTAAGAACTACCTTCATTCCAGACTCTTCTGCTCACTGCAGCCATCACTCTGCTTTTCATTGGAGAGGAGCTCAACCTCACAGTGCTCACCAAAAAGGTGGACACTACTCTTACAGGAGATATTACATCTGACAGAGGAAATATGGGTATGATATACAAGTTTATCTGAATACAAAAACACAACAGATGGAAAAGGAACCTTGTGGTGTTATTTTAGAAACAGAAAAAAAAAAATCATGGTAGATGCATACTTGCCCCATTCGAAAAATTGAAGAACACGTTTGTTACCAGCAATGTATTCCAAGGCAACATGTGTTGGGTATGCATTTACACCTGCCCAAATGTACATACTGAAATAATGTAGCGATAATAGAAGAAAGCTAATATAAACAATTCTTGCAGTCCTAAGCATGAATTACGAAGTTATAAAATGCTTTCAAGAAATCTTACCAGTAGGTACTAGAAACTTCCGTCTAAACCAAACCATTACAAATAAGAGTTGGAGAATATCTTTTTTTATCTTTGTAGAATCCCAGAAGATAAGGGGCTAATGTGCCTGCCTCAAACACCAGTAGCTGGATGGCTGTGAAGCCAACCAAATATTGTTAGCAATAACAGACAAGAATTGTTGGTAATAAAAAAGAATTGTTGGTAATAACACTTTGTGAGAAAGAGGTGTACTTTCTATGAAATGCAAGTAAGAACATGGAACTGCCTTGCTTTTTCCTATTCTTCCCTTTAGCCTGCATGCCCGTGCTAGCAGAATATCATACATACAACAGCATCTTGTGATGGCTTAAATAACAGAATCCCCCTTCTCTGAACACTGGAAAATCTAATTTCTTCTCCCAGGTTATCTCAGTTTAACACGAATATATATCACCCCTCATGCTTACCACCACTAATCTGGAAGAAATATTTTGGGCCCCAGTCCTTGCTGTCACAGGCAGTCTTAAAGTAAGGTAAAACAGTCTTTGTACAGAAACTAAAATCTTCAGCCATGTGATAACTGATACCTTTTTTCTTCTACTTTGTTCAAACAAGTAAGAGTTTTCTATCTTTTTGACTTCCTCTTCCAAGAGAGCATTGAGTTTTCAGAAACTCCTCTTGAAAAGTCTTGATTTCAGATCTAGAGAGAATAGATGCATTGTTTTTCTAGCTAAGATGTGTAATTCTTTTCTCAATTCACATTTGGAGGGAACATTTAGCAAAATATAATCCTATATAGATTAATTACATTAACCATCTTCAAAATGTTTATAGTCACAAGGGCTGACCACAAGGTGATGAGAATTCAGTGCGTCCTACTATAAAGAGCATTCCCCCTCCGATATTTCTGTTCTCACATCCACATATTAACTCTTTTCTTAGTTACAGAAATCAAATTAATTTAAGATGCTTAAACTCAATCCAATAAAAATGAAAACAGTACCATTTTTCTGCATTGGTATAAAAAAAAATGTGGCCTTTATACACAGAAATGCATATATATGTGTGTCTATGCACATGTACACATTTACCATTTGTAAGAAATCTTCTCCTTTATAGAATTTTTATACTCTGTAAATTCTGATGCAGTGTTTTTACAGACTTAGGTAAAGAATCCTCCCTACACGTATGATGAAAAAAACAATTACATATAAATTGAAAATACTGTGATCAAACAATTGAGATAAGCCACATAATGCTCGGAAATACAATATTTGAAGCAAATACAAATTAATATTTGAAGCACCTGCTATTTAAAGCACTTTATCTGATGAGGTATATACAACAAAATACGTATACATTTTTTGACTGTTAAATGTTGTTCTTTTACACTTAAAGTATTCAACATAGCTGTATTTTTCATTAAAATTTAGAATATTCTCTGATGGAGTGATCTCTCTTTTACGTACTTTCCCTACATATTCATAACTGAATTTTATGGTCCAAAAAGCTATCCACAAAGTTACCGAGTTTATATTCATGAGGTTCTATCAGCAGGTTACATAGCTCTGAACCCATCTGACACATCACACCTCACGCTCAGGACAGTATTTAAGTTTAAAGTACAAAGCTACTATTTGAATGTTTCTCATAAATGGGGTGGCATTCTGTGATTGTTGTACCACAAGTCTTAAAAATATTTACTATTTGCACTTATTATTACTCTATGTCATCAGTCCACTGGAAAAATGACACTTCACTGTGAGATGACTTCCACATGGAGCAACTATGGAAATGCATTTATAATGCCTGGAAAGTAAAACAGCAGTTCAGGGAGTTACAGCTCACAGCTGAGAGTTTTGAAGAGATTATATTAATTTTCTTAGAGTAAATCACTGTAGTAGAATAATCAAATTTACGACTACAAGAGATGCATAAGCAAAATAATCCCAGGAGGACTGGGAACATGAAACAATTACAATAAAAGGCAACTTTATGAGATTTCCGTTTACTGTAGTTGTGTCTCAAACCCCTTTGAACATGGCCTATTTCTGAACATATTTGTTGAGGGAAATCAGAAATAAAGCAAACAACATCAAAGCATATGGAATAAATATACAGAATACTGCATTTGTATACATAGGTGGTTAAATAACAGTAATCTGGTATGGATTTTTACATGGACTTGGCATGCATTTGGAAGGCAAGACTAGAGTACTTCTTTCCAGAATTAAAAATATATATGGAAATCAACATGACAGTAAAATAATAACAATTGCATTAACCTGCTAAATAACATGGGCTGACATCTATAAATCTTTACATCTTTCCTATGTCACTTTAAAGGATAAAAATTAACCATCAGTTGTGACATTATTTTGAATTCATAATCAAGAATGTATTCTATAGTTTATGGTTGGCTTGACGGAGGTAAGAGACCCTGCATTAAATCACTGTAATAGCATTATAGGTTGTAGTAAGAAAGTTTATACAGTCTAATGATATTATTGATTACAAAAGGTAACTACAGTTATACAGTAATGATGCCTTTCGGTCTTTTCATTGGGAAAAATGTTTATGAGAGATGACAATGGAATTACAATCAAAGTTAATGGTCCTCCTAAACAGAGAGTCAAAGAAAAATAGTTGTAAGATGGCACTGCTGAAATGTCTTAGCTGTCTTCTGCAGGAATTACTTTTGTAATTCCTTCAATGTATTAAGATGATATTAATGTTTTGAAGCCAGCACAACTTTGGCATCAACATGCTGTGTTTGTCCTTCTTTGAGGCCTTCATGTTTCATTTAAAACAAAAGCTGTTCTTCCTACAGCATGCAAAAAAATTTTCTGCACTATAATATATATCAGAACACATAAGATTTTCACCACTAACAACTGTATCTGAATTGAGGGAGAGGTTGGGGAGTGGAGGAAAAGCAGTAAAAACATTCTACAGGCCTATTAGGACACATTTTGAGTGCAGAAAAGCATTTTATGTCTAAATCTAAAAACTTAAAAAAATAATCCATTTTGTGTGCCCACTGATGTTGCCTTTGCAAAGTTTCAGTGGAGACAGACAAAATGTTAGCTATCCATATGATACCTCTTAAAAAAAGTATGGAATCACTTAAGAACGAAAATATAAGATATATTCACCTACATGCTCAACCTCTCTAAACACCAAATATACCAGTAAACAATGGGTTTACTAGAGTGTAATTCTTTTATCTCAACTCCTCTGAATTCCGAAGATTAAGTCTGGTACTGCCCAGACAGATAGATCACCTTTACCATAAAAATGGTTCCTGATAAGGAAATTTGTGTTGCATCTCTCAAATAGCAAATGCACAAATTTAGGTAGAAATGTGTTACAGAACTGACTTCAGAGTCTGGTGGTTCCAAGCCTTTCTGGAAAGCCCCAGAGGTGCCTGACTGTGGTGCTGAAAGGTCAGGCTTGATACCGCAGATGGACATAGCCATCTGCCAGGGACCAGATCTTGCTCACATTCATCCAGGTTTCACAGAAGGCAAAACTACTCCAATCCATGACCAGAGGAAAGCATAATGGTCCACTGCCAAGCTTCCTCTGTCGCTCAGTAGCAGAAAGTCAGAAGGAAACTGCTGATATAGAGAGATCCCTCTGCAGTAATGTGTCCCTAGCTGGGGGGGAACTATAGGTTAAGTTGTATCTGGAACATCATTTTTCTCAGTAATAATTAAATCTGGCCTGTATAACTTCACCTGATGAAATTTTTGCATATCCATAATATCTTGAAAGAATGACTTTCATGTTGCAGTTATACTTCACAGGATAAAGTGCAATTTTTTTCCTTTTATGTTCTCAGCCTAATAATTCAAATAACTCTCCATTGTTTTATCAAGACAATAAGAAATATCATCAACAGTTTTTTTTACCATCTTCTTTTGCACATACCTATGTAGACCAGGACTAGTTAGATAGTTTTTAATTCTCTTACTGTGAGTGTGGTGAGACACTGGAACAAGTTGCCCAGAGAAGTTGTGGATGTCCCATCCCTGGCAGTATTCAAGGCCAAGTTGGATGGGGAGTTGAGCAACCTGGTCTAGTGGGAAGTGTTCTTGCCTACGGCAGTGGGCTTGAAATCAGATGATATTTAAGGTCCCTCCCAAACCATAATAATAACAATATAGATTTTGGCTCGTCAGCACCTACTGTTTCCTTCTGCATTTTCTGCTGCACTGCATTATTTACTGCAGACTCAGATCCCTTCACTATGTGGGCATTCATTCAAACATCACCAGAGGCAAAAGCACAGCACTGGAGACAGCATCAAGAGAAACATCACAGCACAGTGTTACAAAATAGGGTTGCTGAGAAAACCACAGACTTTAGGTAAATGTGAAAGTTGCTAGAAAAGAACATTCAGTGCGTTCCTGGAAAAGTAACCTGATGTGGTGGAAAGACACTGTGATATTAGCAACATAATGTAACTGCTTTAAGGAGATCTCCATGACACAAGGAGACTTGAATCAAAAAAGAATATTTGTAAAAGCAATAAATCATGTATAGCTACTCAAAAAGATTAATCTTAAGGATAAAAGGCCCAGCCCAGCCTACAGCACTTGATGGAACTCACCCTAGAGTAATTAAGTGAGGATCTGAAGCAATCTCTACACCACCATTGTGAACTGAAGGAGGACGAGAATCCCAAAAGACTGGAAGAGGGCAAACATGGTACCTACTTTTACAGAATGGAAGAACAACTGAAAACCTGAGAATTTAGAGACTAATCCAAATCTATCCGATCCATAGAAAAATATTAGAACAAATGAAAAATTTGCTCTAATAAACAAAAGAGCACCTATGAAAGTAGATGATGAAGATGAGAAACACCCACAAGTTTGCCAATAGAAAAGTACTGAAAACAATGAAATAATTCAGTTTTCTTCTCAAACAGATAAACTGCCAACTGGACGAGACACTGTAGAAACAGTGCATTTTAGAAAGGTTATTTGACATGATGTCCTAGGATTTCTTGTAATAAGTACTGCCTGGTATCTACAAACATTTCAGAACGTTAAAGCCTTATGATGTAAAAGTAACTTCAGTTCTTGCTTTCCCTCTATATAAAGGGACACAGACACATTTTTTTTTAAAGTCAAAAAAACAAGCACACAGATGCACCTATATTGTCTTTGTTTCTGATAATGTTCTGTTCAAACAAACACTGCCTACCGTGAAAGAAGGTGCTCTGTTCTCCACAGCACCTTTCCCATGGGATTCCCATCTTCACAAGTATAATGTTCCAGGAGGTGATATTCCCCTGTTTCTGATGGGTTTCTGGTTTTCACTTTAAAGCACCTGCAGTGGTGACTTTCATATCAGAGGTTTTCTGCTGCTGCTTTCTGTCTGGCTGTTTGTCAAACTCCTGCAATGGAGAAGCTCACTGAGGGAAGCAGGAAGCAAGCACAACACGTGGCCTACGTCTCATTCACCTTTGGTAAACACCTTTTTCACATGCGTTAATAGTTCCTCATTTCCAAGTGTGTAAGCTTGATTTGCTTCCATGTACTCTCCCCACAGGTGGCTTTCTTTGGACCCATCCCTCCCACCTTCTTACAAGCATTGAGGCAAAGGTATTGAGGCAAATGCAATAAACAATATAATTTTCTGAGGTGGTTTACTTTTTAAATCAAGAAATTGAAGTAAATATTTATATTCAAGGGGTTTTACCTCTTTCACTGGTCCCTCATTTATTTTTGAGGACTTCTCTGTATTCACAATTATGCTACTGTCTTAACTAAGAGTAGGTTGCTTTCTTATGTGTGTTAGAATTACTTTCACAAAAGAAGACAGAAATTTTAAACCTCAACTGCAAAATCTCTAGAAATATTGGATTATTTTGTTGCATTTCAGTGAGTAAAAGTCAAGGTATTTCACTCAGAGTTAACAGAGGATTGGCCCTAATAATTAAAAAAATCATGAAAAAATTTTGCTCTGACACCCACAATAATGAGGCTGAATTCCATTCGCAGTTGTAATAAACTAAATCCAGATGGAACACCAATGATGAAATAATGCTAATAAAAAAGGGTGACAATACATCAGAAGAGGCTCCATTTGGAATAGAGGAACATAATAATTCAAGGCAGCCTTGAACTGCAAAGTATATCAAAACAGATCCCTCTTCCCAAATTTGCTTTAAAATTCCGTGGACTTACTGGATATTCAGAAAGTAACACCTAGAGCAAACCATTTATATAAACTTCTAAAAAAAATAATGTCTGCAAATATTTTAAGACAATGATTCTGTATTGCCTAACTAGAAGAAAGAGGCACGGAACAATGGCACAAAAATTCTCAGGAAAGGAAGAACAGCCATTTTATAGCTTATTTGAAGATGATATATAAGTACTGCTATAGCTCCACTGACTCACTAGAATTAAGTAGTATATCAGGTAAGGACTTGCTCCTAGATGTGTTGAATATGTGCACGTCAGGTAAATTCACCCAGACATTACATGGTAAAACTCTATCCACTATCTTCCTAGAATGGTAAAACTAACTGGTGATTCAGTGGAAAGAATTTAGTTCGTATTTGAAAAATAAGTTAGTATGGACATACGTATGGAAACATACAAACATACAGACTTGTCAGAATTAAACACTGACAATCCTCTCACAGGATGCATTCATTGGATACTTCTTATTCCTCTGCATATGGAAATGTGACTGCCTTTGGCAACATATTAGTTTATGTACTGTGTGTAAACATTATTTTCATATAAAGATGTGAATTTGCAGAGATGCACTGCATTTGGAAATAAATTCCACAATCTACCATTGGACTCTCCCTCATTTGAGCTATATATATTTTCATCAAATGTGGCACATCAGCAGTAATATCAACAGAAGAAAAAAAAGTCAGAAGCAGGGAAATTGAGGACATGTTGCTGTACTCATTTTTAAGCTACCTCTCTGTCCTGAGTTTCTCTCTTAGACTGCACAGATGTACAGGCAGGGAGATTTCAATTCACAAAGACCTGGTCTTCTGTAAGCAACACAGGTGAGACTGTAAAGCAGAAAAAATTTCCTCTGCATTATTTTTATATCTTCCTCAATCCTTCCATGCAGCTTCCATATAACTCCAGAGTATCAGAGTTGAATAAATGAACAATTTAAAGCCTGAGAAGAAATTAGAGTCAGAACTGCCTCTCGCTTCTTAAGAATAATTTCTGTGTTCACATTTTCTCTGTATTGGCATGTTCACGCTGCGTTGACTATGTCTCACATTTACTGCAAACATGCAGAAAAAATGCTAAAATTCTGCAGTTTAAACTGAGTAAAACGATAGAATACATGTGAAAGGAATTCCTCATCTTCTCTTTGAATATATATAACAGATTAAATGAACAAAATAGCTGAAATTGTCAAAAGGAATGTAAAATGGCCCATTTCCTTGTCGAAATGTCACCGTTTTAGTCTTTTAGTCCACTGTCTGGTTCGTTCAGCATAACCTCAGGGATGCACACCGCACCGCAGGCTGGGCAAAGGAACTCCCCTCCTCATAGCAGACTGTGAATGTGCTAAAGGATCTAATATAGAAACAAAACAACTGTAGGCTTTATCTAGTGTGACAGATGTATCAGGTAACATCTGGCCTGTTGGTCTGATCAGATAGAAGACCCACCAGCATTCCCAAATCATGAGTTCCTTTCCAAGTGTATGCTCTACGCAGAATTTCATTAGCACTGTTCACTAAGAATCAAGATAATTCATTGAGGTTATCTTCTGCTTGACAATATTGATAAAATATACACCCTGTTAGATGATGCTGACCCAATCAGGCTTATCAGGTGCAAGGAAATCAAAGCTGGAAATCAAGAACCTGGCTGTGAACATGTTGGAAAGTTCTCTCCGGTCTTCTTGATTCAGATACATCACCTACAAGTCTGATGATGCAAAGAAGTTCTAAACAGACCTGCTCATGACAAAGGTGTCTGAAAAAGTGGCTAAGCATTGTCAAGCAATCAGCATATCCCCAGTGATTCAAATAGCTAGGCTGGCACCAGCAGACCAAATCCTGCCTGCCTGGACCCTGATACCTACAAATCCAAAGGGTAAATAACTCAAAGCACCAAGAAAGAAAAGATTTTAATGGAGACCATTCTTCACATAATTGAGGTACTAGGATTATTATCACCTGATTGTTTAAGATCTATGGAAATGAACATAAAAGTTGACATAAATGCTTTAACAATATTTTTCTCCTTATTTAATTCAAAACTTATTTGGATTAAAACCAAAGATCTTACTTGAATTGCTTTTAACTAATTATGTTGATTACATTTTAAGAACTACATTAATTGTTAAAGACATTAGAAGCCAAAAGTGCTTGCCTGTCCTGCTTTCTGTGGCACACAGGTGGAATCATTAACCAACAAGAATAAAAGAAATGGAATCACAGCGATTAACAAAAAAAGAACAGCAAACAACAGGAAGCATGTGAATTTGGAAAGAGAAGTAGAAGGAAAAACATAAAACAAGAGCATTTATTGAGAAGAGGTATTTACTCCTTCAATTCATTATTTTCTTCACAGTTTTGTGACTGTTGAATAGAAAATATTTACTGATTTATTTTTTCCACAGGGAACCACAAGCAGTAAAACTGACAAAATGCAGCATAAGGTTCAGTATCCCAAATATCAACTCACTAGATAAAGGAAGAAGAATGGCCTACCTATTCAGACAGTTCCATTAGTCTAGAGATTCTGATAGCATCATTTCTTCCGGCTGCTTTCACATAAATGATGAAAGCAAGGGTCTTTCACAACTTTTTCCTCCTACACTATTAAGTTTAAGCCAAAAATGTTTACCAGTAGTATCATTTGTTCTGCAAACTGTGTTAAAATCTGCAAAGCAGTTTTAGCTCAGGTCAGTCCATCAATTACTCTTTTATCCATTTCTCACTGAACAGGAGTGAGAAGTACTCGTTTCAGTATTCAAGTGCCTCTCACCCTTCAGCATGCCAGATGAGACTCTGGTAAAGGCTTTACAAGTCTTCTATATCAGTCCAATGAAATAGTATTTCTAAAAGCTTTGGAACCATTCCAACAGTGTGGTTCTGTTCCTGCCAGCATCTTCACGCTAACGGAATCTTTGTTTTGGTCACGGAGATGTTTGCATATTACACATGCAACTAATAACAGATGAATGCTCACAGTGCAGAACTGAGATGTCTGCTCATTAAGTCAGCGAACACTTTCCATCCTTACTGTCAAGTGAGAATTGTTTCCAATTGTTTAGGACACACAGAAGTTAAAAATTAGAACTTCTAACAGGAAGAAAAAAAACATTCAAATTCTGAATGCTTACTGCCTGGTTTTCAGTCTCTTACATTCCCCTGTGCAGATAATAATTTTCTTGCTTTAAGAAAGAAAACATGCTTTGCAAGGAGAATGAAGAGGGCTAAGAGGGCTGAACTTAATTGGAAGACTAATTATTCAAAAGGTCTCTGGATGTCTGCCAGATTCTTCTCAGTCACACTCACTGCAGTCTTCAGGAGCTAAAAAAATAAATCCCAGTGAAACCCTCCAAAAATTAACTGCAACATACTGGCATTTAATATACATAAAATAAATCAGTAAAATGTATTGAAGACAGAAATGTCATTACATTTTAAGATAATTTTTGAAAAGAAAAAAAGTTTCCAAATTACTTCTGCAAACTCATCGCTGTGGTAATGGAAAGTGTGTCTTTATGAAAGCACACAAAACAAAGAAACAGATTTGAAAAATTCTGCCACCTTTGAAAAGCAGAAATTCAGAGTGTGCAGGCTGGCCAGCTAATCGTTTAGTTATTGTTATAAATTGTTCAGACAATTCAAAGTGAGCAATGAAAACAAAGATATAAAATGCATATAAAAGTAATAAGTGAAAATCTCTACTTCTTTTAAACATCATTCTGCCTTATTAGTCTCTTACAGAGAAACAAAAAAAAAAAAAGTATTGATGATTACAGTGCATGTACCTATATTTACAAAGACACAAACAAAAAAGGGAGCTGACGGACTTTCTAAAAAAAACTTTTTTCAGCATTACCTTAAGCTTCATTCTTTTCCATTGCAGTTCTACACCATAAGAAAAGATTGTTTAACTCACACACATCAAAACATCAGAATATAGTCAAATACAAGAAGGAACCTACTCCAAATACAGACACACAATTTTAATTGGAGCCTGGGATACTTACATAAATGTACAAAACTGTTGACACTAAAGTTTAAACAGTTTTTTAGTTACCATATTTAAACAAGGAATAAGTATCCTGAAATGCATCAGGCAAAGCATCGCCAGCCGGTCGAGGGAGGTGATTGCCCCACTCTGCTCTGCACTGGTGCAGCCTCACCTTGAATATTATGTGCAGTTTTGGGCACCACAATGTAAGAAAGATATTAAGCTTTGAGAGAGCGTCCAAAGGAGGGCAACGAAGATCATGAATGGCTTTGAGGGGAAGTCATATGAGAAATGGCTGAGGTCACTTGGTCTGTTCAGCCTGGAGAAGAGGAGACTGAGGGGAGACCTCATTGCAGTTACAACTTCCTCACGAGGGGAAGAAGAGGGGCAGGCACTGATCTCTTGGTGACCAGTGACAGAACCCAAGGGAACGGCTTGAAGTTGTGTCAGGGGAGGTTTAGGTTGGATATTAGAAAGAGGTTCTTCACCCAGAGAGTGGTTGGGTGCTGGAACAGGCTTCCCAGGGAAGTGGTCACAGCACCAAGCCTGTCAGAGCTCAAGAAATATTTGGACAATACATGCAGGCCCATGGTGTGACTCCTGGAGATGGTTCTGTTCAGGGTCAGGAGTTGTATTCCATGATCCTGGTGGGTCCCCTGTGATTCTGTGAAGTACACACACTAAACACCAGGCTCGAGCCACACTCATAATTCCAACAGATCAAACTTCCAATCAGATGTGGTACTATGACAAGTTTTTGTGACACTCTTTGCAGTCACTAAGACTGATGGATTTACTCCTTTGTCATCACAGTGACAGAAACCAATAAAAACACAAATATATCGATACACAAAAAAGCATATATGGCCACATAGGTAACAGAAGATCTCCTTCCTTTCTTAAAAAGTATGTTTGTACAGTGCCACAATTTATAGAAATGCTGAAATAATACCATGAATATCTGGGACATCTGCATTTTAAAAAGATGTAGTGTCCTATGAGGAGCAGCTGAGGGAGCTGGGGTTGTTCAGCCTGGAGAAGAGGAGGCTCAGGGGACACCTCATCACTCTCTACAACTACTTGAAAGGAGGTTGTAGCCAGGTGGGCATCGGTCTCTTCTCCCAGGCAACTATCAGTAAGACAAGACGGCATGGTCTTAAACTCTGCCAGGAGAGGTTTAGGTTGGATATTAGGAAGAAACTTTTTACAGAGAGAGTAATCAGACATTGGAATGGGCTGCCCAGGGAGGTGGTGGATTCTCCATCCCTGGAGGTTTTTGGGATGAAACTGGATGTGACACTTAGTGCCATGGTCTAGTAACCACGGTGGTGTTGGACTTGATGACCTCAGAGGTCTTTTCCAACCCAGTTGATTCTATTCTGTTCCATGATTCTATTCTATTCTAGTGTTCATATTTTAGAATTAGGAGATGTGTGAGATCTATTTTTTTTTTCTAACCATTGTGCATTCAGTAGTCTTGTCTTTTCAGAAAGAAAAGTTTTCAAAGTCATTAATATCTCCAGAAGCAGAACTTGATGGACATAGACAACTGTTTTTCTTTCACTTTGTAAGCTTCTCAGTGCAGGAATATATCACTTTTTGTCATCTCTACCTCCATTATCAGTTTCAGTAAAATGATTTACACTGGGTTCCAGTGAACAGAAGGGAAAAGGAGAAAACAAAATAACAATGAAGCAATTGCTTGTATCTTTGATCATTTCATTGACCCAGAAATCCTTGAAGCACAGATGTCATTTCAGGCCCATGAATAGTATTATGACACCAACGGAAACTGCTCCTAGAAGTGTAAGAGCAGAAGGCTTTTTCTAGAATAAAGACTAAAAATCTCAAGCATGAAGCACATAGTAAGGATCTCAGAGATTTTAAGTAAAAGGAACTCTTCATATTTCCTCATACACTTTTTACACACTTTATAAATACCTTTTTATTTTTTTTAGCTAATGCAAGTCTACGACAGGGATTCTGAAGGTCTAACTTCCACTTAGAAAAATTGCATTGAAGACTGACAAAAAAGCCTATTGCCACAAAAATTTGTACCAGTTGGGGATTTAAACATCTAAAGAAGTGTAAATAAACAAGACATTAATTTACATCTGGACTAATATTCAATTCACTTCAAGGATGTAATTAAAACACAAAAAATCAATCAATCTCCCCCCCAAATTCTAAATCCTAAAACATTCCTTTAATTAGGAGTGGAACTCATGCTCATTTTGTCTGAACTCATGCTGCAGTTAGTCTGAAAATGAAAAACCAGGCTGGACATATATACAAAGGGAACAACCTCTCATTTACTCCCCTTTACTGCCTGTTTAGATGGAGGTCAAATAACGTTGCAACACTAACACCTTCATCCAATAAAAGCACCTAAGGAATCATTAAAGTGGCACATACATGAAGGTGAGCCAAGAAATTTCAATCTGCAGGAGTTAATATATTTTTAAGTCTATAACAAGGCTTCAAGATGGACAACTGCTTACCTCAAATAAAATGGACTAATTTTTAAAATTGAATGAAAATCGCATTGAACTACTATCTTGAGAATTCATCTGTCAACCTTTCAGAACAAAATTCATGCTTCAACACGGTCCCAAGTAAGGACAATAGTGTAATCAATAAAAGCTGTCACATGTTAGTGGACTTTGTTAATTCTTAGAATTCTGGCTATTCACTGATCACTGAAATGCACTTCACATGTTGAGCATGCACTGACCCACATCAAGTAATATGTACTTTTAAAATTTTAATAATGAAAAAATGATACAGGTAAAATATGGCCTTCAAGGCTCAAGAAACTGCCCTGCATAGAATTTTATTCTTGCAATTTATTACTTATTCTAAAACATATTTTGTATACTACCACTGACTTCATAAAACTACCATTTACATTTATTAGCTTTAGTAGAACATTTTCTCTATAATTAATGGTATATTCTAATACAGTTAAACCAGAATAATAGTTCGGATTTCATCTTGAGGCTCATTACATTGCTAATCTCAAAGACCATGGATGACAGCAGTTAATTCTTATGTTTTGATGCTCTTTTAATATTTGTCTGCTGGAAAAAAACCCACAAGACCTCCCTAAAAATGTAAGGTGTTTTAACTGTCATATGTTGTTTCTTGTTTCTTTACACAGTTATTAAAACTTGAATAAAACCTCTTTACAATTGAGCCAATCCTATAATTAGTGAATTCTTCACACCTTGCAGAATTGTGCTACGCAAAATACTTTTCTCCAAAAGCGGTACATACTATCAAAGTCTAAGTATTTAATAAAACAATCAATTAGCCAGGGAGTATTCTGATTTAAAGTTTTCAAAATCTTACCTTTGACCTAATTGTATTTTGCTACTTTAGGTATTCGCATGAAAGACTCGAATGTATTTTATGACGACAGTAGTTTTAGACAAACAGGTGCTCCCTCAACTACGGTCACTGCATATTACTGTGTAAGACTGTTGCTTACATTTTTCTAAAGCCTCTTAGACTACTACTTGTATGTAGAAAATCTGAGACAAATAGAGTAGTCTTTGGCTTTGCAGCCAACACTACATTTAAACAGAAGAAATGAGAGAGAGAGAGCACAGATCGTCTCCATCGAAAGGTAAAATAGTTATTTACGAAATAGTTTCAAATAGAACATTATGGTCTTAAGTATCTCAGAACGTGTCAATGAAAGTACATGAATACGAAGAAAGAATCATTTAGCTGTACCAATGCTTTAAGAATGTCTTTGCTGTAGTACCATCAGAGCTGGCAAACAGTGTTTTTTGTGAGAACTCACCCTTCCCAGCAGCACACAGGATTTTGATTTAGATCACACATAAAAAAATACCTGATTGAGCCAACTGAACTGATAATAGTTGGCAATCATCATCTAAAAATTTCACAGAAGGAACAGACACACTGGAAAAACATTCAATTCTTATAAAGGAGGGCTACAAATATTACTAGGAGACTGGAGTATCTCTCTTAAGAGGAAAAGCTGAGAGAGCAGTTCCTGTTGAGCCTAGAGAAGAGACAACTGAGAGGAGATCTTATCAGTGCACACAAATATCTTAAGTGCAAGGGTTAGTGGTTCCCAGCAACAAGATAAGGGGAAATGGACACAAAGTGAAACACCGGAAGTTCTACCTCAATATGAGGAAAACTTCCTTACTTTGAGGGAGACAGATCATTGGAACAGGCTGCCCAGAGATCCTAGGCAACCTGTTCTAGATAAACCTGCTTTAGTATGGGGTTTGGACTAGATGATCTTCAGAGGTCTCTTCCAACCCTAACAATTCTGTGATTTTGCTACTGTGAATAAATATTTCTTGATTCATTAAATATATAATCATAGTATTAAGCAATTGTGCCTACTGATCTATCACACTGATGCAAATAACACAGCACAAAAAGATTTTCACATACAGTCGGTTGCAGCTATTGTTGACAACTGGAGAGTTTTATGGTACTCAGATATAACTATAATAATTAGTTTACTTACTTTCTCATTTTAAAATCTTTATCAAATAGACATATTTGGAAATATTCTGAAACCCCTGAATACAGCCCTCTGGTACAAATTATCATTACTAAATTGTATTCAATTGTGCTCAGCTTCTTCCTTAAGTGCCAAGTGGAACTGTATAGAAATGTGCAATAGGCACGCGCTGGGCTGTCTTGCTCATAGTCATCCCCGATTAATAGGCAGGGAGAGGGGAGTATTTGTGGAAAGATACTCACAGCTCGAGCACTGTGGCCAAGTGCTCAGCTGTTAAGGGCTGTGTTAAGCCAGCAGGGAACCTTCAATTTCACACGTGAAAGGATGAAAGTATAATTCCTGTGCCAAACCTAGGCCTCAAATTAAGAGTCTGATGCATCTCTAATTCCATTTGACATGAAACACTCTCTCAGAAGGGTTAGCTTGAGCAAGTATATTAAACTGAGCTCTATTTACTAGAATTTTATGTGTAAGAAACTGGAGGGACAGACCCAATAGGAAAATAAAGTTTCTTCTTTACTCCCCAAGGACTGGGAAAGAAAGAATTGCCAGAATTTAGCATTTAGGAAATTTGATTCAAATGAACCAGTCAGTTGTTAACAGATAAGCACAGATCTAAAAACGAGGACTCAGATGTCAGAATGTCGAAACTAATGTGCATCAAATTTTTAGTTCAGAATCTGGCCTCCTGCCCCAGTTAAAGAGAATCTGGTAAATACAATGCTCAGATAGCACATACAGGTAACGCCATAAACCTCTACACTGTCTGACCAGGCGACTAAAAAGTACTGAAATAAGCCACAGCACATCTGAAGAAGCTTTCATTAAATCAATCCTGTGAAGAACCTCCTAGCATGGAAAAAATAAAGAAGCACAATACATACTACATTAAATAAGGAAACCTGGTCTGGTTGTGTGAGTGTGGGGGGTGTAGCTGAGGAGGGACCTCGGTACCAGCTCAGGTGGTGTGATAGTGACTGCTGGAGTGGCTTCTGGATGGCCGGAGGGGAAGTTTCCTTAACACATTACAAAGGAAAGAAGTGGCAATTGAAAAAATAAAGTTATTTCTTTTTTTCATTATTATGTTAGTAATACTAACATAAAAAAGAAAAGGAATTTTTAAAGAATATTTACAGATAGAGTAAAACACCAAGAGACTGTTTTTCAAGGTCAATGAGTAGCCCGTTGCTACTGTTTATTACACAGCTGAAAAATCAGCATACATACATCAATAGGAAGCAAATTTGCAAGACCTGAAAGGTGCAGCAAAATTCCTTCTTCAAGTCAAAGAGAAAGCAGATAAACTAGAATTCAGAATCAATACCATGTTGACAAAATATTTCCTGGTAAAACTATCAGCTCATGGCAATGAGTTCTTTTATTTTATTTCAGAGCTTAGTAAGAGAGACCCTATAACATAATGACATATATGATTATATGACATATATATAATATCATGACATAATACTCTTATTTTTTAGCATTGACTCTAACTGCTGGGTGAGGTCTGCACTGACTGAAAAAAAAGAGCAAGTGTGGGCAGATCTGGCTACCAAGGCATTTTGGTTACCAAACCAGGAGGTTAGCTGCTTTTCTCCTCCTACACAAATGCGTGTTACACACAGTGGTCTCTCTCCAGGTCTGCTACTGCAGTTGTCAACTCCCTTCCTTTTCCATGTGCTGCCTTGGTTGTTCTACCTTTTTTGCACAAACAGGAACTCTCTGAAAAGTTCCCAGAATGTACGTTTGCCTGATGTATTTTTACCCACTGAAAAATTATCACTGAAAGATTTAGTAGCAACACCTATGCAGTATATTTGGTCAGAAGCCAATGAGGCTACCAAATTTTGTGCTAACTAAGAGTCTGCTGAAAAAGTTACTGTTGAGAAAATGCTATTATACACATAGATCAAAAGCCAATCTAAAATAAGGGGAGAGCTTTCCTTCAAGTTTAGTCACACAGTGTAACAAGATAAAAAAAGTCCAAATTAAATTCTTGTTTATCTGGCCTTGCCATTTTCCCAGTATGACATGTTCTTTATTTAACAGTATAAGTCAGTCATAATGAAATTAGATTTTGCTCTTCACCCAAATAGAGAAAAACGTCACATTTTTATTTTCTTGTTCTATAAAAGCATACTTATGAAAGGCAATAGGTAAGGTCTTGCATTTCATTGCTGACTCATATGCCAAACAGAATCATTAAATGAAATTGTTTATGAGGAGACTGAATTTTAAGCAGTATATTATACCTGTAAATATAAGCCAATGGCTCTTGCTATGCAATCCATTACAGATCTGCTAGGTAATCAAAATTCAATAAGATTTAATCCACTGACATCCAATAAACACATAAAAATAATGCTTATAACAAATAGTTAGAAATCACTATCCTTTGCCTACCAATGAAGATACCTATTTAAGACAAATATCAAAACCGAGAACTCACAGTTCAAATTAGACCATTATTTTTATGACTAATTCAAGTACTCAATTTTACTTCAAATTTAAATTCTGGAAACTCTTTCATTAATTTTCTTTAATTTTACCATCAGCAACATTTCTGATTTGGATGTTTTATAAATGATGGCTGTTCAATAGTCACTGGTATAATTACAACTCACATAACTGTTCAAGTGAGATTTGAATAGTCTTATTTTGAGAAAGCTTTAACCTATGGTGTTAGTCCAAAAGCGTTAAATACAACTGCAAAGAAAGCACTTACATCGTATAATTGCTCTGACTTCCACGTCATGTTTTCAATTCATCTTTAATTGTGAGGAAATAAATGTTTAAATTAGGAGTTACTGTCAACTCCTTTCCTTTGCAGATCCTTGTGGCCATGAGCTGGGCAGAGGAAATAGCCTTATATGATGCAGGTCATGTGCAAACAGAGAAAGGAAGAAATCAGAAAAATTTAGTAATGTCAGTGATATCACTCATTATAATGTTGCCTAAAATCAAAGGAAAATTCTCTGGACAATTTAGCAAAGTAAGGTAGAGAGCAGGTCTTCAATTAAGGCCTTAAGGTGCATAAAATACATTTAGCACAAGCACACAGAATGGCTGTTACAATTTTATAATACTGGCTAATTACCATATCTAGCCATTATATCATGGTTATGTCTAGCCCAAAAACTGTCCATTCCCTGGACCTCCCTCAGGTCCTTCCCCAGGCCTCCTCAGTATGAGTCAGAGGTTCTACAACCCCTCCTTCCTCCATATCTTCCTCTTTGTCAACACCTCTTGTCCTGCTTGGAACCATTTCAGGGATTCTGGGCCTTCTGGATAATTTTGTCTAAAGTTATATCAAACAATACATATATTATGTTCTTTTAGGTACATTCCCTATACACTAGCTGTTCTTGCTAAAATCTTTCCTTGAAAAAGACATTAAACAGAATTTCAAGAATTTGGCATGAAGGGTGACAAAAGGTGGTTAGTTACCATTATTATAAAGTGTTAAAAGCTACATTAAAATTCTATATACTAGGATCTAAGGATCTTAAGGATCTCAAGGTATCAATAACAGTGATGCAGTTTATTGACAGGCCTGCCTAAAGCAGCTGGAAGACCAGAAATCCAAATGTACCTCTCAAATTTTATAAACTTATATAATACAAGTCCAATACACTGGATTAAGTATATATACAGTAAAACAGGCCACTAAATCCCAAGTACACTACTCTGTCCTTTGGATTTATGCTCTTTTGTTCTCAAAGATTCATGCACAACTCTGGTTCAAGAGCATCTGTAGGTCTGACAAAAGCAGACTCACATCTACTGGACATAAGCAGCTTGTCAGTCCCACAGCCTGCAAATCTCTAGACAGTAAAGATTTTCCCCTCTATTCTTATTTTGGAGTGTAGTCCATAATTAACCTAAGTGGCATAACACGAATAACAATGCTTCAGATGGGAAAGAACATGTTTAAAAATGTTTGAAACCTCAATTTCTAATTTTTCAGTGACAGTCTGGGTACTTAAATTTATTTTTACTCACAATCAATTGAAGGCATAGATAATAGAATTTAAAAAGAAGTAATTAGTTAGGCAGGTATAGCCAGTAATTTGCTACTGTAATTACACATATAAATTAGAAACAACCCTTAATAAGGACATATTATTAATAGAGCAACTAGCATTGGCAGGAGATAGTATGGTATGTCAAACTTGGGGTGTGAGAAACATGAACAACTTTTATACCTGTGATCTGAATTTCTTTTCCATCAAACTGTGGAATAAACAAATTAATGCATAGCCTGTGATATGCCAAGAGTATATCATTAATTATTTCTATTATTTATTTCCCTTTTTCAGTTTACATATAGCAGATGGCAGCTGTTAACATGTCAGGACTCATAACTAAATCACTCAATATCACATCTCAAAAACCTTTAGAAAGTAATTTCTTTGCTGAGCAATGTATTTTGGTCGAACAGAAGTTCATGTGAAATTTAGTAAATTGTTCTGATTAAACAAAAATTGAAGTCACAATTTTCATTTAAAATACTTGAAATCCAACAGTTATCATGATTTGGAGTTTACTTTTGTTACTTTAAGTGCGAAAAGGAGTATTTTCCTTCCAGTGAAATTAAATGTTTTATGTAAAAAAGAAAATTTTATGTAATGTTTTAGTCATGTTTAAAAAAAAAAAATCTTTTCAAAATGTTTTTCCAAATCCTTGATTTAGTGAAAAATCAGTAACTACCCATTCAGATTTACTTATCATTAGAACACTTTCAATAAAATTCACGTTTTAAGATTTGAATAAAAGCAAAATAAATAAGAAGAAACTAACTGGCTACTAGCAGTCACATAGAAATTGCTCTTTACTACAAGCAGGCTTAGCTAAAAGTAAACCATCTCTGAATTCAGGTCTACATTAAAACAGGCCTCTGCTCATGTACACACACATATATGTATGCATGAATAAAAATCAGCAATATCTGCTACAGGGTTTTTTGTCTTGTTTTGCTTTTAATTGCACATCACTTATTTAGCAATCAAAACCAGTTCCACATATGTAAGATCAAGTCTAATAACTTTTTTGCCATAATGTGAAGATATAAATAGCAGGAAAGCAGTGTACCTTCTATATTTTGGAAGTTGTCTACATTACTGACTCTAAATCCAGTGTTTCTCCAGTAACTCAGGCCATCAGATCCAAAATTATATATGTTTAGGTAATGCACCATGAAACATTTGCCCGAAGCAGTTCTCTTGAAAGTTTTTTGTTGGGATCCTGTTAAGCCTTGTTATGCACCACACAGTTATTGCAACATAAAAGCCTTCCTCACTAAAGTCTAATACACTTAATTCTGATGTTGAATCTCTTTTAAAATGAGGGAGAAAAGCCCTTAAAACTTACCTGTTTTATACTGAAAAAATATTACTCCAACTTTTAAAAGGATATAAAATGATCACTTTCTTTCACCATCAATTCCAGAAGAATGTCTTGTACTCCCAGGAAGCACAGAGAGGACTAACGCTTTTCTTCAAATCAACTCAGATTTATATTACTCAGAAGGGTATCTTCTTTTCTTAAGAGCTACATCACTTATTCCATGAGGTTCATCATACTCATTAAGCCTGAACATGCTCAACAACTACAGTCACAGTGTAAATCATAAGTAGTATGAAGATATAGGTTGTTAGAATCTCATACACAAAAAAAAGCAAAATATAGGTGCACAAACACATAATTTTACAATTAAATGAACATTTTACATATTACTCTTTCAGTGGACTTAAAGGAATATCTGCCATTCTATATCTAAACAGATTTAATTTTCATTACTTTTAATTGGTCTATTTAAAGGGGTTTTAACTTTGTAACTTGACATTTATGCTTCACTAGGGAGTCAGGAATAAGCTTCTGGACTCTACTGAAAGTTTAGTCAAGCAAAATTCAGACATACACTACACACTAGGAGTAAAGCATATTGTATATGTGTTTCAAATTTTATTTGTAAGTTTCTTACTGTTTCCCAACAGATATAACAAGAAACTTGATTTTCTAATCAACTTCCTTTTAATACAACATTTTCATTCAGATCGAAATCAAATGCTGAACTTTTACAAGCATTTTTGGTGCAAAGAGCCTTTTTCAAATACTTTAGACTGTGAATAAATCTAGGGAGCAAGGAAGAAGGCAACAACAATTTTCTTTTAAAAAGCAAGCTCTGCTATGGTTCATGATGCAATGTAATAACGGGTATACAGGATTAGACTAATCAATCACTTGATTCATCTATCCTGCCTCTAAAAGCCAGGAAAAAGTAAAGAAAAAATAAGGGCAAATGTACACAGTACAATTTTTGTTAAAGGTGTTTTCAGAGTCATCTGGCTTCTATGTATTTCTGGATGAATTTTCCAATTTTACCTTGAACCCGTCTACACTGTAGCAAACACAGAATTGCCCACTGAATTCTGCAGCTGCATGATCTATGTTTCATAAAAAAACTACCCTTCCTTCGGTTTGCTTAGAAATCAGCTTCTACCAGATTCAACTGATATTTTCTATTGTACAAAATAGATAAAGCTTATTAAAGAGTGGGTGCTAAATATATATTCCCATCGCACTCATGTGGAGATATGCAAGTACGCCTTATTACTGGCAGGCAAACTTGGACTTTGTGATACCTATTTATCATCAAGATATGCTTATAACAGTACATTTCAAACAGAAGAATGCCAAATTATGTTTCAGCACATTAAAAAAAATAATGCATAAGAAATTGCAGAAATTCAGTTAGAATAGGGAATAGTACAGCAGTTGACCTAAAGGAGAATTCTAACCAAACATGTTGTTGTGATTTAGAAATGGTACTCCCCAATTCAGTGCCCCCACCAACACTTGCCCAAACCACTCTGCCACTGTCTTGCTCTCCCTTCCTGCTGTGGCAAGATGGAGCTGAGAATTGGAGGCACAAAAGGCAAAGAGCTCAGGTTGACATAGGAACAATTTGCTGGAAACAGCAATGAGATAAGAATATGAACAGTAACAGCAACAATATTAATAACAAAAAGTATAAGACAAGGAAATTATTTCCACGGAAAGCCCGTGACAATAAACAAATACCAATCAGCTCTTCCCCACCATGTTTTCTCAACTGGAAGGGATGCCCTTCTCCTCAGAAGAGAATACCCCTTTCCCCTGTCCCTGGCAATGACCTGAGGTGACAGAATAACATCTGGGCCTTAGCTACGGCCCCTCCCAGCTACTGTAAAAAATTAACCTGTCCCGGCTGAAACCAGGACATATGTCAGCCAGAAATGTGAGTTACACTTTAAAAGCTACAGCGATTTGAACAGATAAGACAAATATCCAAATAAATTGATATATTCTTAGCAAAAAATTAAAAACTCTTGCTGCTGTTGAAGAATGTCTCACCACTTCTTTTAAGTGTTGCTGCAGGAAAAAAACTCTGTGAGGCTGAAGTACAAGTCTGTACCATAATCACAAATCTAGGATTACAGATTTACAACAGCAGTTACATCCTTTGGACTGCTGTTGCATTATCTTGCTTTCTTGTTAATAAAATTGAAAATTAAGACTAAAACTTTAAAAAAAGCTAGAATAGATCTCAGAAACTCACTTCATAAAAGGGAAGTGTGCATGTTTACAAACATAAAATATTTAAACTCTACGTATTTGATTTTCCTCTTACATTAATTTAACTTACACAGCTATGAACTAATACCACTAAGTTATCTACCTCTGAAGTACATAGTTATAATGTGACTAGGATTTTTGGCACACATGACTATGACATAATTATGAAGGGTGTCTGGCCAGCTCTGCTGTCCAAGAGATGCTACTGAACTGTCAGGGAAACTTGTCATTGAAAGTGAAACAGAAATAAAGTATTCCAGAGCATTCAGTCAAAATACTAGGAAAAAGCCCAGAGCATTTAGTCACCTCTCTTTTAAAGAATTTAGAACAAATATATAACTGCTTAAATACACCTAATAAATTATATGCTGAAAGTATTTGGCAGTTAAAGCTTAAAAAATTAAATTAAAATTTTTTTATATATATATATATATATATACACATATACACTAAAGTTGCATAATTTTACAGGTTTCATTTATGTTAGAAAATCAGTGACATATAAGATCCCCCATAGGGCTTCCCTTTGAAAAGAAAAAAAAAAATCCAATATACAATTAGAGATTTTCTAATGCCTTTGTCCGTGTGCAGAGGAATGCATTTTTATTATATCTCAACTGTTACAATTCAGAACTGAAAGACCAGTGAAAGACATGCTGTGTTTCTTTCTTCAGAAGAAAATGGACAACTATTTTTTTAAAACAAAATGGAAAGTCTTGTTCCTGTTGACTTCTACTATCAACTACATAATCACTGAAGATCCATTCTCATGGAAAGTTCAGAAAATACAATTTCTTTGAATGAGAAATATTTCTTTTATGAAAAATGTCTTTCAAACTGAACTCAAAATTACACACTGTAGTTTCAGGAAAAGGAGATTATTTAAGCAATAACTCACAAAAAAACATATCAGGACACATTGCCACAGGCTATTCCTCTTGGGGAAAGCCTGAAAAAACATGTGGAAGCTATGTTGATTCGTCACATTTTGTCCAAGTCCCTTCTTTGACCTTTATTACTTTTAGTACAGATGCTTGTATCTCAGTGAGGTTTTGAAGTACTACTATACTAAATTTAAAATCCTTACTTCTTGCAAAAGCATAAAGCTTTTCTCATGA
>NW_016690236.1:1728899-1740216 GCF_001604755.1 Lepidothrix coronata | reverse complement strand
TTCTGAACATATGAACTTTTATGAATAGGGTTTTTTTTCCTGTTATATTACAAAATTGTTTTCTCAGTATTATTTAAGTGCAACTGCACAGAAATAGAGGATTATGCTGTCAGGAAGAGAAAATAAATTAAGGGAAGTAAGCTTTGAATAGGTGTGACATGTTTCAGAACAGCCTTATTTTCAGTGTTAAAATATTTAGTCTAAAAATTATAGAATGAGAGTTGGCTCTTTCCTAATGTTAATTTTAAAGTCCGCACTACAAGTACTTTAGGAAAAACATAGACATACACTGTAGACAAATGGACATTTCTTGTACTTCCAGACCACTATGGATCTTTTCAATCTTCATTGTCTTTCATGGCAGAAGAAAGGGCAACCCTTGTGAAATGGTGTCCATTTACACTCAGCCAAGAGCGGAAAAACCCCTTTGACATAAAACTAGGGAGAAATTTGCAAGCTTCCTTTTTTTGTGAAGGTTTGTGAAGAGTACAACTGAATTGAGGAAAAAGTATTTTGCTCCATTTTTTGCACTTTTTTGGGGGACTCATTGGCTGCTTTAGTTTCATTATATGTCTCATATATCAAATGTAAGTGATAGGCTTATAGATACCTACATACAGTAGTCACTGAGAATTATTGTAAGTAGAGTTGCACATACAAGAGTAGTTTCACGTATGAGCTACTAATTTATGCAAATATCATTTATGAGTTTTTAAACTGAAATCGTATCTTGACATTCTGAGCCCCAATGAAAATGATCCATTTCTAAAACTCCTAAAAGTGTAGCAAACTGTGAACTGACAGCAGCATCAGCTTCAGAAATATTTAGACCAGGAATAAGAAAGGAAAATAAAATAGCTTAATCCCATGCAAAAGAAAGCAGCATATAGAAAACAAAGAGTTTTCCTTACAGAAAACATGCTTATTCAATTTCTAAACCAATTTTTAAAGTCTAAATATTACAACACTTTTGCACTACGGAGAGAAAGGATTAATAGTCCCCACCACTGGATACACTGTAGATTTAGGCTAATTGCATAGCAGGACATACATTGAATGACATTTTTCCACATACAACCCGAATTTCCTGAAAAATTATGTTTGCCAAAAATAGAAATTTGGAACCTAAATTTTTTTGACACACAAAAATTTCCAGTAATTTGCTGCTTGCTTCCTGTTGTTGTTTTTCTTCCTTCAGATATTCTACTTGTAGCTAAGTTATTCACTACAGATGAGGCATTTACCTTCCTGTTACTACCGGCACACTTACACAGGCACAAAATTTAATTGTACTTCCAAAATTACCCAGATGAAAACTAGAACCATGAAAGAAGAGAGAAAGAAGAAAAGGAGAACCCAAAAAGCAGAAGAGCTCTGCAGGTTGGTACCAGTTAACATTTCACTTTTTTGTTTTGTTAATCATGCCGTCTTTTTTTTCCTCTTTTTGTTTTTTTTTGGAGATCATCCCTGTCTTAGTATATTGTCTTGTCAGAGCCTGAAGGGCAGATGATCTGTATCCCAATGAAATTTGCATGTGATGAACACATGTTCAGAAATATTCCAGATCTGTAAGACTGATGTCATTTTTATGATTTTAATAATCATAACTCAATTTTATTGACTTGTACATTTGTGAGGAAACTAATTAACTTTTAAATGTAGCCATCTCCTTTGAGGAAAAAAAAATGTGTCAGAGAGGGAAACAAAATTATGATTCAGAGCTCCCAACCATGATATAGTGGTGGTGAAATTAATGAAAGTGAAGACAAACAGACGCAACATTAAGTGAAATTTGGCTTTAATTCTGATCATATACTTAGAGACTATCAAAATCTATATCACAACCTATGACTGACTATTCCTTTTTGAAAAGGACAAGTGTATTTTAACAGTCCTAGATTGAAGATTCCATTAAATAGAATGTGGATAGAGCCACAAACATAGAAACATACCACCACCAACACTTTAAAGAAACAAATCAAGTTTAAATATCAGTTTTCACCATGTTTCATTCCTTATGTAACTAATCACTTAGGTGTTTTAAAATTTATTATAATCATACCACATATTACTATAACTTTCATTATACATATAAGAATAAAAGGTTGTTTCCAACTTATATGTAAAAATCAGTATGAAGAAACAGAACAGAAACACTGTTTCAAAAATTAATTCTCTGAACTTAAATCCTTGAATGATGTGGTTCCAACAACCGACATTGGACAGTAATGAAAGATGACTAATAAAAAATTAGTTAGACTTACAAAACTTTATTTGGGGGGTGGGGAGGGCCCGTTAAAGTAACCTAAATGTAAAAATATAAGATGGAGCTAATCAAGTTTGAGAATGTGTTATATCAGGCTCTGTACATAGTAACAAACATTCCCTGCCCATAATATGCAATTTCATCAGAAAAGAATGGCTATTGAAAAGATAAAATATTGTTACCAAAATATACACAGCAGGTCAGCGGCAGAAGTCACAACTGCACAGAGTCACCTGAATGCAAGCTCAGTGCTGCTTGCAAGGACCACCCTTCTCACGCATCGAATGCTGTAGCAAGAGACAGTACACAAAAAATTTGCATTTTAGGCCTCTTTTATACTTCTGTGTTTCATCAGCATCCACCACCTCTGTGCTAGTCACAGGCCTTCTCTGAAGTCATTTTGCACCAATTCTACTTCCTGTATTTCAGTACCAAAACTGTTGTCATTACTGAGGACAAATAACACAATTTTGTACTAAATACTGAAAACAATACCTTAGCTCCAACTGCATACCAATGCAGAGATACTGTGCTATAGCTGCTGATATTCGACAGATGGTACAGATTATGCCATTGTAGTTTATGACACTAGTAGAACTGATTATATTGCACCATAATCATGTCCTCAGCTGAAAAATAAGAGCAGATCTTACAGCACCTGCACAAATACCTTCCAGCTATGAAAACACAACTTGGGATCATCAGTATAGTCAAGGCAGAAACTTTCACAAATAATGAATGAGTTCTTTCATTTTGATATTGTAAATTCTCACTACTCAAAACTGAACCATTTTGGAAGAAATAATACATTTTTTTCTGTCCAAATTAAAAATGAATTTATCATTCACTCAGATTTATGAGTAAGTTGCACAAGTTGGATTTGAATTATTCTACCAATCCCATCATTGTGTGAGTTAGGTCACTTTCTTCAGGATAATCAGGTTAGATAAATTAATCCTTTCTTCTGGTACTTCAGCCATGGTAAAATGTGCATATGCAGTGGGGAGCAGGAAGATCATGAGTGAATTATTTTTGTTTTTATTAACTTTTTTTTAATGCCCCTGATTCTTCTCTCAAATCTTATATTCTTTTACAATAGAGAAGAAAAAAAGAGAAAAGAGTAGAACCCTAACGTAAGACTGATGATGTCAACATTGCAGAATGAAATAATCAGTTCAAATGGTACTCTTAAGAGTAACTCCACCTAAGATAATTTCTGGGTAAAAACATATCTGAATTTTTATTAAGATTTAAAAGAGGGAATTAGCATCAAAAACTTTTTGCTGAGTTCTGAAATGACAAAACATGGTTGAAATTATAGATATGGCTGCTCAAACATACATTATTTTGTCATGTAAGCACAATTTCCAAATACTAACCACAACCAGTATGGGTTTTTACCTATTAAAAAAAAATATATTTATTTAGGATACAAAATTTCTTCAAAGGCTTCTATGTGGTGATAATTCAATGTTTTAAATACACCTTGTTAGCAAGTTTCTGCACTGAACTGTGCTGAAAACTACAGCAGATGACTTCATATGGAATTCCTTGAGAAATGTTAAAAGGCAGGCAGGCAGGTAGGCATTTAAAGAGAAAAAAAGTGACAACAAAACAAAAAGAATAAAATTTCACTTTATCAATTAGATATTTTCCAAAGGTTACAACTTTTCTGAGCTGAAATAAGGGCCTAATTAAGCTGGCTGTAAGAAAGATGACTAGCCACCATGACAAATGCCAAATCTGTAATATCCCTTTTCATCTAACTGCAATGTCAAAACCCAACAAAAAACCCAACAGTTTGTGGGAGGAAGCACTTTCTGTTTTCATTACCAGTTACCAATTTCTTTGTAAAGTTTGAAATTTGTGTCCTGTTCTTTAATTTACTAATGCACTCTGGAATTAGATTAATAATAGAGAATTGCTACAGGAACTTTGGATATTAATTTTCTGACAAAGTCTGTTATTCAAGGTCACTCCTACAGTTATATTTCCTTGTCGGCAGGCACAGGTGCCTACTTTTTAAGGAAAATCATCTTTTTCTGGTTTGTTAGTGTCAAAAAGTATCATGAAGTGTAAAGAGATGCTTGGCAAAACTTTCACAATGCATGACCTTTCTGTGGCTGAGATAGCATTTGCAATATTGCATATTATTACCATCTAAGAACATGTTTATTTGGCACCTACTAGAAATGGGCTACATGCCATCTTCACAGATGGTTTTAAGTGTTCACCACCAAACTATCACGTAGCTTAAGAAACGTGAGAGTCAAGGGCAGAGTTTCTTATATGAGAACATTCACGTGTTGTCACATTTATCTGCCATTGTAATTCCGCTGTGAGCTAAATTAATCTTCAAAATGTAAACCTAAATTTTGAAGACAAGTAAAGAAATACTTGTTAGAGTGACCTATGAGAAAAGACCGTGAATTCAAATGCCTTGAGTATTTTCTGCAAACAGCTCACTTGCCCTCCAAGGGCTTTAAAAGTAAATACTATCCTATTGTACAGATGAGAAAAACAAATTGAATGATATTTCCAAAGAGGTAACACAATCTGCTGTGACTCTTGGAACAGAAAACAGGTGATACTGACACAGTACTGTGTATCTCCTGTTCTAGATGCAGAGATTTATCTGTCTCCAGCTAACTTGCACAAAATTTGAATGCTGCAAAGAACTGAAACTTTTCATGTTTCAAACAAATGCTTGCCAAACCAAGTCTGTTTGCAGAAAACAGTCCGCATCAATACTTCCTGAGACTTGAAAATGAGATTTTCCTAAGGCTCCAACGAACAGAGCTGCATACTGACAGGCACTGAGTAGGACTAGTAAAATGGAAAAACACCTCTTTTAGTTATATTAAAATAGTGTAGCATTTGAGTTTATCTGGATATAAAGGCCTACTTAATTTCTATCACTAAAGAAAATATTATGTTCACTAATGGCAAAACATGAAATGAGAAATTTTACAGTTTATTTTATAGAATACTGTAACCAGGAGAAATGAAAAGATAGGAAGTGTACTATTTCTAGGAAGAGTTTGCCTATACTGTAAAATCAGATACCAAGGCTTTTAAGCCAGTAATTTGCCATGAGAAGATTCCAAACGATGCAATTTGTAAAACAAGATTGGACTTTTTTTTCTTTAAGTTTTAAGAATGGAGAACCAGACTTCTATTCCCTCTCCGGTAACTGATATTTATAGTGATCTCAGAGAAATGGTGACTATGTTTGGGCCTCCCAATCCCAATCTGCAGAACTGAGACAGTAATACTGGCCTCCCCAGAAAAGTACTTCTCACCAACAGTTTGAAGTCCATTGTGTCAGAGTCAAGTATTACAAGCACACCATGAAAAACGTGCACAAATGTAGAACAACACTGGGGATCTTCTCTGACCAACACCACTTCCAAACAAGTGAAAAATAAAAAATTGATATCCATTTCAACAGCTTGTACCATGCTAACCTCTTTAAAAGAAACATTTAGACAGTGCTGCACTGATTTCCAGTTGAAAAGAACTGATGGTCACCAATTTAGAATATGTCTGGTTTCAGAAAATGGGTTTTGCCCATGATCTGATTCTGGTGAAGTTCGATGAAAAAATAATACATAGTGGCATAAAGTCAGACTTCAAGGCTATATGGAATGACTGGAAGATACTAGAGGACAACTAATACATTCATAAATATTGGCCATTTGTTTTTATAACATTTGACTGCAATCTCTCTTCAATTAAGGAACGCGGTCCTTTTGCATAGTTAGAGATATAATTTATTATTTTTACACATGCCATCAGACTAACGCCAAAAATATTCTGAAAGGTTATAACTGATCTCTGTAATTTCCCTCAGTCTGTTCATGTAGTGTTTGTGAACTTATCGAGACTCCCATGTATGAATTTTAATAACAATTGCCCAATTAACTTACACAAGTAGTTTGTGCTTAGTAATGGCTTCATTGAAATACTCAATGTCAAAACTTGAGCAGAAATAACAAGCTTCAAATCTGAAATGATGCAAGTACAGCTTTTAGTTTCCCCAGAATTACAGTTTAAGAAACTTTTAAGAAGATAAATCAAGCAATATTTTTAAAGAAACTCATTTTTTTTTATAACTATCTTCATCAGTAAACAAATTTACTAGAAAATGCATGAAAAGCATGCTCAAAATATATTTTACATAATTCAGACAGTTTCTTATTGAAGTTTAGACATGTTTTAATATTTATGCTCTGGAGCCAGCATTGAAAACACAGCAAAATAGCAAAACCACTTAACCACATGGAATTGTGACTAAAGAGTATAATCTTTTTAACACTTGAAACCCATTATAATGTTTCTCTGTTTATCATCTACAAACCCTTAATCCAAATCCTTTAATAAGCTACTACTCATTAAAAAAAAGAAAAATCATCACTTTCTAGTTAATATTTTCTACATGTATACCGTCATTTTGGTTGCAATACATACATTCTGAGAGAAAATGATAGTTGACAATAACTGTCTTTTTTGTCCCCTCAGAGAAGAATCGGCCCTACTTGAATTCTGCTTACAGCTCTCAGATTTCCTTGGAGAACTTAATTTAATTCCAGCTGCAACACAAACTGATAATGAAAACCCTAATTTCCTCCTCTTTTTTCCTCCTTTATTCTCTTCTGCCAATATTAGTTTTCACTAACTATGAAATCCTAAGTTTCCTAAATGGTGAAAATTGGACACTTTCAGATTGCTTTCAGCTCTGTATTTCAGTGACAGTTTTCAGCGGAGACATTTTGGTGTGAGTGACCCATTACCACTCCTGGAATAGGAAGAAAGCTTTAGTACAACTAGTGATATATTTATTATGCAAAAAACCCCCACAAATGATTATCAGGATATCAAAACTTATGCAATGGGCTTGCTCTTTGGAGTCTATATGTGATCTTTATACTTAGACCTGAAGCAATCTCAAAACCCTGTCTTTTGTCACCTTATGAAGAAAAAAATCCTTACGTTAAGATTCAAGGCAGCAGAAAAGCCTTGATGATGGAAGTCTCTACTATGTTCAATCAGAAACTGGGACAAATATAAACAATTTTATTTTCCAAGATGTTGTATGAACATATTGGCATATCCAATTATTATTAATATTCATTTGTAGTTTGTTCTAGATGGAGGAAATATATCAGCACTCTTTTAAAGAAATGAGGACAAGAAACAGCCAGTTGCCAGGCTTATTGCCAGTATTTGAGAAAGAGGGAGGTTTGTGGAACAAAATCCAGTCAATATTCCTTTTGAAGATGGCAACTTGAACCGACTGAAAAGCTATTAGTACTTCAGTGGTGCTTTTAGTACTTCAATAACACTAATAGTGTATTTGCAATATTGCAAAAAAAGTCTCAAAGCAAAGCAGCTTCTCAAATAAAATGAAATTTCCTCTCCTTCAAAGGAGACCAGTACGAGGCTTGGTGAATGGAACAGGAAAATGAGTCAGTCTTTTAATGACGAAGTCTTACATCATTTATTCTAAGGGCTTTCAGGTAGGCTCTAAAACTTCAGCGGTGACTGAACTGAACTGATGTTGAAGAGCCTGTACTGCATGCTAAAATAACATATGTTTACCCTAACATAACTGTTTGAACTTTCTCCTCTTGCCATTAACCTGCATTGTCTAAAATCTCAGTTAATAGTTTCCCTCTACCACTTCAGGAGCTGTTCAATATGTGATTGTAAAAGGCTTTAAAAGAACTACTGCACAAGTGTAATACATTGCTACAAAATACTTGGCTTGATTAGGATATGCCGAACTGGGACAGCTGCTTTATTAAGTCGTCCCAGGAAACTGATTCAGCTAACAATATGGAATAGCAGTAAGTGTTACTGAAACAGGACACTAGCAGCATGAAATCAGTGTAATTGGGATGATTTCGGATAGAAATAAGCGATGAAGTGATAAACAGAAATAAATAGTTAACCCTTATCCTTTAATACACCAGTTGTCAAATGCACAATTAAAGGATAGACATAAACTTGAACACATGAAGACAAGACTCAAGTACAACTGGCTTCAGAAGACCTCAAACCAAAACAGTTTCATGAAAGGATCATGAGTGCAAGAAGATTTCAGTCAGAATGATTAGCAATCTCTTAACCAAACTGAGACACTCTTCTATCAGTGAAAATGGAAGCATTAAACAAGATAGTTACTTAATACTTATAAAGACAGTTGGGATTAAATGGTATTGTACAATCCAGAATATATATAATAATATATATATATAATGGTCAGTCTTCGCGAGCGAAGATTTGGGAAAGGTCATTAACCCTTCGAGCCTGCGCAGTGGATTTTTTAGGTGAGACCCAGCGTGCGCTGAACTGAGCCCACCCTTTAATCCTGAGGTTCATCTGCCGGGGCCGAGCAAGCTTGGACAGTGGCAGTGAGGGTCTCAGGACGTAGGTTTGTTTAGAGTGACCTTCTCTTAGATGGATTGCCTCACAGGGCTAACGAGCTCCATCTGCCCGGGGGGCTGGGAATCGAACCCGGGTCACAGCAGTGAGAGTCCTGCACCCTAACCACTAGACCACCAGAGGCCCCACAATCCAGAATATGTGGTGTACAAATACATGCATCATGCATGCATACATACACGTTCAAATGCAAACCAAATCCAAACATACAAACTTCTACAATCAGAGTAGCAGTCATATCTTCTACTTCTTATGCCCCGAATACATTTCGAACACTCTTACAAATTATTTCTCATGCTATTTACAAAAAAACCCCAATCAAACATCAGACATAACTGAATTAGTGAAGTGTTGCAACACAAAAAATAGCATCAGCATTCCTAAAAAAAAATAATCCATATTTATCCATAATCTAGATTAATATTTTTAAAATGGTATTGTTGCCCCAGAAACATGAATGAATAATCCTGCACCTTACATCTGTTCATCATCTCCAGTCACCTGAGTCATTATGATTTTGGAGTAAATGAAGCCTGCTCTGTGGGCCAAATCATTAATCAATCTTGCCATGTCATTCAATTTTTCCTTCAGTAGCAAACCAAACCCTAGACACCAAGTTTGTAAACTACATCCAAGAGGGTATCATAAGCATAACAAGACTTTTTTAAAAGCAAATATCAGAAAACAGAAAAATAAGATATGCGACAGGTAAGGCATACGGAAACTAGAGTACTATAATAAGCATTCTGACTCTCAACAATATTTTGATCTTAACTTCTGCAAGATAAAATTTATCTGAGCTGGTTTACATGAGAATTTCACAAAGACAGTATTTTCTCCACCCCCCATATAATGCCATCTCATCCTACACAATGATTTTCAGACAGTTCTTAAAGCTATAGGCTTGTGTTTCAATTTGTTTTACATTTGCTCCAACTTAAACCAGTTTTTACTAATTTTATAGGTAAAAAACTTCTATTTATTGTTGGAGCTTTTTTTTTGTGTGTATATTATTTGTGGTTTGGTTTTGGTTTTTTTAAATAAAAAAAGGGAGGAAGAAAGAGAAAGCGTGACAGAGAGATATCTTTACATATTATCTTCCAAAACCCACAGAACACCCATATTCTTTCCACAGAGGAAACATGATCAGGAGTTCATATAGGACAACAACAAAAAGTGGTAAATGCAAATACCAAAGTGTGTTGATGCTGATGTTTATGAGAAACTAGACTAAAATTCATGTAAATTCCTCAGGCATCAGCACATTTTGAGGTGGTTTGCTCTTCTGTTCCATTCTCCCACCCCACCCAAAGGAATAATTTGTTTTGCACTCAACTTTAAAATTACTATTCTTGGGTAGTGAGATTAAGAAAATAAGTTGTTGATTGTGTGCTCTTTTAAAGTGTGGTTCAGGAGACCAGCCTGCAAATCCAAAATCAAAAAGAGAAAGCCATGAGCCACATCTAAATTAGAGACCAATCTTCATCCAAAGTGCAAACTTCCCTGAATATGACAGGATCCTGTTAAAATTACTTTGTATATTAGTCTGAAAACTGGGAGAATAAATTTGGGAAATAATTTCTTATGCCTTTGAGACCTCCTCTTCCCATATTCTCCAGAGAACAAAGAAGCAACTGCAGAAATATAAACATAACTATGATATTCTCTACTGCAATATTTTGGCTGTGTCTCATGAAACATAAAAATACGGTTCCTTTGATAGTCTTACTAACAGCTATTAATATATTAGCTTTGGAGCAGAAGATTTGTTTAGTGAAACAGATTTCATCGTAAAATATAGTGCTAAAATAGAGAGCATGTATAATATTTCACTGAGAATGTATACTTCACAAGACTGAGGCAAACCACCATTTAAAAAAAAAAATAAAAAAATCACTATTTACAAAGTGTTCCCCGTGCCTAAATAATGTATAATTAGATGAAATTTGCATGTATTCATTTCCTCTCTGGAATTTAAAAATAACACTGCACATGCATGCCCAGATGGAGTCAATAACTACCAATGACTTTTATATACCAGTGACTTTTTTATATCCTTTCTCCACAAATTCACTACTGGCCACAAAGTGTTGATCTAGAAATTTAGCCTAGACTGTCTTCATGTTACATACAATCTCCAAAACCAGTCAAAACTCAAAGGCACCAAAGCAAACAGCTACTTTGGAGCTTGTAGAGAAAAAATACACTACTTTTTTGAGTTAAATATCAAATATTTTTCAAAGAAGTCTGCTTCCTATAAATTCCCATAAACTCAAGTGATCTTGATCTAATGAATAAGCATTTTTGTATTCGGGGTAGTTGTCCAATTCAAACCACTCATCAAGGGTCACCTGTAACTAAGCAGGATTAGAGAGGAAATAAAAAGAGGCTACAGCTTCATTATTTGGCGTTACAGGAGAAAAAAACAAGATGGAGATACACAGGAAGAAATTTATTCTGTTTTACTGTGCCAAGAGAGAAAGTGATTCAGACAATTTCATAGGAAATCAGTCCCAGTGCACCATTTAACAGATTAGAAGCCTTTGTGTAAAATAGCATTCAATCTACTGTGGGTGTCAGGCTTAAAATCGAACAGGCAATTAC
>NW_016690236.1:1500507-1728847 GCF_001604755.1 Lepidothrix coronata | reverse complement strand
ATTCAGTAATAAATTATTCCGATTGCTTGAAAGTACCTATAAGAAAGTATGCTTCATGGAACTCAAAGAAATTAATAAAACCCAAAAGATTAATGGAAATTTAAAAAAGACTAGAGAATTTATCCTGCTGTGAATTTGTCAAGTGACCAGTTCATCTTTCCACTTGAGCTGGTTGATCTGACAGTAAACAACTTAGAATTAAATAACAGAAGCTGTATCGGTCACCACCAATTATAACTTAAACAGAAAACAAATATTAAAATGCAGAAATCTTTAAGTCTTTAATCATTACGGGGATGACATAAAAATACTTGTCAGAAATTCTCTTTCAGCCTTGTGACTGCCAAGACTATCCTTGACTGCCTGCAGCAAAGGTAGAAGGGAAGAAGAGAAATTGCAAAAAGACATACCAGACCTCCACTTGTCACTAATGCACAGGCTCTGGTCTAACAACGTTTTCAAAGTCTCCATGCTTTAAATGGTAGGAAGAATTGTTTTGAAGTCATTCTGTCTTATGGTGGGCTTTTCTAGAAGTGCTATTTAATTCCTTCCAAGAAGGAGTGACAAAAATGTGGGGCTTTTCTTTGTTGTCTGAAGTAGTAACAATAGAAGGGAGAGAGTTAATCACTCTCATCTCCCAAAATAGAGAATAGTTGCTGTGCTTTGGGCAGAGTTCCACTGTTGCTTTTGTAAATGTACTAATGAGCCATTGTCATAGTGGTGCCAACCTGGCATTAGCAGTCACCATAAATTTACTGCAAGAACACTGCTGTTTGTAATTAGCTCTTCATTACACAATCAGGCTGATTTAGAGAAGCTCTCATATGATTTGCTCAGCAAATGAAGCAATATAATTACACCTCAGTTGAAATCAACAAATTAGACTGCTGTTTCCAATTGGCTGTATTATATGCTGTTAGCATGCTAGCAATTGCAGGCCTGCTGTGGCCTTTAGCACTTAAATAAAGTAAGCATAATTAAAGTACTGAATATTTTTGAATTTGCAAGATCAGCTACATAATAGTCACAATTCTTTGCAATTAAAAAAGGAGCCAAAATTTATATGCCACAAACACTCCATAACCTTAAGTTGCAATGTTGATAATATCTAACAATACATACAGAAATCACTTAAAATTGCAGTGAGGATATAGTCAAAGGGAATCAAAGCACCTTTGCTTCATCATGACTTACTCTGCAGTCAGCACTGAAGATTTAAGTCTATTCTGATCAAAAGGAGTAGGGAGTTATTAACTGTGCCTTTGTTTGTGTACATTCTTAATAAAAGTAAATGTAACAATTTTTGCTTTTTACATTTCATAAAACATTGTAGAAACATTTCTCCTTTGTATCAATATGAATTCAACTGTTTCTCCATGTCACAAAAATGCTTCAATGGAGTGGTTAATTAACACAAGTTCTTCCCTTACATAATCACTTGGGGCTAGACTGTAACAGGATACAGGAAAACACAGTGCTGGGTTTACATTCATTTGTTTCTAAGAAACACATTAATGTCAAAAAGCAAAACTATACAACAAATGTCAGAAAGGAGAGATGGATGACAATGTGTGAAAAGAGGAACAATCAGGTGTAATTATTTATATTAGGCTACTCTAATGGGTGAGATACAAATCCAAATGTCTAGAAGACACTATACTGACTGACACTGAAGAGGCAAACACCATAACAAGTCCAATGTTTGCTAGTATGAGCCAGATTGATATATTCATTGCAGCAATGAGGAATAATCAGATCTTCCACTTTGTTTTGGCAAGACTTTACCAGTTATCCTCCTTTACACGGCAGGATTACTAAATCCTCTGGGTTTGGGATTCTGTTGGCTTGCCAGGAGAGATGTCGAGTAGCTCAATACTTAAAGATAATATGCATAAATAACCTACTTGAAAAAAAAAACCAAATCAAATTGTAACAACAGTCATTTGAGCTGTTGAGCACCACTAAACGTTCATTTTTCATTAATATTAAAATGTTGGGATAAGTCCTTTATCAGTTTAACTGGACAGTGACAATTTTCTCAGTATTCATCAATCTAGCATCCAACAGTGCAGCAAAAATTCCCTTACATGCTGGTCTGTTTGTTTGCTTTGGGGTTTGTTTTCTTAGTTAGTTTGGTTGGGTTTTTTTTGGATTTTTTTTTTGGTTGGTTGATTGGTTGGACCTTTTTTGTGTTTTGTTTTGGTTTTTTTTTTGGCTGGGGTGTTTGGCAGACAGTAGATATGGACTGACACTTCAGGTCTGATCAAGAAAAATAGTACTGTGCAACATTAAATGATGATCTTAATGACTGACAAGCTAATGGATATCAGAAATATTGGTAAGTAGGAAATATTATTAAAACAGGAATGACTTCATAACCAATGCAATTTGTCTAAAGTTCAGGTCAAGACACAATTTCAAAGACTTACTCATAATAATGCAAAAAATACATTAGCACACACTGCAGTAAACTACATGAAGAAAAATGAGTTTTCACTTTATCCTAAGCAATACTCAAGATATTTTGAATAATTTAACACAACTTCCATGCAGATTTTGAAATTTCCTATATTCTACATTTTTGCAGAAGATTGAACTAAGATTGTCAAACAAGAATTACATCAAAAATAATAAAGTTCAGTAAGACAATGTTAGAGGACCAGCTGAAAGGGTAAAAAACATTCCTGAAGCAACGAAGGATTTTTGATTTCCATAATCATTGTACTGTTTGAAACCATCTACACTTGTCTCTGAGAAATAAATGTACAGCAGTTTAGAAAAAGACAGAAGAAGTTCACCTGGTCAAACAGCAAAATATCAAAGCCTGTTTAAAATAAGGTTATACTCTAAGTCAAATCTAAATTATTAAAAAAACCCTCGTGGCTAGAAAACTGAGTGTCCTACCTCGCAAAGGTAGGACAAAAAAGAAAGAAGACGCTGAGGAACAACTTGCAAAAGTATACATGCCTAATAAATTATTTTCTAAAGAGAGAAACTTGCCAAAAAGTAAGACTACTGTATAAAACCAATCAGACATGAACAGAGTAGAAGTCTTTGCACATTAACTGGCATCTGCATCCACTGTAAAAGAGTTTGCAGTGATTTTCACGTAACAACTTCTGCTTATCACAGATATGGTGGAATGTCTGTCTCAAAATTAGTTATTAGTAGAAGAAGCTACAAAACGAATTCATAATATGATCAGTATCAGAATGTCAGAAGCAGAGGCTATCCCACTTGAAATTTAAGGAAACCCTAGCATGAAATGGCTGAATTGCAACTCCAGCCCATAACTATCAATTAGCATTTAGACCCTAGAGAAACAGTAGGTGGCAAATATAGCCTCACTACTTAGTAAGAATATGTTTGCAGGATCTGGCAAACTACAGCTCCTGAAGTCTGATACCATAAAAGAAGACTGACAGAAAGTAGAAAATTAATTATTAGAATCAATGCACATATATCTGTATTAGACTTATGCAGAATTAATGTACATATGGATAATATATAATCCTACAGAATCTGTGTTGTTTTTACCAAACATAAAAATAGACAACAACTGAAATGATAGGGAGGGAAAATTCCTTTCAAGAAAGGATTAATGCCTAATCATAAGATTAATGGTAGGCAAATGCTAAATTTTCACATCAGAGGAAAGATGATACTCAAATTCCACAAAGATCTATTTAAGGACTGCTTTTCAGCTTATACATATATGTAAATCAGGAAAGAGTTAATAGTGAAATGACATTTTTTTTTCCTGACAAAAAAGCTAGCAAAAAAGACTAAATTCATCAGTAACTGGATGGCAGATGAATTTCAATGCAGATCAACAAAATAACTCACATGGGAAAGAAAAGGCTAACTTCAAATATGTGATGGACTGAGCTGACAACTACTACACAGAAAAAAATGCTGACAATAGATATAAATATAGACATCTCAGTGGAAATGGCAGCTTAATGTTCACGAGTAAAATAAGAAACAGAATGCAAAGAAAATATAAACCCACTCAAATCTGCTGTGTGCTCAGATCTTTAGTGTTATCTACAGTGCTCTCTCTGATGTCACACAAGATATAGGACAGGTAAAAACAGTGAATGCAAAAAACAAAAGCAATGGTAGAAATTAGTATTTCTGAACAAGGAATGATAGAAATGGTAGGCAAACCAAGAATCTTCAGAGTAGAAAAGAAGTGACTGATGACTGAAGGCAAGCACTGTGTGTGAAATCATGAATGACAGAGAAGAGACACAGTGATAACCCTACTTTTTTTCATTTACTGATTCTTGTACTGGAAGAACTAGCAAGTAGGAAAGCAAACACAAGTGAACTAAACAGGTACTTGTTTTACACTACATGCATTTTAAAAAACAGAACTTGGTGCCACAAAGCATTGTTCAAAATAATGACAAAAATTCCTGGAAGGAAAAGCTACCAAGTTCTAAAAATAAAAAAATTAGCACTTCAGCCTCAAAGAGTTATTAAGCCACAGATTATTGAACCAGTATTTCATGTAAGCCTCACTACTTTTTTGACCTGTTCTACTCGTTCTGAAGTATGTGTTATCAGCCTCATGGGAATGGGATGCAGAACATTGCTCTGACTCTCTACAGTAACCCCTATATTCCACCAGAATGAAGAAATAACTGCCCCAGACATCCACTACCACTTCAAAGATAGATAACACTTACTTTTGGCCAATGGCATCCAGTCACTTGTAAGGACTTAAAGAGCACAGTTGCCTGTGTCAAAACACTATCAAACACAGAAGGAACTTGCTGTATGATAAGCCACCACAATGGGAACTTGAGATAAGCACAGATGTGAGAAATTTACAACAGGAAGGTGCTAATTCCAGGCCTGGCAGAGGAGAGATCTGTTTAGCACATCCTGGTAAACGCATCTAGACAAAAATTCTCCACTGTGGCAAACTGTGGGAAAGGAAGGAACTGCTCATACACGTGTCACCCCAAGTCATGGGAACATTTGCAACCACTCTGTGGACACCCGGAACTTGGACTGTGACTGTATAAAGGTGGTACCTCCAGAAGAATGACTCTGGGATCTCCATCACCAAGAAAGCCCAGGGTGAAGAAGGACCAATGGGATGGTGCTGGATCCACAGGTGGTGACTATCTTCTGCTTTATCTCCTCCCTTCTCTCCCCCCGACTTTCTTCTATTTCTTTCTATCTCTCTACATCACATTTATTGTTAAATAAAATCTGTATTATTGACTTTAGCATATTCTTTTGCACCTTAATTCAGGTAGAGGCATCTCTCGCTAATCGGATCATATCATCACCTCAACAGCAAAAACAAAACGAGAAACTGTATGAAGATTGCTGACTTTCTGTGGATATTCAAAATGGGAAAGCATAGATTCTGTTGGTTTTCCAGTTACTTCAGCATAACTGAAAGATCAACTGCAAGTAATAATACATTTTGCTACCTATAAATCTGGCTAATACTCAGAATTCTAAGGTTTAGATTAGATAATCACAAGAAAGTCAAATTGAACAGTGAATCCAGCACTGAAGAGAGCCTCATTTATCACAGTGTTGTACTGTAAAGGATACAAGCAAGTGGAAAAGTGAAGTCACTGATTATTTTAATGTATTAATTTAAGGTCTGATGCGTATGACAACCTGTTTTGTGCAAAATTCAAGTTCTGACTATACTGTCCAGATTAGTGCAAACTATAGGGAACTGCTGACCTTGACAGCACAATAAAAGATCACTTTTTTGGGGACAAATATTTTACAAAATTTGAGAAGAATACTATAATGAAGATGATGATAACATAAGCTTACACTATTAGTATTATGCCGTCTGATGATTATTACATAGAGGTATTGAGAAAATTTCTATTCTTTTCATGTCATTAGCATTTAGAAATTTAATTCTAGGTACTTTTAAGGATATGAATTCTTCTTTACTGAGTGGTTTACACTATTTAAAAATCCATATTTGTCTTTGCTATTTTTGTATGCTTGTCACAAATATAACAGCTCTTGATAGATTCACTTCACTACAGTGAAACAGGTTATTACATTCCTCAGGTAAGAAGCAAATATTTTAGAACTTTTTAAAAACCCAGTAGGAAAGAGAATCAACTTCATATCTCTGTAAGAGTATGCTTTCATTAACACCCACCTGTAATACTACTGAGTTCCTGACAAAACTTAAAAAACATCTTAAGTGTTTCAGAGAAGTAAAGTCCTACTAAAGCTGTTTTGTAGAAGTACAGTCTATAGTCTTTTTAAAGCAAACTTTAGGGAATTATTTAGGATAGTAATACATTAGAATATCCACAGTGAAAAACATTCAGCTGTGTTTAGGCAATCCATCCAGCTATGGCAGATCTTAAATTTGCATATTTGAGATTGATAAAAGATAAAAAATTGAGGGGGGGGGCTGGGGCATAGGGTTTGTTTATTTTGCTTTCAAATAGAACTAAAGCATGCAGATTAGAAGGGATGATAAAGTACTTTAAAATCGAGATAATAAGCTTGTTTAATATATACAGAGACATATATGTTACATAAATCATTATGAAGACCAATAAAGATATTACTACTTTCACAATCAAATACTTTTAAAAACAGTAAAAAGCATCTGTGGGGATGCAATCCTAACACACCTATTTAAAGAGAACAGTTTGCTGCCCACAGATTTGGTTTATGTCTCAATAAATGAGGCCAAGTAGAAACATAAATGCTGCTGAGTGGACCTAGGGAAATGCAAAGGATAGCAAAAAATGTTACAGAGCTAAGAGCTTTATATATAAAAAAATAATGTGTGTATATTGTGTACTTCTCATGAGAACGCTGACTATGCAAGGAGAGGTGTAGAAGTAGTAAAAAAAATACAAACACATACAATATCTTAAATTCTCTTTTTACTTTGTACTGTATTTTTTATCAAATAACGGATACTACATTATAACTGCATTTCATCTTTGCTTTTTTTTTTTCTTTTTTTTTTTTTTAAACTGCAATTGTGGTTTTGAAGAAAGCTACCTACATTTTTCCAATTTTGACTTTCTGGGTAAGTTCACCTAGAAGATTTAAGTTGGTTTTGTTTTTCAAACATTCAGAAATTTCTCTGAGTTCTTTTGCAAAATGTCATCAATGTGCTACTACGTTTCCACTCTTTATCTCTCCCAGTTTCATGTCAGAAATAAAGTCATTCTCTCCCAGTTTCATATCATATAGCAAGTAATTTGTGTTAACGCTTTCAGCTGTCATCTTGGCAGTGCAAAGAAAACTGCTAACTAAGGAGGAAGGTGGCAGTATGATTTATGATGCACTACTGGTTTCCACCTCCAAAAATTAAGTTTGACTCATATTTCATAACTGGAATAAATTTGGTTGCTTGGGTCATGATGATTTATCCTAGGAAATGAGAAAACAAAATGAGCAAAACTTATGGATTTAAGGAGTCCAGGAATTAAAGTCTGTACATTGCTGAATGGGAAATTAATTGCAACTAAATGAAGTTTCCAAACCATGATCCAACTCTAACAAAAGTGCTCTAAGAAGTACTGATGGCATTCACATTGACATTCATGCTCTAGAAGGAAACTTTAGGAACTGAGTCAAAAGCATGGGGTTAATAGCACACACTGGCATGAAACAGGAACAGTTTACTGCTTTAAATGATCATTTAGTACTTGGAATACCATAGTTTTGAATATATAGCACTAGAAAATTTTGCAAGCTATTTCCATGAAAAACTATATGCATTTCCAAGAAGGTACCACCTGTCACACAAAATGAGAAAGGAATTAAATAATTCATAAAGAGAAAGGCATACCTGCCTCACATAATGGCAAGCTTCATTCAGACTGAGACGTTCTTTAATGTTCATGCCATTGCTACTACTTACCTTTAAAAGACACAATTAATATTAATTGTTTGAGGCAATACATTTCTTTATATTTTCGATGTATTTTCTAGTAATTCCTACATGTATCACTTGAGATTGGGACCATGCCAGACAGACACAGACACACATTCTCCCCAAAATAGCTCTTGCTTCAGAGAGCCTGCAGCTCACTGCAGAATCAGACAACAGGATAAAATGACAACTGAAGAAAGTCAGCCCTAAAGGGGCCATTGGCATTTATTTTCTTTCTTATTTTACCTTGCTGCTGCAGGATGTGAATCTGTTCGCTGGCTAGATGCTTGAGTGCACTGAGAAACTTTTTTGGAGAAATATTATATATAATATCAACAATAGTTTAACAGTGTGTTTCTAAAAAACATGTCACTTATAATTTCTGCCCTTATTGAAAGAATTGAAAGATTTTTGCTGCTGTTATTAACGGGCAGCTAAGAACTCCCTAGAACACAAAATGTCTCCAAAAATATGAAGTGAATACAGATGCCATGCTCCAAGTTTTAGTAGATAATTTCTTAAAAACATTAAAAGCCAAATTTGAGTTAATCCCTAGAATAACAAGCACTTCTGAGATACAAGTGTAATTAGCTTTAGCTAAGTCAGAAGCAGCTAAGACAACTGTGCCCATGTATATGCTGAATACAGATGTCTGAGAAGATAATCTTCTTTAATTTCTCTTACATACCCTGCTTAGTTGTCATAATATCTGTGCAAACATATGAGTTAAAGACTGTCTCTAGCATTATTGCAGAAGTGTTAAGGAGCATACAGGAGCAAAAAGGAACAAAACCTGTATTTTTTTTCAAAAGACTACTTTCTTCTCCTCTGAAATTTGGTCAAGTCAGAAGCTCCTACCATTTAATTTTCACATGCAACATTGTAAGATAATTACAGATGCACTTACAAACAAACAAACCCAACCATGAACCAAAGCGAGGATATTCTTGGATATAAGTACAAAGCTTTAGAAACTGCATATAGAACATTTCAAGAAAAAAAGGAAAACAGGTTAACAGCAAAAGACTAGTGTCTGAACAGCTAAAATCAACATTCAGCTCCCAAGGCAATGGGATTGTTCATGATCATCTGTCTATCAGCATATTCAAGATGTGTGACACTTTTAAAGCAGAAATTACACCTGATCTGCAGCTTCTAAGTCTGGTAGATGCTCTATGGATAAGAAATGCATGTATAGTTTCTTGTTCAGTGTTTAAAATAGCAATACATTACAAATTACAGTATAACTTATAGAATATTGTCCACTACATATAATTAATTATTATGTAAGTATGTGCTTTAAAAGTTAAGATGTTTTAAGTAACCATACTGGTATGAGATGAAAGTCTAGAAATGTCAGGAATTTGTTACGTCTTTGTGTCCTTTAATTCTTCACTGTCTTTCTTGCTTCAGTCACGACCCACAATCATCTTAAGTCACACCTGACAACCCCCTGGAAAGGGTGCAAAAGCAGCAATTAGGAAAACACTAAAATAATTTGTCACCCTGGGAGCAATTTGTGCCTGTTACTAAAAGACTCTAGAGTTCATCACATCACAAGACAGTCTTAGCAACAAGAAACAAAACACAGAAAGTGATAGCAAGGAGAGGAGAAGTGAGCAGAGCCCAAGGTGAACCTCTCAGGGCATTAGGAAACAGGAAAGCATTTGGAATAATTGGTTCCCTTCTTTCTACCACAGATAACTCCTTTCTGTTAATATTCACCATCTGCATTTTATATTCTGCTTACAATGTGCAACTTTTCAGAAGAAAAAAAAGAGTTAAAGGGATTTTCATAATGAGTGAGGAAACACTGAAAGTGATAATTGGTTTTAATGGCCAAGTGAACCAAATGAAATTCCTCTTGTTTACCTTTTTACTTTATAATGTAATTTATGCTATGCTGCAATAGCAATGTATTGACTAATATGCTGAAGTGTCACTCTTTGTAACATTTACACTATGAAAAATTAAACATATTTGAATAACTCCATTACAACCAAATTCAGTGCTCAACTACAGTTCTGTGGCCAAAATAACTTTACCATTTTAACTCTTCAGTCATAATCCACTATTTCAATGATTTATCAAATTCTTTTCAAGACTAACTTTTATGCTGAGACTAGACAAAATCAGAAATAAATCATTAATGTAATCCCAATAAGGTCAGCCAAGTTAGGGAAGCAACTTGCGCTACATAGCTGCTGACCTTCCACTTTGTGTTAGGATTGCTTACCTTACATTGAGTCATCTCAGTGTTTATCCTGCATTAAACAGTTAAAGAAAGCCATTTAGAAGATAGTTTTACTTCAGTATGGGCAGTTTTATCAGGATAAAAGCATTTATACTGTTAACTTTTTTCTAAAACATGGTATTTACATACTTACTGTAACAGTAGTTTAGTGACCCTCAAGGTCTTATAAACTGTAGGGAAAATATCAATTCTAGATGTCTCATTCTACCCAGTGTAAGCTTCAGAAAAATGTGTGTCTTGTCTTAGCTCCTGTAGTGACCTACTCGAGGCATGCCACCCAAAATAATTTTCTTAAGGCTTGCAACCTCCACAGAACAAAGATTAAAACAGACATTAAAATTGCAGTGGCCATTAAAACACAAGGAACAGAGAAATACATGGCAAATCACCTAAGAGCTGTATTCCCAAGATAGTGGGTATTCAACAGTAACAGAACACAAGCGTAAGGGGAAGACACTAACCTTCTACAACAAATTGTGCAAAAAGCAATTTAAACTTTACTCATTATTGTTTGTGTTGTGCCACTAGAGTACGCCACACTTTACACACATCTTGTTTTCACTGCATCCCACAGCCAACAAACATTTGTCTTACTGTTCAAACATTGGAGTCATTACCATGTGCTTTGAGGCACCACAAACTGAATGTATTCAGTTGCTGGCAAGGCAAGCGATCTGATCAGAGTGCCAGGGAACCGCACGAAAGTTTAAAACACGAACCAAGCATAAATGTATGCAAATCTTGAGGCCCACCTGAGAATGTTTCCACAGCAAATCTCCTTTTCCTGTTCATATTATGTTAACAATAAGATGTTAACATAAGATGTTCTGTGCCTGTGGAATATAGTTGGATACCAACAGCAAGCGATACTCGCTTGGCATGAAGCTTCTCAAATGCATAATCTTATCTGCTGTGTTAGCATTCCAGCTGGCTAGGGGTACTTCTGAGCAAACTAGTGAATGAGATGCTTTCCCTGGTATGAGACTGTTATACAAATCCACAGGAATTTTAAGGAGGCTAAGTTCATTCTGCTCAATTAGATAAGACGACGTCGGTTTCCCTGTTGAAAACTGATTGCAGAACAGACAAAATAAAGTTAGATTATTACATTAGCAAAGTAAATTTAGTGCACGATATCAAGCACCAAGCAGACAAGATTGACCTTGGAGTTAAATATGCTCACAGATGTCCAACATCAAGAAAAGAAAATCAAGACAGATCTTAAAGACAATTAAAAAAGCTGGAAACAGGACTAAGGTATAAACATTCTCCCTGCCACTAAGACATGCTCCAATTAAAAGTAAGTTTCTTATACCAGATTTCTCATTGGAAAAAGTATAACTTGCAACCACTAAGAGAAATTCTAAATTGGTTTCCCAAAAATTAATTACATTTCATTTTGTCTTCTAAATCACTGTTTGGTCAACTCTATCTTTCCTAAGCCAGCAAAAGCCACAGTGCTTAGTTGTTTATCAGACAGCAAAAGCACCCATCTCTAACTAGCTTTCAGCATAAAATTAAAATCCTTTAAACAACAGAAGTCCACTGACATAAACAGGAAAAAGCAATGTAATCAACATAAGAATAAATAAGATATATTATTCCATAATTTTTTCTTTAAATATCAAATTTTTCTTTATTTTTTTTTAACTCCCAAATAAATCTTGGAATACAGCCACAAACAAAGAATACAGAAGGAAAATCATGATGCTGCATTAGATGCTTTTGCATATACCTAGGCTTTATGAAGTTAGAATAAAATGAAAATTTTCACTAGAAATATACATGAAAGCAACAAAATCATCTTAATGCTTTTTTTCTAGGTGCAATCTTATCCAAGTGTTTCCTAAAAAGTTACCCAACAGAAAACAGTACTAGATAGGTTCATGTAGCTGGAAACACATATTCCTGTTGCAATGACTACAAAGACAGTTTATTTCTTTTTCTTTCCACACAACAAATTATGTTTCACCCTAAGGTTATTTGCTTTTCATTATCATCACTTGAATAGATTTTTTTTTTGTTCAATTTAAAAAGGAAACTGCCTAGATGAATACTATGAATACTACTTGGCTAATTCTTCTAGCTTACTCTTTCTCATACATAATCAATCTATGTTAAGCCTTTCCCTGTAAAACAGGAGATATACCAAGGAACAACATGCCTTCTGGGACAAAGATTACATCACTGACTTTTTACCTTAACACATCAATCACTCTACTTCAATTCTCCTTGACAACTACTAGTCCCCTAAAGCCATGCAGAAAAACAGTGAAGAATAACATTTTATATCATCCCAGAGCTGCTTCATGAGAGACACAGAAATGAGCAGTTTTTCAAGTCTTTGATTTCTCATGGCTTAAACTAAATATTTTAAATATCTTCTGCATTTTCTGAGTCTCACACAAAGAACAAAAATCATATAGGTCATTATTATGAATCACTTCACTTGATTTCCTTCTGCATTCATTATGCTTGGCCAGTTCTGGGATGCCAGGCAGCCAACCATCTCTTTTGTGACACTCGGCAAGGCAGCTGTTATCTCCTGGTCAAAGGTACTGACCTTGAAACTGAAGCAACTTCGTTCTATTTAAATAATAGGGGTCTGACCATGGCTGGACAACATATGCCCATCACAGACACTTTATCATTCCCCTCCTTAGCTGGACAGGGGAGAGAAAATATAATGAAAGGCCTATGGGTCAAGATGAGGACAGGGAGAGATCACTTACCAATTACTGTCACAGGCAAAACTGACTCAACTTGGAGAAATTAAATTTATTGCCAAGCAAGTCAGAATAGGATAATAAGAAAATAAAACCAAATCTTAAATACCTTTCACCCACTCTTCCCTTTTTCCCAGGCTCAACTTCACTCCTGATTTTCTCTACCTCCTTCCCTCAAACAGCACAGGGAGACAGGGAATGGGGGCTGCAATCAGCTCATCACATGTCTCAGCCACTCACTCCTTCCTGCTCAGGGAAGGATTCTTCACACTCTTCCCCTACTCCAGTGGGGGGTTCCTCCCACAGAAGACAGTACTCCATCAACTTCCCCAGCGTGAGTCCTCCCCATAGGCTGCAGTTCTTCACAAACTACTCCAGTGGAGGTCCCTTCCATGAGGTACAGTCCTTCAGGAACAGACTGCTCTAAGTGTGGGTCCCCCCACAGGGTCACAAGTTGGAGTTGGCTGGCATTGGCTCTGTTGAATCAGGGAGAAGCTTCTGGCAGAAGACACCCCTATAGCTACCCCCACTACCAAAACCTTGCCACACAAACCCAAATACAAATATGAAAGAAAACAAAAAATGCCCCATTCAGTACTCTTCGGTAATATTTCTTATGAAGGCAGGTAAAAGCAAGTGCTGAGGTAGCTGGGCCTGTTCAGCCTCAAGAAGAGATGGCTGTGGGGGGACCTCATTAATGTCCATGAGTATCTGAAGGAAGTGTGCCAAGAGGATGGAGCCAGGTAGTCTCTTCTCAGCAATAGGACAAGAGGCAATAGACAGAAACTGATGCACAGGAAGTGAATATAAGGCAGAATTTCTTTACTGGAACAAGTTGCCCTGAGAGGTTGCAGAGTCTCCCTCACTGGAGATATTCCAGAACTGTGGTGCTCTAGGATAACCAGGCTTGAGCAAGGAGGTTGGACCAGATGAGCCACTGTGGTCCCTTCCCACCTTACCCATTCCGTGATTCTGTGAATCGTATTACTCATAAAAGCCTTACTGTGTTTCTTCACACAGTGCATTTCTGTAGCTAATTTAAAGCAGAGAACTGGCATGCCACAGAAGAGGCATGCTCACTTTAGTAATTTTAGAACAACTTATTCTTTTAAAAAACATACATACTAAACATCTTTTTTATTTTATACATTGACAAAACAATAGAAGAGTAACTGAATTCAAGGACAATTTCCATAAACCTAATATTACTTGTTTCCTTGTGCAATAATTCTAAGAGCAACAGAGTTAAAATTACATACTTATTTGGCAGCACTCCACAAAGTATTTGAACATTCTATAAGAATCTTTTTCTGGCAAGATACTTTTTGAATGATTTAAAAAGCGTTATTATCATACTTTTCACAACATGGCTTTGAATAAAACAGTCAATTAAATAAATGAGCATGCTACTGTGAGACAATCAACCTTGCTCATAGTTCTGGGCTTGTTTTTCTGAAATATGTCTCTGGGAATACTAAATTTACTAGATTATTTGTATTTATATCTAATACTTAATTCAATTTACATTCACAAATATGTTAAACATATTGTATCAACAACATGTATACATCACTTACTAATCAGAAAACTAGCATAACTATATCATTCCAAAGCTCGGTCCAGCTATCTAAAGCAGACAGGAAGAATTCTAATTATATATTGTATTTGTATATAAATATACTCAGAAAACCAGCTTTTACCTTTACAGCAAATGGAAACTTGCTTTTATATGTCTGATTGATACCTGATTAATCATATAATGGTTTGGACTGGAAGGGACCTTAAAGATCATCTAGTTCCAACCCTCCTGCCATGGACAGGGATATCTTCCACTATACCAGGTTGCTCCCAGCCCCATCCAACCTGGCCTTGAACAATTCCAAGGATGGGGCACGCACAACTTTGGGCAAGCTGTACTTCACCACGCTCACAGGAAGGAATTTCTTCCCAACAGAACATCTAAAACTACCCTCTTTCAGTTCAAAGCCATTCCCCTCTTGTCCTATCACTACAGACCCATGTAAAAAGCCCAGTTGATGGCAAGTTGAATATGAGTCAGCAGTGCCCTGGCAGCCAGGAAGGCCAACCGTGTCCTGGGGGGCACCAGGCAAAGCATCGCCAGCTGGTTGAGGGAGGGGATTGTCCCCCTCTGCTCTGCACTGGGGCGGCCTCACCTTGAATATTGTGTGCAGTTTTGGTCAATGCAATATAAGAAAGATATTAAGCTATTAGAGAGCGTTCAAGGGAGGGCAACAAAGATGGTAAAGGGCCTTGAGGGGAAGCTCTATGAGGAGCCTGGAGAAGAGGAGACTGAGGGGAGATATCATTGCAGTCTACGATTTCCTCCTGAGGGGAAGAGGAGGCACTGATCTCTTCTCTGTGGTGACCAGTCACAGGACCTGAGGGAATGGCCTGAAGTTGTGTCATGGGAGGTTTAGATTGGATATTAGAAAGAGATTCTTCACTCAGAGCATGGAACAGGTTCCCCAGGGAAGTGGTCACAGCACCAAACCTGACAGAGTTCAGGAAGCATTTGGATGATACTCTCAGGCACATGGTGTGACTCTTGGGGATGGTCCTGTGCAGGGCTAAGGGTTGGACTTGATGATCCTTGTGGGTCCCTTCCAGTTCAGCAGACTCTGTGATTCTGTGAAGCTCATGCCTTCTATTACCTAAAGAGGACAAACAAAACCCCCTAAAGCACAGAGGAATGCAAGTGATTGTCGTTATACAAAATGAAGATGACACCATGACCAACAACTGGGCTAGAATAGTTTGCTATATGATAATTGGATATACTTTACAGAATTTCACACCTCTTCGAAGGGCTCCTAAACTCCATCCCATTGAAACAAAGGAAATTTGCTTTTAATTGAAATTTTATAAGTACTGTTATTTCACTGTCATTCATAATCAAGACATAGCATTTTAGAATTTATGATATTTGTCAGGTACAGCATAAGTTGCCCACTCCGTGAAGGAAACAAAGTTGAAATATATAATACTTCATAAAACTAAAATGAACAGGGCAACATGAGAAAGGGGAAGAAGAAATTAGTTCAGTTCTTTGTGAAGCTCTAAATTCAGTTAAATTACCTCTACTAGCAACACTTACAAGACTCTACAGAAATAATCCATTTAGTTCAGAAGTAATAATCATTAATTACCTTCAAAATTTAATCACCTGTACTTCAGGAGTACACATAAAAAACAAAAAGGGCTCCAGCATAATTGGCACCATTATCCTATTTTACATTTCATGCCCTTACATTCACAGCTGGCATCCAGATTGTCACTCATTGGTTAAGAACATGTTTAACTTTCCTTCAAAGAAAAAAACTACCAGGGAGTGCATTAAAAAAAGGATATTTGAGGTTCTGTAAATACACTCTGACTAAATGCACGTATTTGAATTTGTCATGTACACTTCAACGCTATGTTCATGTATTATTACAATTTGTAGCACAAAACTTATTTCCTATAATCAATATCAGACTGCCAATACTAAAATAAAAGAATGAAGTTTGCAAATGAGAAGTCAGCACTTCAGCTAGTTTTTTCAAACACATTCAAGAACTACAATAATTTTAGACTCAAATGTAAGTATGGATTATTTTCATTTTTTCCACTCATTAGCACAATCTGTCATTGCTTTCTGCAGTTAAATACTGCAATAGGTAAACCACTCAAGAACAAAACTAACATCTGTTCGGTACTGCTTTGTAGTGCTAAAGGATATTGACTTCAATATTATTTGCACATAGTGTGCCTTTCTACACACCTGGAACAGCTTTATACAACATACAATGGGACTAAGATCCTTGAGTAATTTTTTCTCAATTCTCATCTAAATGAATCAGTTGTACTTGAAACATTTTAACGCATCATCACTTTCCACTAGAACTGTGTAACATATATTTAAAAAGAAACTTTGTGAAGTTAGAACATTTACAAATTTGTCTTAAACATAAGCAGATTTCCTTTTTGACTAAAAATAGTGTACCACAAATACACAAAATGATACAAATAGGCAAAGGAAAGTTGCTCACAGCTACTCTGCGGAGCTGCAGCAGAGACAACTGCTACTCAAACATCAAGTGAGGAATCTTACACCTTGTTAACTGTCATTTAACTCACCTTCTACATCAGTACTGATTTTCAATGAGGCATGGTTTATTATGTAGACTTTAAAATGGAAGACATATAATTTCATTTTTATCAGAAATAAAACTTTAATGGTAATTTGGCCTTTAAGATTACTGGATACATATGATACTCAGAAAGGTTCCCAGCTCTTATAAAACACTCCCTTCTCACCTAGCTGTTGTACAGGCTGCATTCCTACAGGTAATGATAATTAATTAGTTGATCAGAACATTTAGAAATTCTTAAGGAAAAAGCAACCTAGCCTTCTTACAGTGAAATACTGAACAAGCAACCACTGTACTCAGTATAGCCAGAGGACATCAAAAATCCAGGAGACATGGGAGGTCTCTCTTCAAAAGACTTTCACAAAAGACCTGCAAAAATGTAAGGACAATTAATTTGGGTATCTTCTGTGATTAAATGAGGCAGAAATTGAGTAAGACAATAAACTCAGGTCTATCCTTCTAAATCTAAAGCAGTAGGTTTGCTATTTTGATAGCTGTGCACAAACAGTACCTTTTCAAAGAAAGTCAACTCTCTTCTTTAAATTCAGTATGTTGCCCTTCAAATGAAGGGGTAAAAGATCTTAGCCACACATCCTCTTCTAGAGTTGTTGAGAGATTTCTACCTATTAAAGAACTAGGAAGTCTCTAGTAAAGAATCGATATTTTGCCTGCAAATTAATACTATGCATTCTCTGTGATTATTTTTTCAGAGACAGAAAATATTCTGTAAAAGTATCCTGATGTAATAGTAGTAGAAATTAAATTACATATAAAAAAAATGGAAAAAACAAAACCAAAATCCCCCCAAACCCCACACACCTCTTTGATGATAGCAACACTTAATCAAGCTTTGATTGCCAGATATCAGCAGAGACTGGCAAGTCTTCATTCCGGAATGCCATGCACATATTTGCAGTACATTTTACTGGTGTAATTAGAAGGGTCTTCTCCATTCCATAAAAACAAAATCCCCAGTAATCACCTGTTCTAAATGGCTAGGATTTTCCATACTGTGTCGTGCATTCTGCTTTGCTAGAACACTGCAGGCATCTGGCCTTTTTTATTTGTCCTACTGCATATTTCTTGAACTTGTAAGGGAGGGCAGTTATGGGGGTTCCTACAGCAGGTGAACAAAGGTTGCTCAGTCACTGACCATAAATGCAATCGACATATTTGTTTGCCTCTTTGTGCTGCATGTCTCAACGGAATTATGCAGCAGCCCTGTGAAGCTGAAAAGACTGAAGCATGTACTCTCACAGAGCATAAGCACACGGCTGGACATAAAGAGGAAAAAAATTATTTTATACCTGTGACTTGGGAAGGCAGAGGGGAATACTAAAAGCTCTTTGCATGTATCAAATCATTTTGCTTCTGGCATACTCTTCTTCACCAAAATCTTCCACTGCATGTGGAACTTCTAATTCACAAAACCTGGTTTGACCCAGTCCTATTAAAATAAATCCTTTACACTTGCTCTATATAAATTATTAATGTTTTGCTCACAAATCAGTAACATTTAAAAAACAAACTGTGCATGACAGAGCTATTAAAGCATTCAGCTATTTATAAACTTCATAAAATTCCCCATCTGTCTGAAAGATGTATGAGCTCAATTTGGGAAATTAGCACATAGGGAAAGGCCCCCAAAGTTGACTGAATGTCTGGATAGTGATTTCTGAGAATAATAAAATATTCTTTTTCAAGTTAATCAAAATTATAATTGTATTTTTGTACAAGAAGATTTGTAATGACAATTCCATATGTCATGAATGCTTCCTGTGAGACACTCAAGATGCTGAGAGCAACGAACACACATAAGTAGACTTCTGATTTTTGACTGCGCAAAATAAAAATCTGCATAAACATATACAACACTAAACAAATAGATGCTTTTGGCAAGAAGGCCTTCATTTATGTAGAATAACTAAATTAAATAAACACTAATGATGGCGGAACTGCTTGCCATTATCCAGGAAAGAATCATCAGAAACAAATGCTGTCATATTATGTATTGTGTTATCTCAACATAGAAGTATCAAGATGAAATTATGATAGATGAATTGCATCTCTCTTAATATTCATAGAAAATATTCTGCAGGCTTTGTTTGTTTGTTTTTGCAGAAATAGAACATACGAGAACTTCAATGGAAAATATTATCTGTTTTACTCCATCAGTGAAGCAAGGTCAGAATACCTATTAAAACTCCTTAAACATTCCTGATTTTGTCAGGGTTACCAAACTAACAGGACAGGATAAACCTTTGCTCTTCATGTACAAAGCTTTGAAGGCATTCATTTCCTAACCTCATTCCCTTCTCTAGTCTGTGTTCAGATTTGAAAACTAAACACTTGCTATCAATCCTACATGAAAGAACCAGCCTAGAAAAGACATCAGCATTTAGCTGGGGGAAAGGAAAAAGTATATAGTTAGCAATCAAATCAACATTCGCCCAGTCACCTGACAAGGAAATTATTTTTAGATACTATCTGCATCCCACTTCTGACTGTAAGGGCTTTTACTGGCCTTTTAGTAAAACACTGTTTTACCACCAGAACTTTGGGTTTAAAATTCTCTTACAAGTTGCAATCAATTTCCTTCTTTGGTCATCTCACAGCTTTCCTGATACAAGCCACTTTTTTTTTTTAAATCTTATGTGAAGTTCAGTAGCAGTACATGAACAGGAAAATAACCTCTCTTTTATGTTACTGGCAATGTATTTGGAATAATATTAACAGACCTCGGGCTCAACCACGATTTGCAAACAGGACAAAAAAAAGGGAACAAACCAAAATACTACACATTTATAATACAGTAAATAAGGTAAAAGGTTTTCTGAAGTTATTTTGTTTAAAATGTATAAAATGTAACTCATCAGATCCACAATGCTATTACCTATTCTTTAAAGATGTAATTTTGTTTGGTGATTACGAGCCTACTTCAAAGTCTACGTTCAGGAAATATATTTTTAAAGTCTGCTTAGGTGAACTCAAATGTTGTAATTAAGGCAACCTTGACTGTAACAAACTACCATCTCTGGAAAGACTATTAGGATATCAATTCAAAGCTTGTCATACCTTATTAAACTGCAATTAACTTTGAAAACTTAAAGTTGCTATCTCTTTCTGTGTACAATGAGAAGATAGTTATTTAACATAAGGATAACACTGAAACAACAGTTTCAATGAAAACGATCATGAATGAATGTCAATTTTAAATGAAAAGAAAGTTTCTAAATAACAGACAACCAATATTTGGCAAGAACCCTTTTTGTTGATACTATGGCAAAGCCTAGTTGATCAGCTTATGAAAAATAATAATATGTAGGATCTCAGGCTTTTTCTCCTGACACCTAATAACAAAGAACCACTCAGAAAAGAAAATATGATCAGTTTAGATGGAATATTTGCAAGAAGTCCAAAGCAACAAACTTCAGCTGCTATCCTACATCAGCTGACTGTGGGTTTTCATCCTGAATATTCAGGAGACACATCATCCAAGGATTTAAAAATTCATATCTCCATTATACTACTCAGTGAAGTTGTGGAAGTAATACATGTGGAATACTAGTTAAGAACTTCCTAATGCAAATGAGATTCCCAAGATCATCTCATTCATACCACCAATTTTGACATTAAAATAAAAATCTTGAAACGTATGAAGAAAAATTAAAACTTAAGAAGAAACTTTATAAAAGACAAAAAGAAATGTAGGGAAATGTTGTGTAAGAACCATATATTTTCCAATTTTTCAGAAACTAATGTGCATCTTTTCCATAGTTCATTAACTGAAGCTGAAGAAGATAATCCTGAGCTAATTGTTCAAGTCTCTTGTCAAGTTGTTTAGTGTATTACTGTAATATAATAATGCTTTTTCAAGTGGAAAGTAAACAACTGATATTTCAGAGAAAAGCCTATGTAGAAACCAATGTTTACTCATGTTTAGAAATTTTCTCTCCTGTTTATGAGATCAAATTTGTGCATTCCACATGAGGAATTTTAAAATAATTTAATTTCAGCCATAATTCAATTTAACCCTAAGGAAATGTAAATCAAAGCTGAGACGCATAGTAGAAAATAAAAAACAAAAACCCAACACAACTAGAATGCATTTGATTTGCCACAAGAATAAACGTGCTTCCAACATTTTAAGATTACTCAGAGTGACCATACTGTTTTACATCCAAATTTACTTCAGGTATCTCATGAACCACACTCGATACAAGTATGGCACAACATTTTTAGAAGCTGACACACAGAGAACACAGTCTTACTAAGTACAGGCTGCCCATTGGTTCCCATGTCAAAAATTCTTTGCATGTTCACACACGAAAGGGATGCAAGCTGTAGGCATGGTGCACAGCCAGCAAGTATTTCTTCGAGTGGGCAAGTAAAGAAAGACTGACCCATATAGTCTGTGCAAATACAAACTTTGTATTCAGACTCCACAAGTACTCAAAAGTAAAATTACTTATGCATTATAAGCAATTCAATGAACTATGTGAAAAGTAAGAATTAGTTTTCATAATGATATTTCACGACTGGGGTTTCCTTTTTTACAGCTGAGTTGTATTTGAGTTGCCCAAGTGCAGACAGCACTGGGAGGTGGGGGTAACTCCTAACTTTCTCCCGCAGCAGATGCATTCCCAATTAATCCTGTCTAGGTAAAGTGTAAAATTTCAACTATTTGAAGTTCTTCCCACCTTTCCCTTTTTTCTCAATATGGCAATATTCTTTTACTCCAGCAAATGAAATGCATTTTGAGATAGGCTGCAGTTGACTTCAAGATAACCCCCAATCTCAGGGCAACCCTTTTTTTTCCCATCGGTAAAGCCATTCTGTCAAGTTGGAATGCCTTCGGTAATGAAACTGCTATTGCAAGGTACATCAAGGAGCTGAAGGAAAAATTTTGTAATCTGTAATTTCAGAATAAAACCTTCATAATAGAATTTATAATGTTAAGTAATCCAAATTGAGAATGTGCAGTAAAGAACAGGAAGTTAGTATTACAGATTCAAATCAGTTTATTCCAACTCACACTCAGATATCTTTTAAATTGTACTTGTTACAGTGCATTTTATTTTGACCAGAGGCAAATCCAAGTTTCATGAAATTCAAATAACAACTGTGTGAGTGCACTGTAGAGGAAATTAAAGAGTAATTTTATAGCTCAAGATTCCAAGTACAAAAACGTAAATTCTCTGTTTAGTTAGATCTCTCGTCAACATAGACATTCTGAAACTGAATTAGTTTTGGTTTTCTATTTGGCCTTTTTTTTTTAAATCTCCTTTGAAGTATGAGACTGACCCTCCTCATGTAGAGTTAAAAGTTAAGATATTTTTTTCTGATGTAGTGCATATGCAGTAATATGCTAATGTTAAGGTCAAACATTACTTCAAAACTTTGCTGCATTAAACTCTGCTCCTGTAAAGGTTTGCAAGAACAGCAGAACTCAAGTTGCTGGGATCATTCTGGGTTCCAGGACATTGTATTAAGCAAGTGTGAAGCAACTGCAAATTCTTTAGGAAGTAGAAAACATTTATCTTTACCTTTGTATAATTACTTGACTGCAGCAATAGGTTTCCCAGCTGGTAAGGCTGTGTGTTTCAGGTCTAACTATTCATCTATAAACCTAACAGGTATGTGGATTCACACTTACTTTCTTACAAATAATGTCTTATGTCAGTTATGTCTAGCATTGCAAATACCTGCCAACACTGTGGTTGGTGAGAGCACACTGAACTTGACAGTTCAAGATAGCAGTGTTTTCAAGATAGCAGTGTTAGCTCTGTCAAGTTTACAGCTTTCAAATACCTGAGGTGTCAGCATCTACATTTGAGATGGCTTTTGGATGACACTGATTCACATGCAAGTCCTCCTTCTAGGTATTCTGTCTACTGTAGGAATTATGCTGTAATTGATAGGGTCACCAAGCAGCCTTATTACTAACAGAATACTAATCCTTCCCAGGTGAAGAGGCAAAACCTGGGCTGGTCTTACAGATACAATATTGCCTCTTGTTCTCAGCAGTCTCCCTTCTGTCTATGCTACATCAGAAGTACAGATACTTTAAGGGGACAGGAATGGTAAACACAGAGAGTGCTCTTCTGTGACAAGCTGAGTCTGCCTGCTTAAAACTTCATTGAAAGCCTGTTTTACATCGCAGCACAGCTTACTCCTTGCAAATCACTTCCAGGTTCCCCAGTCTCCAGCTACTTTAAAAGACAGCAATATCTAGCCTACGACCTTCAGCTGATTGGAAACTTGCTTCAGTGAACCACTCTCTACTGACACAACAAGGCTTTTCACCACAAACTTCTCTGACAGAGCTGTATTTTGGGACATCCAAAATTTAGGATGGAAGGTGGCAAGGGGAAGGAATAATAAAATAACATATGCATAAGCTTATGCTTGTTTAATCACTGTTTTCATTAAAGTTTCACTCAGGTACTCACAGTTTGTTCTTAACAAAAAAAAAATAAATAAAAATTCAATTGTTTCCGAACTAAATCAAATACCAAGCCTTATACAAGGACTTTTATTAGCATTTCTTTTCCTGTTACTCAATGTTTCTTTTTATTAACAATACCCAACAGTTTGCTTCAGAAAGTTGTAACATGACCCTCAGGTTCCACTGTTGGTATAGAAATAACAATGGCCATTTCTCAAAGTTCTTGCCAATTCAATACACAAAAGACATTAATGAAAAAGATAAGGCAACTCCTCATGTCTTCTGTTAGACTAAGTGTGCTTCATATTCAATGTTCATCACTTAGTTTTATATTGTTTCATAGCTGTTTCAAAATGAAGCAGATGTCTCTAGTCTGAACCAAATTACTAATGTTCTCCAGAGGACTGTTGTATACTAAAGTCAGCTTGACTTAAGTGTAAATATTGATGTATGCCTACTACAGCAGTAACAAATTGTTTTCATCTATATAGCAAAAACAGAATAAGGCTTGATTGTTCAATTGAATTATTTCAGTTTAGTACTCAGTTAAGTCAAGGAAACAGATTTCTGTGCATCATTATTCCATTCCTTTTTAACTGCTATCAATTGCTAGTCTATCCTACTGTAGAGCATGTGATTTCAGAAGTTTTTACTATTGTATAAACTTTTAACTATGGGACTGGCAGCCGCTGATTTCTAAAGTTTTTCCTATTGTATAAACTTTCAGCCATGGGACATCTTAGGTGGATAGCAGAAAGTTCCATCAGCACAGCTCTCTTACAATAGATATTTATGCTGTCCAACACAATGCCAGAGTGACAGTCAAGCTAGCATTAGTCCCAGAAGCAAATCTCAGAAACACAGCACTTCCCCCAAGCTTATTAACCTTACTCAGCACAATTGTTTACTTGTAACGTCACTGGGAACACTCACTGTTAGCATATTAATACCTGCAGAAGGATGTATGCTCCTGCTTCTGCCTTTCTCCTCCCACTGCTGTTTTTTGGGGGTTTTTTCCCTGTCTGCTACAGACGGGTATTCTAATCACAAACAACACACAATGTTCCAGATCAACACAACACAGAGAACAGCAGCAAAACCACCGAAACAAACCCCTCACCATCAAATAAAAACCCAGTGATTTGTCACAAAATATTGCCATGAAATCCCTTGGATAGAATTATTTTTCTGTATTTGTAATAAATTGTTTCTCAGCTTTCTGAGAAGTCATACACAGTCAGGCACCATCAAGGTCAAGAGCAAGCATGGTCCTCAGCCCCTCCATTTGCCACCACTGTTGCCTCCAAACACACACCACTGATTGCATCTAGTGTTTATCTGACTTCCAGCATATCAGTTGTCCAGTGCAGGCTTCTATTCCTACCAAACATTTTAGTTACAGCCCTTTTTCTTGGTTACAAAGACAAATATTGGATGGAAACTCCAATAAAATGAACTCCTTACCCTTTTTATTCCCCCCCAATACAGAGAGAAAAAAAATGCGAAGAGGTTATAAGTGAAAAAAAAACTAACAAATTTACTAACAAGGAAAAACAATTGCAGCACCACAAAGATACAAAGGAAATGGCTTACCCACAGAAAAGGAGTTTACCACATCACCTGGTCCCCCAGGAACAAAGGGCAAAAAGAACGGCAGAGGGTCCTCCCCACCAACCACAACCCCCCCCATCTGCCCCACCAAACAAAAGAAAATAATGGCAGAACAGGGGCAAGCCAAAACCTGGAGAGCTAATTCGTCCAAATAAGGGGTTATACAGCTGCTGGCCGAGATCAGTTGTCCACAGTTGCTTGGGCTGCCGCTTCCAGCTCTCCACTGCTGGGAGCAGGGGGAACATGTGCCGAAGTGCTGACCCTGCACCACCTGGGCCCGACATACTTTTTTTTTTTTTTTTGAGAAGCGTGGTTAGTTTTCAGGGATGAGCAGAAACTTGAGTTCAAAAGTTTGGTCTTCAATATATAAAGGTGATGAATCATTAATATATAAGAAAAACAAATCACTTGTGTAACTCTGAAGAGCCCAGATTAAAAGAAAAGTCATTGAGCAATTATAAACCATGTTGAATAACAGATTCCAAAACTTAAGGAAAGGGACCGACTTAAAGTATTTTCTTTGGTAGAGGCTGACTTTCACAATATTAGAACATCCTGTTCCAATTTTTTATTTTAAGTGTTGTATATTTTGACAAAAATGGCAATTTTTGCAGACATGAGCTTTCATCATACCAGAGAATTTCTGTCTATAGCAGAGGTTTCTTATGACAAGACAGCCATTCATACAATATAGCCTTCTCTTTCATTTCATCAGAAGAGTTATATCCAGCCATGATCTGAAGCCAAGCATCCGTAAATTGGAATCACAATGACCTGTTACATAAACTGTCTGCGAACAAAATACAGGAAATTTCATCTTACATGCTATAGATCAGATCTTCCTCCATGTTCACACAAAACAAAGCACATTACTAGCATTGAAGTTCATTGACCAACTAAATTGAGTTCTGATCAAGTAGTCATAGGTTGCTTTTGCACACCGACTTCCACATTTTTAATCTGGGCTATTCAGAGACCTGGCACAAATCATATGGTACCAGATATGGGACAGAATGATACTCTCAAATGAGTAGCAGTGCAGAAAATAGACCTAAGCAAGGGGACAGAGAGAGGAGAACATAACAGACAGCAAAACTGGCTCATCAACATGAAGGAGGAGTTCACAGTTTGTCATTTGCTACCAAAACACCAGTTCATTGCCAGTGACAGAAACTAGTCCTGTCCTGCAAGAAGCTGCTGACTACTAAGTTCTCAATTTTTTTTGGTGGCAAATCTGATAATCTTTTTCCAAACTAAAATACAACCCTAGAATAGTTATGCTAGCAAGTTTACTTGTTGGTTGTGGCTTTGTTTATTTTTTCTTATAATAGGTGCTGCACCCATGCAAGACCTACAGAGTAAAGTAAAAATGCTTGGTAAGTTAATTTTACATTCACGGGCACATGCTGTGTTAGTAACAGTTCACAGGTCTGACTATGCTAATAAAGTAATTAAAACACAAAAAGAAATAAAGGTTGATGCACAAATCTATCACACGTTGGCAACCCACATGAACTGTTTAACTAATTAATTATGCAAATCTATGTTCCCCCAAGTTTTAGAACATTAATTAGAATTTTTAGTACTCCTTTGTAAATGCAAGATATTCCATAACAGAACCAATGAAAATATGCTGTCTTTTTCATTTTGCTCTTTCCTTTAAAACTGTTGCCCACATCTGCTTCTTGCCCCCTTTTCAGAGATGTCTGTTGACAGACTATTTCAACAAGAAACACCTCATCCCCAAAGTCAAACCTGCAAATCAATCCCCTCCCACCCTCCCCCCATTTCAAACACCCCTCACACAGAATCACAGAATATTTTGAGTTGGAAGTGACCTACAAGAGTCATCAAGTCCAACTCTTAAGTGAATGGCCCAACAGAGATCAAACCCACAACCTTGGTGTTATTAGCACAATGCTCTAACCCCATGAGCTAATCTCAGGGTCAAACTCTCCCAGAAAAAAACCCCACTTTTCACAAGGCTCACTTTTCCAGGAACTAGGATCACAAAACCTGACCTGCACACAAAGCCACTGCAGATACCTGACACAAAGATATATTGGTACCTTCAATATAAGGGTTCATTTTTGTGGTAGGTGACACTTTCTGAAACTGGTAAGTCTTTAACTTACAGAGTTTAGAATACAAAGTTTACATGAATGAGGTACCGGGATTGCAACCCCAAATCCATCACAAAGTAGAAATGTTTCACACGCTTTAGTATGCAAAAGCATGTTCATCATTCAGTTGTTAAATTAAATTTAACAAATTCAATTTGTTAAAAAGCCACAGTACTTGGACCTAAGTTATTCAGTGGAAGTCTCTAGTGAAGACCTGATTGCTGTATCAGTGGGGAAGAGTAAAAACATTCTTAAATTTTAAGTGCCCAACAGTACACATCATAGCTAGCTCCCTTATCCATAGCTTTCTAAGGTAAACTAAGTTTAAGTCTAATTATTTGCCTCATGGTCATATTTTTCCATCCCATTGTTTCATCACTTTTAAGCATAAATTATATGAACAAAGAAATTTTGCAGCTTTGTGTACATGTATTTAAAATCTACATTTCCTTCTGACTATCACAGATGACTTTCTGTATTCATGTAGTCTTTTATATTAAATCTGTCCATTAAATCTGACCAAATATTGCACTTCCAAATTTTATAACATTTGCTTACCTCCCTCTTAATACCAAGCCTCGAGTCTGCATTATATTGATATTTAAAAAGGTGCGGCTGTCCTTTTACTTCTATAACATCTAAATGTCATAATTTATGGTGAATATTATGCATGAATTATCTAAAGTTTTTGGGCTTGATCATAAAAGCCAAAAGAGTGAATATGACTAAAATAAGAGCATGCCAAGTAATTCTGCAGACAAACCAGCAAACTGCTCAGTACCTAGCTGTTCACTAAAACATTTTCATCATACGTCATCAAAAGTTCCTTAAGTGCATTTCTCTATTTATATTTGGATTAGTTAAAAAAAACCCTCCATCTTTTACACAGCTTTCAAGTTCCTAATTTTTCTTATTTACTCTGAAACCGACTTTTCATAACTTCCTCGATGTTCACAAAAAAGGAAGAGTTTGATTAGTAGAACACTTTAGAGAAAAAGGTTATTTAATCACTACTTTTAAAATACTGGTGTTATTGAAATATCCCATTTTCACTTTTGACTACCTACAAGTGATGTTCAGGTTCCTAACAGAAAACTCTCCTTATAATATCAAGTTAGGAAATAAGAATAACATACACAATATCCCTTAAGTAGTATATAATTGATTTCACAAAACAAAGTAATAGCCATTTGTCAGCTATTTCACATATGAAGCTTCATGAAAAAAATATACAATAAGAAAAAGTGATATAGATTTATCACTAATTACTGTACTGCCTCAACACTGCAGCAAACTTTGCTTGCAATGATTCTACGAGTTTTGACAAGATCTGACCACACTTGGACTGAAGCCAGATTAGGCCAAAAATTAGTTTACGCTGCTTTACTTCTCTCATCAGTCCAGGAAAATGCAGTGAAAGGGTGAATGAATAACAACAGTATACTAGACATCTGCTACTTTTAAAAAAGATTATGCTATGAACTGGGAGGAGACAGGGATAGATATCAGTCAGCATTTTTTCAACATAAAATAATCCAACTCTATTACAGTGGTCACCTCATGAAAAAGAAAAAAGAACACAAGAAAACACAATATAATCTCAGTTAAGTATAGTTTAGAGGATCACAAACACAAGAATTAAACACTGCACATGTGCCAAAATGATTCACCTGACCTGAAATTCAATATTACTAAATTCCGAGTAGAGCCTCTAGCACATTTTTCTTGTATGCTTTCTCTTCTTAAAACATACAGTACACCAAACACGCACATTAGTTCTTTTTCTAATAACCAGGAAGTAGATAAGCTTTACAAAACATTAACATATTTAAAAGGGCATCAACAACAGTCATTATAATCTTCATCAAAAAAATGCTACAGTATTACCATATTGAGCAAGCACAGCCTCAATAGCTACCATCTCAATACAAAAAGTATTTTTTACTTGTCAGGTACCTCATAAAACCAACTTACAGACCTCCCCGTAAGTTGCTTACTACTAGGAAATTGTTAGCCTGCAGAAAAATGGTCATGCTGTTTTGCAGTTCTTGTTTTGGAAACTTTCATCCAAGGTCTAGATTTCATCAACATAGAATAGTCAGAACTGTACTCACTTTACAATTTCTCTTAAATTGCATTACAGACTGAGAGGCAGTTCATCAAAGGACATTGCAAGTAAATCAGCAGATATGAGAGGGCAAGATAGATGTGTGCAGCATTAATCTTTCTAAACCCTGAAATATCAAGTTAAAAATCTTACAAAAATGATTCTGCTGCTGCAGTGCTCTACTATTATTCCCCTCACTCATCCAGGGGCTTCTCACAACAGTAGGTCAGAAATTTGCTCCTCTAAGGTCCTAGCTGAGACAAAGGTTTTAGGTAAAATATTATAAATGGTACAATTCTCTCTTTTGCTGTCTATCAATCTACTCAGAACAAAGCTCACATACACACCAGCAATTGATGTTTCAACAGAAACAGAAAACCCACCCCTCAAACACCAAAGAAAAGTCAAAGGTCTTCATGCTTAAACTTCTATGAGAGGTCCTGGAATTCGAAAGAAAAACTATTTTCTCAGTTCCATATCTTTATCACAGATGAATTTTACCTAAGGAGTTGTTAAAATTCATTTAAGAAACTGGAGGCATTCACTTTTTGTGTTGCATTCGAGAAACGATAATGGCAGAAGCCATTAAGTGATTGCAGTTTTCTTAATTTCAGTACATGTAAATGACATAAACTTGGATCAATGATTCTAAAGCACTTTTTTCACATTCCATTCAAAAAGAGTCACATTTCTCTGTATGGCTAGTTTGTATTAGTATTTTTGAAGCTGCCTAGCTCAAAAAAATTCCAGGAACAAAATCTAATGATTTGGTTGCATCCCAAATGGTCAAACATAATACATTTTCAAATAAAAGGGAAGCGTAAGGAAAAGATGTGGAAACATTAAAATTTGCAGTATTTCAGAAATAATATATTCAAAATACTATATTAATGAGAGCTAATGAACAGCTCACAGACTCTTCCCTTTGACATGGAATTCAGTATTCATGCCAAGTAAAACAAAAGCCACTTATAAATATTTATTCCCACTAACAATGAAACAGCACTTCAAGGCAAGCATTCCATTAGGTCTGGTCTCCTCTCTTTTTGCTTCCCTTTAGTTTCTGTATAGATCACACAGCATTATAAATTTCAAGTTAAAACAAAACCAGTTGGGCCTTACCTCTGTCGCTGAAGTCATCCACAAGAATGATTTCTGCTATCAGGCTGTCTGGGGTGCGGTTGATAATACTGTGTATTGTTCTCAAGAGTGAAGTCCAGCCTTCATTATGAAATGGGATAATTATGCTAGTATTTGGTAGTGTTTCCAAGTACACCTTGTGCTTACAGCTGGAGAGGCAAGAAAACAATTGTATAAGCATAACAAAAATCTGAGTTGGCATACAGTGTCATCCATTTGGGCCATTCAACCATCATGGTTTCTGGCATAAAAATTCAACAGTACAATCAAGCAGTACTTTCACGTGACAATAACTAGTTAATTTAAAACATTTATATTGCTTACAATACAGAATAAATTGGAACACTGACAAAACTTAAGCACAATGAGTGAAGTATTTAACTGGCTGGAATTCTTTTCCTTTGCTGGAAACTTTTTCCTGCAAAATGACAGAGGATGTATCTTCTACAACATCATTTCCAGAAAAAACCCACCCTCTTATCAGAAAGAATTCCAAAACATAATATGAAGTAAACGAAAATCTGAAGTGATCCTTTTTTTGTCCATAGCAAAGATTTTAAAAATAGTCTATTATAGCAGGAGATAAAACTTGAGAAAACAATTCAGTATTATTGGATGATACGTGCTTACAATATGAAAAACAACAACATCCACAAATACAACTCCAACTTCACATCTTGATATCCAAAATGATTACTGGTATTAAATATAGAGATAAAACACAATTCTGAAAACAGAGACTCATAAAGAAAGGTTGTTTACATTTCCTTTATTTTTCAAAGGAAAGCACTGTACATTCAGCATCTTAATTGCAATTTGTTTTCTCCTAATATCCAAAAATATTTTATGACTAAAGTTTAGGTTACTGCAACTTACAGGACCTCATCTTTCAAGTTTTATTGAAAAAGGGAAAAAAAAGGGACACATTCCTCTGTTATTAACAAAGCCTGGCATTTTCACCTATTGGGGACAAAGTAACTGAATGATTTCTCACCCAAACAAGTAAGTCACACCCTGATAAAGGTATCCCTACAAGCAGGAACATGTTAGCTTTGCAATAAACAACCAAAATAATATTATCAAAAAAAAAAAACAAACAGGAAAAAAGTTTAGACCTGCAACTTCTAGGTTTAAAAAAAGTAGAGATATCTTTGCTCCTTGTCAGAAAGAATAACTATGCATAAACACTGCTGTAGGTTATAATTTTGATTTACATATATTTGCAGCTTAGTTTGCATTTCCTCTTTTTAAATGTCACTCAGAAATCAATATTTACCAATTTATTGTACAGGTACCACACTGATGAAATGTTCCAAAGATATAATAAAAACTCATAGCTACTACAGTTTTATTTGGAAAATATTAACTGTTATGTAGCTAAACTATCTAGTTCTTAGATGCTTTCAAAAAAAAAAAGATTTAAATTTCTAATTCAGACTTTTCTTTCTAAAACATGGTGACAATTTAATGACAAGTCATTTTCAGAAATAACAATTTCTGAAACTTTTTAATAAGCAGCTTGTAGGTAGAACATATATGCACACTGGAAAAAGGACAGCTGCTTTGCAAAAGTTCTGGAGAAAACAGTGCTCATTACCTAGTGACAGAAAAGTCTAGGTATATATTCAAACATTTTCTGAGAAAAAGAAAATCCACTGCAGCAATAGAATTTAGAAAAAATTCTTTTTCTTATCAGTAGGAACAATTACAATAAATGCAGTCAATTAATATGTAGCTCTTTCAGTTGGCAAATTAAGAAAACCAACTACAAAAAACAACACCTACAAAAAAACAAACACTGTTTGCCAACAGTGATGCTTCTTGAACTAGAACAAATGCACCTACCATACATACATGTAACTCTCACACTATTCTGGAAAGTTTTTCCTTCAGCATTTTCAAATCCCAGTAAATATGATTTTAAAACTAGTAAGTTTTCATCTCCATAAAAGCCTAAGCCAAAGAACCCAAAACACCACACAAAACCAAGCTGATCATCTTCATCTCACAGAATCCCTTAACAATACTTTCTTTCTTGGAGACTCCATCTTATTGCTGACTTCCACAGTGACACATTTGATCTTTGTTATTGTTTCTAGTTACTCTGTAATTGCAGGAGTGTTTATTACCAGACATGCATGCTGTACTGATATGCCTATTCGCTTTCCTCCCAGTAATCTGAAGATATAACTAATAAATAAGTTACTCCTAGGGATATCTCCTCCACCCCTAAATATACACACACACAAAATAACTGTTTGCACTCAGTCAGAGGAGACTACACAGAAGAAGTGGAAAAAACTAACTTACCATTACTCCATATGGCAAGTTAGCTACTAAATCCAAATAAATTACTTCTGTAGTCTAATCCTACTGCATGTTGGTTATAAAGGCTAATTGCGAAGTCGATGTCCTCTAGGTGTTCTCTAGGTGACTTTTTCCCTTTAAACTTAAACGAAGTGTGCAGTTTAAATTTTTGTACTTTTAGCCATGCACTCAGCCTAGACATTAAAAATGCAGAACTTTTCAGAGTTTGGTCAAACAACTACTAGTCTTTCAGTTGTACTTTTCAAAACAAATAAATGGTTGCCATCAAAAGAGATGATTTTAAGCCTTTGGAAAGCAGTGATGTACTTCTAGAGTGCAATATCCAAATGCCTGAATCAATAAGTTAGGAGGGGATAAGCGGATGAAGAAACAACAGTATATATCTAAGCTTCATGGCAGGAATACTATTCAAGGGGGTGAAGAAAGTGACAACTGAAATTAGAAATGGACTCCTACTCAGCAGATGCCTTTTTTTTTTTCCCATAACCTTAATAGAATACTACAGATTGGCCTTAATAATGTATAACAGGTGCTTTCCTGAAGATATGTCTTTTCCTGCATTTAAACATCACATATTTTAGTGCAGCACACCAGCACTTATTCATGGAACAATGCTGAATAATGGGTTCAGTAGCTAAGGTTATAAAAATGATAATTTCTTAGCACAAATAATAAATTACTTCAAGCTTATTTATTAAGTCTTAAATATCAGAATAATTTTTTAGTTAGGTCTGAAATGTCTTGGTAGACACATCTAGGAAGAAAATAACCATGATAAGCAACTGCCATGCTACTAGGTAAGGATGACTTACCTCTATTTTCTTACTGAAGTTATTACCTTACTATTCAGAACAGTGGGAGTTCAGAAGAAGAGAACATGCAAGAGGCATTATGCATTGCCTCTGCACAAATATTCAGAATTAGGAAATAACACCAGCAATGTGGACTTAGCAAAAAAAAAAATAAATAATCTATAAATGCCAACACTTGTGTATCTATGAAAAATTGGCACCAAATGATGAATTTGCCGATGAATCAGATACATCTTTATGAAGAGACATCTTCAAGATTATAATGAATCAGAAGTTATGAACCTTGAGTTATGCTCTCAAATATTGCTATCCTTGATTAATTTTGTCTGTATTTCCATGATATTTCAAAACTTAGTATCTGGTATTTCTTAGCAAAGAATAAGACCATATCATTAAATTTCTCCTGCAGAGACTTTTGGATGAGATTTTTAAAAACAAGGCACCTATCTATCAGTCTGTGAGCTGTTTCCACAATAGTTTTCAAAGCAGTAAGTACAAATTCACTGTCTCTGTCCAAAGAATCTCCTTCCTCTCTCCCTTCCATTAGATACTGTAGGGATAGGTGCAACTGCGCAAGAATTTGTAACAGAAAGCTAGAACTTGCTTCACTCAGGAAGACTGCAAAATGCCTTCTCAAATGAGTTAGGTGGTTTTTTAATTCCTTCTGCATTTCAGAGAAAGTCACAGGGAGAAGCTGTGAGCAAGCTATTTCCTTGGTAGGCAGAGAGATAACATGTTTGCAGACATGTACAAGGCTGTCGTGGGCCAGAGAAAGTGGGGGAGGAGAGCGAGAAGATACTGATGGCCTTGGAGAAGGCAGGGCATTGCCTTTTGCCCTGGCACCCGATGCCATTGTTAAGAAGTGGTCCATGCATCTGAAATAAACATTTTTTTAACCCTTCCACTGCCTTGGCATTCTTGGGAAGCATATCTGCATATGTTTTACCTTACAGATACTAAGCACTAATAAAATGAACGAGTCAAGTATGTAATTTATTAATGTTTTGAAAAACTGAACTTGGAAAGCTGCACAATACTGTTTATTATGCACACCTGCCACAGAGTCACCAGGAAATGTCTTCCTAGGAAACTAATGTTTTTTCACAAAAAGGTAAGGTAGAATTTATTTGTAAGTAAATTCTACAGTAAAAACCATTAAATATACATTACTGACAAAGTGAAACTTTCTACTAGCTTTGTATTTGGCATGCTGCTCCCATTGGAGCTGGGCACTTGGCTCCAGAGTTCAAGGCTTATTGACACAAGTGATACACTGTCATACTCTTTAATCTGCTTTAAAACACTTAATATTTACTTAATTATTCTTTTGAGATACAGAATTTTTCAACTGAATTGAAACAAGAATCAAAACTGAGTGTCTGAGTTTCTGAACAAAACAATTTTACAGTCGGCTTCAAAGTTGTAGGGAGACTTTTAGAAGGTTAAGAGAACAGCAATAGGTTCCTGTATTCCTGAAATATTAACCTGCCTAAGGAAGAAAAAATAATTGTCACAAAAACACCGTGAAGCTATCTGCAGTAAGCACTAATAAAATACAGCTTGAAGAAGACTGCTTATAAAAAGAGAAGTAGTGAAAAGGATTACAATTACACTTCTTTCTTATTCACTACTAAGAGTCCTAAGACTATTGTGATTTAATTTTGTAGGTTAGCCTACTCTACTGCACAGAAATAACAAAACAGCATCCTTTGACTTCAAGGAATAGGGACAGTTCTGTTTAATTCCCTGATGAGTTTACCTGTGAGAAAAAAAAAATGTCCTAAAACATCATACCAGCTTAAGAAAAGATGCAGAACTTCCAAATTCTCCATCTTTACAGCTTCTTTGTTAAGAGAAACATGCAGAACTCTGTAGAAGACAAAATTAAAGAAAATAGGCTTCTAAAATGATGAGAAAGGAGAGCAGGGCTAGCACCACTTCAGGCACTTGACAGTAAAAGCCAATTCATAAAAGCAGCAATTTGCTTGACCCTGTGGATATATAAACAATATTTTTTGCACATTGAGGGACCAGTAGAAATGCTGTGGTCAGTTACCAGACTCTGTGCCTTCCAGACACATCAACAACTTTTTAAACTGCCCTTTCGGAGAGATAATAACATAAAAGAAGTTAAGTGTCTCACAGACACCCCTTTGCTGCATTTAGGAAGCAAGGTAGCAGCCTACTATGGCAGTTTCTGGATCATAGAAGTCACCCATATCTGATTTTCTCCTCTTCCAGAAGTGCCAGTTTAAGGAAAACAGAAAGATTTCAACCTTTTTTTCCCCCCATTGGCTTTGTCAGCTCACGCTCTCTTCACTGAACTGCTTTTTCAGATCTGACCTTTTCTTTCCATTTATTAAAAGAAACTACAGCACCAACTGGGCTCCCAGCTACTGACAAGACTCCTATAAGCTACCAGGACAAAACATTTTCCAGTGAAGATTTACATAGTAATTGTCTTAGCATGTCAAAGTATTCAATTTACAGCAACAAGCTTCAGTCACACCATGTTTCTATTTCAATCTAGCCTTGTCAACTGAGCCTGATTAAGTAGTGATAACTAGTAATTTCTGTTGCCATTTGACAAGGCTGTAAAATTAGCTTGTGTGTGAGCTGACGGCAGGGAAAGTAATCTTTATTTTCACGGTGGCTCACAGCTGGGAAACAAGCAGGCATTACTGCGTATGGACCTCAATAAATGTCAAACACTTTACTAGAACAAATAAACCTTCTTCAAAACACTAGTGCTATTTTCATGAAAAAGAAAAAAGATTAAACTGTACAGTAGAAATTGTTTGTTTGTGCTATTGCTATTAAATGCACTAGCAAACAACATGTCCTGGAAACTAAGGAGGCAAAGCCCTGTGCTCTTTACATAGGCTTCTCTCAGTAGGGACTTCACCAAAACTTAAGGAGCTGAATTAGGTGCTTGTTACTTTATGTCAAATTGCATCATTTTGGCCTGTCATGTACAGTCTCCAGCAGCATTGCCTGTCTTTGCAGAAACCAAAGTCAGTGAATTCACCTCACTTTGTCTTTCAAACCAAAAGGTTTCTCTAACCAAGGGAAGAGTCTGAGTCAGATAAACCATATCGACACAAAGCATGTTATAAAATCATCATCATTTATGGAAAGATCTTACTAAAAAGATTAAAAATAATTAACATAAAATTTATCCATTCACCCATATGTATTAAATCTAGGAGGCTTGGGAAAAAATACATATAATAATTTTATACCCTTTCAAAATTCCTCACAAGCAAGTTGACACCAGGAGGCATCTTAGTACTGTAATTATTTTTTAGCTTAAACCTTGCACTTTGTTAACTATGAATTCCAAAATAACAGCTAGCAGACCACTTTATATAATATTTACACAAACACCCCAAAACCACTTTTTTCTTTGCGAGAGAAGATCACAGAAATATCAATGTACTTAAAATTATTTCATTCAAACCTAGCATACTTATCTAATTGTCTCTCAAAAGTAAGGCAGACCTTAACATGATCAATAAAAAGCCTCTATTGTGAGTCTAGGGTCATTTTCCTGGCTGAAGAAGAAACAGGATTAGAATTAAGGCTTTTGTCACTTCAAAGTGCATTTTAAGCACACGATTTCAGGAACAAACCAACCTGTGACATTCAACTACCCTTTAACTTCTGTTTCAGAAATCCTAATTATCCTTTTACCATATGCCCTTATATTCCAAAGATACCCTGTAGGCTTCTAGGAATCCTCTAGCTTATTAGCCACTTCTCTCATGACAGTCTTCAGTGTTTGTTCAAAGACCACTGAGAGTGGCCAAATAGATGTCAGTTCCTTCAGCATTCATGGGTACATCCCATCAGGGCACTGGACTTACTATGCCCAGTTTGATTAAGTATAAAATACTTAATTTTCAAAGATAGTTTTTCTGTGATCTACGTACATCTCCACTCCCTTTCACAGCAATACATGGTCAGCATATATCACTTAACAACACTGCCTGTACACAATAAAAGAGATAAAATAATGGGCAAGATATTACAAGGTCTGACCAGTGTCTATAACACCAAAATCACATCTGTAGACTTGGGAGCAAATGCTGTAAAAGTGGTCCATGAGGCCCAACAGCTGCACATATGCCAACAAGATTGGCAAGTTCTCACACCTATTATCGCATCTTGTGGCCAGCACAGCCTTCAGAAAATTGGAGCTCCATAAGGTTATTCATAATCAAATCAGGCAAAATAGAAGTTGCTTTTCCTTTCCAGCATTGCTGCACATTTGCTCTCCTTATGCATGAGGTGTAACAGCCAATTGCATTGCTACTGAAAATGTACAGCTGGCACTTGGTTTTTTTTTTGTTAATATTAGAGTTTGAACTTCATTTGCTTAAGTATCCAGTCTATACAAATTCACATCAGATACATACCTAACTGTATGAAAAAAATATTTGAAAAGGAAGCAAGAAGCATTATATGAGAAAAAGTAAGGTAGACCAAGGCTTTTCATGAAACAACAACATATATCATCACTTTCACCTATGAACTTCAGATACAAACCACCAGAACATCCCACATTTCTCACAGATCTTAGCAAAGATAGATGTACTTTCCAATTTTACTACTGTATTATCTGACAGTTAAAAGTTCAACCTTTAATCCTTGTCAAATGCTAATAGACTTGGCTATCCCAGAGGTACAGAACTGGCTGGAGGGTAAATATGCTTCAGAATTCCTGTCCCCATTAAGTTTAAATTTCACAGTTATGTTAACTGCAGCTTGCTATTTTCTTAGCAGCATGGGAGGCTTTACTGGATTATAAGCAACATGCAGGGCATTCCCCTACTTGTATAAGCAGATTATTTCTTTTATCAAATAATTTTCAGTAAACAGAAACAGACCCATCAGGTTTGGACTCTCTGCACTGCCCTATTTAACAATGCAGCTTGTTTTTCACCAAAAGGATGCAAGAGGAATCATCAATCTTCTGCCATGTTTTAGCTGCTGCTGCCATAAAAAAAAAAGACACACAGAGCATCCAGAAAGCACTTGGGAATTATTCCATGTTATTTGTTACTATCAATACATATCCTGCAGAGGAACTGACACCAGGCATGATAGAGACAGAAAGCTATAGATTTTCTTGAGTAGAAAACATTCCTGATCCTGTTTTGAGTATTTGCACTTCAAATGGGATGCCCTGAAGCAACTGCAGAGAAAATCTGATGAGGCTTTAAAATGGGGACATTGCCTATCATGTTTTGGACCCCATGACTTTTCACTTTCACTACGTTATTCAGTAACTACACAAAACACTTTGAAAAACAGTCACAGTAATAAACTCCAGCTTTTTCACTACCCACTAAAAGCACACTTGGAGTTTAAGCAGCTGGTCCATAACCCGGAAAGGTTAAGCTAATTCTAGCAATTAGCAATATGAGAGAATGCAGCATGTCTGACAACATTTCTGATTTCCCAAAGTGAATGAGAACTAGAAAGAAATCTTCTACCATCTTTGTTTCTTCCAACATCTAATCAAAAATTCAATGGAAGATCGATCCAAACAACTAATTACTTCCATGTGCCTTATTAAATATTGTGAAGTTCGGCATACTTAAATTAGATTAAATCATCTTCTTTTAGTGAAGCAGGACAACCTAACCCAGTCTTTAAGATCACAGAATGCTGAGGGACTTAATTGGAATTTATCTTGGAGTAGATTTGGAGACTAGTAGATTTTTTACTAAAACATAGTGATTAACAGTAACTCCAACTCTGTTAACTCTGCAACTACTCTAAAGACACATAAAAATACAATCAATAAAAAAAGTGCTCCCCTGAGAAATCCCATTGCATATTCATTTTAGCGTCTTTTAAAAATACAGTGGAGAGCAACCACACTGCATTCAAATATTTTGAGAGAGAACCATTCAGGCATTCTCTCAGTTTCTGCTACTAAAAAGAAGAGTTTCAGTTATGCAAAACCCATAAAGTGAAATTTGGTTTTATTATTAAATAAAATCTCATTAGTGTTCAGGACACAGAAGATCTCACAGCTCTTGGCTAAACACTCGTATTTCTTTGAATATGAAAATGCATTTCTTCTGAGAGCTATGAAAAATTTAATGTGTAAGAAAAATGAGCATAGTTAAGACTTCTAAAAAGGAATACTGGTGAGAGTGACAGTGAAAGGCCAGCACTTCACTCGGTAACAGCAAGACCAGCAGACATTGCTTGGAAACACTGACTGCAGCCCTAAAAAACAAGCATCACAAGAATCAGCTTTGGCATCCTTAATGTACAATAAGAACATTAAGACTTTCAGTACAAAATTAATCTATCTATGCCCAGGAAAACCTTAAAAGGATGGGATTTCTCGTGATAGATTACTCAGGCAAGCTAAGAAGGATTTGTGCACCTGATCTGTGATTACACAAGTCACATAGAATCACGGAATATCCTGCGTTGGAAAGGACCCATCAGGATCTTCAGAATCGCAGTGTTTGCATGAGAGTATTGTCCAAACACTTTCTGAACTCTGTCAGGGTTGGTGCTGTGGCATTCAAAACTACACACAGGGCTTAAGGTGAGGCCGCACGAGCACAGAGTAGAGCAGAGCAATCACCTCCCTCAACTGGCTCACAATGCTGTGCTCGAGGCACCCCAGGATACAGTTATCAGCAGTTAATCCACAAATTTTAGATAAAAGGAGACCTGGTCCTAAAATGAAGCTATACAAATATACCAAACCCAAAGATTTTAAAGGTCTCAACTCTATTGGTATCAGGAACAAACTCGAATTCCTTGATTCAAGAACAAAAGGCTAAAAAATGGATTCTGTAGTTTACAAGGACTTAAGAGTTTGAAACACGATAGATCACAAAATTTATATTCGCTGTTCAGACTAGATGATTGTAATCACTCCCCAAAGCCTCATTAAAATCACATTTAGAATGCTATTCAAAATGTGAATCAGATTCAGTTTTGTTTGTTTGAACAAAACTGGTATGAATGGCAGAATATTTAATAATGTGGAGAAGATAAGAATTAATTATAACTGCTACATTCAATAGTTTGAATAAGTAGCATTTCTCTTTCAACAATAGAAAATAATACTGCCAACACTTTCCCTAGCATTAGCATGTTTGTTGTATTCCAGACTACAGAAAGTGGTACAAGGCAGGTGAAAAGGAAAACATGAAAACACTCTTCTTGCATGTTTTAAAATATTTTTTTTATACTGGTACAGAATTTCTACCTCCTAAACATTAACTCCGTTACTTTTGCTCAATACAACCTAAAGGTTATAATGCTGCCTTCTACTTTAGGTGACCAAACTCTTATTTTCACTGAATTGGTCCTGAAGCACAATGAACTGAGATGATAATCTTGTTTCAGACTTTAATCTACAATTAATGGGGGAAAAAAAGTTTTCTTTGTTTGTTTAAACTTAAAACCAGGGGGTGATTGTGGGCAAAGAACAGAGAATTAGCTAATATAGCTTGGCAAGAGCACCCACTGTGTGAAGACTTTCACACGAGTAGGACAGAAGCAGGACAAAGACCACTCAGAAATGGTAAAAATATTTGAGCATTTGAGAGAGAGAAAAAAAACCATGGGAGATATTAAAGGGACACAATAGAAATATATTAAAGACACAGGAAAGATGTTAAGTCAGCTTTAAAATAGAATTTCTCTAGGGATTTTTATAGTACACATATTTTGATGTCTTAAAAAGGAAAGAAAAAAATCAATCATAACACATCTTGCTGAAGTGTTTTTAAAAAAATGACAGGAAAAACACAAGAATATTATAAAAAAATTGAAAACCTGAATTTCTCAGAGGTCAATCAGCTAAGCATTTGTTTAGTTCTACCTGTCCGCCTGCTAGAAGGTGTTATTTGCGAATTCTGAGCTCAGTTTACTAAGAGACTCAGAAGGAGAAAATTTATTTGGATTAAAAAGAGCAAGTTTGGGTTATCTGCTATCTTTTCATACTTCCCATAAAACCAAACACTTGGAAGGGGTACTTGAAGTTTCCTTGGTCTGACTTCAGACCAAGATATTTTTGAAGTTATTTCAGAGAAGTGTTGAAACTACTGTAGCCGCTCTTTTGATTTAATAAGTTTTGATTCAAATTACAGGATTCACCAGGTTTTTGTTGTATTTGAAACTCCATTTTGTGAATTTTCTCTACTGATGGCAATAAAACCATTCTATTTGGTTCTATAAAATGTGTCATAGATAGTACTTTCAGGAAGTTAGTCTTTAGCAGATGAGCCCCTGTGCAAATGGTATACACAGAGACAGAGGATCAAAGACTCAAAGTCTAGAGTAATATCATCTCCCACAAATGTGCAGAAAACAGTTAAAAGCCTCAAAGTAGTTTGAAGTTCCACCAAGCCAAAGCCCTTTATAATGTTCAGAAGCTGAACAAACTAGATCTTGCCTGCTATACCTCACCTGATTTATCTACTCTAATGGTATTGAAATAAGAGCATCCTTTTCTGGCACAGAAATGACATAATTTTCCAATTAGTTTCTCTGAAAGCAACTTTATGAGTGTTGTGTTTTAACTCCAGCCTCTAACATGGTCCCTTCACAAGGGTGACATGCAAATTTATGAAGCAAATTAACCTTACCCCAGCCAAAACCAGCACAATGAGGTATGACCTACTTCACATTTCATGCACTTCTGAAGAGAGGACACATTTCCAAAAGTGAAGTGCAATTTGAGACTGGCCATATTTAACACACAGCAGCCAAGAGAGGGGTTTGTTTCTGACAGTAGGTCAGAAAGCATTGTCAGACTTCTGTGTCTCTTGGAAGTTGAAGAAATACACTTTCTTCAAGGTGTAACCATCAGAAGTATAGAGCTCAGCTTTGTCTCCTTAATCAGCATATTAATTAGTAAGCAATTTTAGCACAAGACAAGAACATTTTTTTCTTTGCATTTAAATGGTATGCTATACAGTCAATTAACCAATGGACTTCTTATGTTATGAGTGTCTAACATAAGGAAGGTTAGAAGCACACGGCAGAAGTCAGTTTATGCAGAGCACTACTAAAACAGCCACCATACAATATTTCACTGAAGACTAGAGGAATCTAGCTGAATTGAATCATGGAAACAATGCCAATACCTAAAGATACAAGCTTCCCGAGTGAGACACTTAGGTGAAAATCACAAAAGGATTTGTGCTGGGAGAAGGAGGGCAGACAAAGGCTGGTTTAGCACTGACTCATTCCTAATATGTCACTTCTGACAACACACCACTCACATTGCTTCTGGGGACACGCGTGGAAATGTCATTGACTGTGCAAAAGCAGCGGGTGAGGAACAAGTTGCCAAAAGATCAATTTACAAAAACACAAAGGGATGATAAACCTGACAGCTTCCTTTTATATTTAGTAATTGTCCTCTGCAGTTTTGCTAACACAGGAGGATGCTTAATGAACATATTCATTATACCAGCAATGTAATTTACCACAGATTTGATGCTGTAAAGCTGTATGTTAGAACTCAAACTTCTTGGAAGCACTTTTTCTATAAGTAATTTCAAGTAACTTGGCAAAGCAGAAAGCAAAAAAAGTATATAAGACATACAGCTTGTTATAAAAACATTTCTTTTGACTTAATTCTATGCAAACAATACTAATATATACAAATTAGGAGCAACATTTTTTCTCAAAACAATACAATTAGACAATTAATGTTTAACATTAAATTAGAAACAGCTCTAACAAAAAGTTAGTTCCTTCATGTGAATTACTTTTTTTGAACTCTTACTATGCAAACAGTTCTGCCTCGGTCCTTGAAAATTTTTAAACTAATCACACACCAAAATGTTATAAATTAAGGAGTAGGTACCTTAACATGAAATGTTTCGTAAAGAAGAGAATTATATCTGAAAGAAAATACAAATATAGTCATGGAGACAATTTGTTTTGTCTCGCTCCTGTATCTTTCCCCCACATGATAGCTGCATAACATCTAATTAAAAGAGGGGAAAAATGCCAGGTAAAAGACAACTCCAATCAGTCCTCTCTTCAGAGCTCAGAATGACTCTAGAGGACTGGAACTTGGAGCCTAGAAAGGTAAAACTCCCCTTTTCCCTGTTAAAGATAGGAAGCTTTACTCTTCAGATATAAAGGAGGCAAAAATTAAAGAATATAAAAGGAAGTTATGTTTGCTAAGAACTGTATGACCATTTTTAGCTCAGTGATTATTTTCCAGAATAATCTTTATCCTATTTCTCTGTGTTATATTAGTGCTGTTAGGGAACAATACCATCATCCAGCGTCCCCAAGTTCTGCATGTGCATCATGCATGTTCTGTTCTTACACAATTTTATACTGCATAAATCAACTGTAGTATCAGCATCTGACAAGCTGTAGTGTCAAAACCTTTAGCCAAAAACTGTATGCAACTTGTTACTCCACACCTCAGACCAAAAATCTGCAGGTATTAACCAACTAACAACATGAAAAACTATATGATTTTCTTTTTTTTTTTGCAGAAATCACTACCCAGGAATTTAATGAAAATCATTCTGTAATGAAAAGAGGCCTTCTATAGTCTTAATATGTTACTAATAAGATAAGAAGTCAGTTTAAAACACAGAGCAAACGATATAGCAATGGTGATAAAGTTTCCATTTCCTATTTAATGAAATTATCATTTTTTGTTGACTGGGGGTTCATGTTTGACCTTCCAGGAAAACAGGTTATTTATAGACATACAAAGATTAAAAACTTAAAAACTAAATAGTCCAGGAGACAATTTACATACTTAGGATGTCGGATGTCTGGCAGTGATCGTTCCAGGGCTATATTGTTGCTAACAAATATGTTGAAGCCGTTTTCCCTATAAGCAGAATCATCGTGGTCTTCCTCTGTAAGAGGGTATGGCTTTCCATGTTCACCTTTCCCTATAACAAAACAAAACAATTATTTGCCTCAAATTTACAGCACAAAATGGACTACAAAAAGAAAAACAAGTTACGCTGAACTTCGACTAAAATGCTGCGCCTGGAACATCTCAAAGAAACATCTTCCAGTATCTTTAGCAACACTCCTGTCACTTCCAACACAAAAACACAAAGTAGGGACAAATAATGAGACTAAGAAGTCCCTCTGAATTCACCCAATTCATCCAGTTTTCTCTTTCCAGATACACAATCAGTTTAAAGCCATCTTATACAGAAAAAAACTGAATTGTAGATTAAGCTAAGACCTTTTTGCATCAGAATCAAGTTTTCATAGCAAAATTATGAACAAATTCCAGTTCCAGAAATACTCCTTTTGATTAATATGAGGAACCGGGTTATGGAGTTCCTTTACATTTTAGTAGTCAGAACACCCCCACCGCCCACTCATCTTTTCAGAAAGCAACTTTATTATTGAAGTTTAGGGTGTCTAACTTTCCAGAAGAAACAGAAAGGAATCTAAATGCTTTGCTCTAGGCTCCTTGAACATGCTTGCATTCCTAGGGACAAGCCAGATGTGCTCAGTGCTTCTAACGTCAGAGCACTGCTGATCTGTTTTCAGAAACTGGTCACTTTGTGCTTCCCCGAAGAAATCATCTGCTTGTTCCCTGGCAAACTACAGACTTTCTATTCCAGCTTTTTATTTCCAAGTTAGTTCTCATCATCAGTCACTAGACTTGCTTAGTACCTACCTCAGGCAACTATACCTCTATCTGTTCCAGTCAGAGAGCAGAGAACAAAAAAAAAACCACTTCAAAGAAAATCAGAACATAAGAACCTTCACTTTTTATCAACCATTTTTATTCTTTCATTCTTGCAGAGGATGTACCCTTCAGAGTTTCAAAGCCCTTCATGCCTACTCATGTTCTCAAGAAGATATGCTTTCCTCTATATCTAATTGATCAGTTTATATATAACCTCTCTGTCCTTCTCCCTCTGGGCCCACTTACAAGAAAATACCTCCTTTTACCTGGGCTCTTATAGAGAAAATAATCAACTTGCCAGCTGGATTCAATAGGTGACCAGCTGGGTCCTGATCCTCAGCTAATCAGGAGCAGCTATAGGAGGGCATCAAGAATAAAGTAACCGGGAGCTGAGAGAAACATCTAGTGGTATCCTTAAAGCTCATGAGCCTCTGTCAATACTCTATTTCATACTGCAAAAGCAAATGACAATAAAAACATAGAATATGCAACTTAAGGTGCTCAGATTTTTTTCAGATTTTTTTCAGCTAGAATAATATTTTTCATAATACTAGAGTTTCTTCATATTGTCCCCTGCCAGTGAAACTGAAGACAAGTACTTTTAAAGCAGGGAAATTGTTGGCAAAATAGATCAGCTGTAAATAAATTTGAACATGCAACAGAAGTGGAGTTCTGTACTACTTCCATATTCAATGGAAAGGAAACCTTGTTTAAAACTATAACCAACGAAAGATCTGGCAACAGGTTCTCTTTTCAGGGTCTTTTGAGTTTCCTTTCTGAGTTTTGTTTTTATAATTCAGATGAGCGTTATTTATAATTCAATAGGCATGGTAAAAAAGATTGGCTTTGCCAGACAAGTTCAAGAAGTTAAGCAATTGCTTGACATCTTAACACAGGAAACCAAGTGGATAAAGAACATAAACCACTCAGTGTCTGTGGGGAAGAACTATGTACAAATCTGAATTATTTACTGCTTATACTCAATGCTATTAGTTTACTCAGGCATGACTACAGCTATACCAAGTCAAGACTATAATTCACAAAAGTATTTAAGCATACCCTTTAATTCAGGCATTCAAACATCCTTTAATCCAATAACATCTGTACTAGGGAACAAGAATTCTCCATGTGGTAAAAGCTTTAGCAAATACAAGGAGTTTACTTTAATACATGAATCTATAAATAAGTAAGTCTTCTTACTTATAGTGTATTTTTTTATTTTGGATAAGTTAATTCTGCCATTTTCAAAAAATATATTATGAATTTTGTCTACTATTCCATTGAGAATATAATAACATTGTGCTCATCACACATAAAGTTCAAGTCCATCCTCCCTCATGAAAGTTCTCACAGTGAGGACAGTTATTTAATCTTATCCTAGAGCAATATGTCAATACAGAATTGAAGTCCCATGGGGAGGGGAGTGACTGTATTTCTTAAACAGAGAAACACAAATTCCAAATGAATACAGTCACACATCAGCTTCATAAAAAGAGTGCGGGAAGTAAAATGGACAATAAAGATGAGCAACAAAATAAGAACATTGAATCAGACATCTTACATCCTCTTGCTACATAAACTTCTACACAATAACCTTTTTGATCGCTGATATGGGAACTGGCCAAGTCAAGAGGGCAAAAACTCTGTTTAAAGCAATTGTAGCATCTTTTACATAATTTCTGAATTTCTCTAATGCACAGCTGTATACAACTCATCATCTTGCGCTGTGGAGATCAATTTCATATTACTTGGATTAATAACAGATTAGCAATTCAAACTGCCAGCACATTCTGCTTTTTTTAGGAAGTGAATTTTCATTTGAGTACAAACAAAATAATTGTATTCCTTACTTTTCCTCACAAAAAGAAAGGCAAGATGCAGTATATCTGCTAAAAAACTGATTAAATTATCTTGAACAGAGAGGCAACTTGATATATGCACAAAAAAAAGGATTTTTGTTTCCTGACAGTATATATCTCATCTTCACCTTGTATCAACAGTATCTACACTTGGTGAAGTTCTCATCCTATTCACAAATTTTGTATTTTGAACCCTTAGGAAGACATACAGGAGAATAATTTTTTAGTTTAAGGGGAAAATCAGAGATTAGTATAGACTAGTCTTTGGGGAAAAAAGGAGAAAAAGGAAGTTACTATATCAAATCACTTTCTCCTTTCATACCAAGAAAGGAATTGGTTGTTTTGAGCAAACGCCTTCTGTGGTTTTGCACATTTATGTTAATTTCCAATAAAAATGATGAACACTTTAATAAATTAATGAAGGATCTTTGCCAATTTTTTATGGAGACAGGAAATTAAAACTGTATGTCTCACATTAATGTAACTGCCTTCATATCAAATGGAACTATCCAAATTGCAAAAAATGTGTGTGTACATATATATATATACATATATATATATAAAATGGCTTTTCAAATTGAAAATAAGGAACATTTTTCTAACTGTGTGAGTAGTGAAACAATTGAATAGGAAATCCAGGGAACTGCGGAATCCATGCAGGCAAAAAATTATATCATGCCTCAGAGAGATGATTGCCTTTGGTCGTCTACTGAGATTGATCTTAACCTTAAATTCCTATTAACACCATGAGAAACAGGAGGAAAACTGATGATAAGTTCCCTCAGAGTCCAGAAAACTTGCATCAGAAACTCAAATATATTTATTCAAGTCTGTTCTACTTTTCCCAAACTTCTCAGAGTATCCCACTAGGTCGTATAAGTTCATTAGCTTAATTTATAGGAAAGGAATTTAATTGATTTTGCATCAATGGAAATGGGATCAAAATAACCTTTTTTAACTTTTTAAAAATTATTTTATTGCTACTCTACCTTGTAACAGCTTGAAAAACCACTGCAGTAAGATTTACAACACTTTTAATTATTTATTACATAACTCTGTCAAGATCTGAGGCAATGTAAAAGGCTTTTTCTTAGCATTACAGACACAGGAGTAACCAAATCAAATGTAAATCAAATTTATTTATTACAGTTTCAATATCAAACTACTACAGAATACAGCAATCAAACATTCACTTAGTTTTCTGGTAGAAAGTCCCTGCTGTTTTATCTGCTTTCAGATGACAGTAGCATATATAGATTTTTAGTTCAAAAACCATGTAGTCCTTGGTAAGTGGTATAGAGATGTCACTGGGAACAAATATGAGGCTTTGGCCTCCAGATTCCTGCTACAGTAACATGATGGTTGGCAGGAGAAATATGAAGTAAATTGCATCTCTCTTCAGGAATGGCTTTATACAAATAGCATAGGTTGAGAAAAAAGGGAAGAAAAAATATACAACTTTAAATTTCATTATTTGACTGCCTGCTCACATCCAGAACTAAAAAAAACCCACAAAACCTCAACAAAACAACCAAACCACAAGAACAAAAACCCAAACAAACAAACAAACAGAAAAATAGAGAAGAAAGGAGAACATGTTCCTTAAAAATTTTAAAAGGGTACATTCATATTGTACTGTAGTTGAATCTTTGAAGTATTGTTTGCTTATGATTCACATGAGATAAAAATTAAAGGAACTTTTGCTAACATAAAATGTAGTAATGTGTTCCCCCATTCCTCAACTCATAGTGGGTAGGAAGAGCATTTCCTGGAGAGCAAGGAGATGAGAGAGACAAATGGGAACCTCTGAAACCTACTTATTTTACAGATGTTTGAGAAGCATTTCTGTAAAAAGAAATTAATAACAAAGTGGAAAAAAATTACAGCTTTGTAACTGCCTTAGACAAAGTTTCTAGATTTCCAGACATTTACTAGGCCAACTCTTCATGTTAATCTAGAGAGATCATAACTTCTGTGTAGGACTGCAAGGAAAAAATGGCACAAGATTTTTTTTTAGGAGTCCATGAAGTGGGAGAAGCTGATTACCAATATTCTGTATACATCAAGGACATGGCAGTACTTCATATGCACTTCTTAAAAGCTGAAGCAAGACAAAATGCTACAAAATGACAGTGGTGAGGCAGGACAGCTCAAAAATGAGGAGCAGCAGCAGCAGTCAGCAGAAGAATGAATCAGTGGAGCAAGTGGAGCAAGCAACAGCAACATCTGGCAGTGTCAAAAGCCCCAGATTGCAGCACAAAGCTCTGGCAACTTCACCTGGGGCTTGTTGACTCCCAGGACTCCACAGTTCCCAAAAGAGTAAGGAAGGCTTTATTTTAGGAGTGGAGAACAAACAGCTGGCCTAGCTGTTACCTTGGCAAAGAGGACTGTAAAATTATTGTTGTTATACTTCAGGAATTAGCTCTTATACGTTACCTGTTTATATTTAATAAAATATTGTTTATTGAGTCAATTAATTTGCAAGAATAAAAATAGATCACTGCTCTTGAGATTAATTCCTGCAGGTATCTAGGCATTTTACTAGATGTCACTTTAAATTTCACCCTGGCCTTTGCTGTTGACAGTGGTGTCCTAGCAGAAAAGTGCATTATACAGCTAACCACTGGAACAATCCAACTCTGCATCTTACAACTTCCAGATAACTATCATGAAATGACAATGTGGTTTATTTTAAATATGTGCATTTTTTCAATTGATAATTAGTTGCTAAATCTTATAGCCTGTGCTTTATAGAACTAAGGGATACTATTAGACTAGTGTATCCCTTACCTTTTTCATTTATTTGAAACATTAAAAATGCAGCCTCTAAATTTCCAACATATACATTGCAGAGTAAAAATACAGTGTGTATGTGGGGCAAGTGATTGTTTTAAAATAAATCATGAGGTTAACCAGTGGCATTGTTTTGTTTTAGCAGAAAGGTGACTGCCTATGAACTCTGAAATGTAAATTGTCTGAAGGCTTGAATAAACACTTCACTAAAATAAGCACTACAATTAAAAAAAAAAATCTATGGCTTTTAAAACTTGCTGCAAGTACTACAGTGTCTTGATGGGTGGAAAGACTCATTCTATCCCCCTTTCCCATTTTAATAACTCTAGCAAAAAAAAAAAAAGGATGAAAAAAAATAGACCATACTATTTGGGTTGTCCAGTGTATTTAGAATGCCACAGTGTACACTGCAAGATAAGCAGCAACACATGCTGTTTTGATATGAGTTGCTCTATCACTACAACAGAGCAGCAATATCCTCAGTAGTATTCTGCAGGCTGAGCTGAATCTAATCATAACTCTGTAGCCAAGGGATGCACAGTACCTCTTCTATTTAGTCTAACTACTTATCACCAAATGCCACAGCCACCGGAATGTTTTTTTCATTTAACATTAGAACACACTGGCTGTAGACCATTAATCAGAGCCAAATACTGAATGAGCAAGCATATGAGAAACAGAATTCAACCATAAAAAAGGCTTCATGGTTTCGTTTAGTAACTGAACGACCTGCTAGAATAAAAAGTCTCTACTACAGAACAAGATTACCTTAAAAAAAAATAATCTACTAATAATGGTAAGATGTTTGTTTCAGTACTTACATAAATTAATTCACACAAACTACATCAAGAATGGCATTCTAATAGTCTCTAGTACCAGTGGGTCTAGAGACTATTAATGCAAGCTGATATCTTGAAAAAGCTCAAACTGAAGTGTTCCTAACACCGATTTTATATAGGAACTAAACAGCTACACAAATTTAATGCAAAATTATGGTTGCAAAGGTAGTGTTTCAGAAAACCCAAAAATACAAAATAATAGGGTTCTAACAGCTGTAGTTAACATAAGACCTAGCCCTCCTCCTCTATTTTTCTTCATTTTAAGACATAGTATAACCATGGGCCATTTACCATATACTATTACAGGAAAACAAACAGGATGTTCCATGCAACAAACTTACTATTATGAGCTCTTTATTTTTTTCTTTTTTTTTTCATGAATTCAACCTAAACTAGCTCCATAAGCTGTTTTTGCGGCTGTCACACAAAGAAGATGGAATAACCTGTAAAAATGAATTTAGCCACGCGTGAGTCAACAATGTGCAACAGCGTACTGTGAGTCAACAGTGTGCAATAGTGTAGTCGCTCTTGTACCTGAAGCACTATTCCATGATGTATATTCTATAAAGAACGCATGAGCTGTCACAGCTCCCAGTAAATTTAGATTTAGCCCGTAAGACTCCTACAGAAAAAAAATTCCATTCCTGTATATGGAGATAGTAAATATTCACAGCTAAAGTTTGAGGCACACCCAGGAAGTGCCATGTGATTCCCCACATAGTGACTTGGTGACAAGGTCAAACTTATTCCTTCTGTAAATGCCTACAAGCAATCAGAGTTTGCAATCAGGACAACCTCCTCATGTAGCATATAAGTGGTATGCAAATAATTACCTAGGTTAATGAACGAAACAGGCACCTCTTCAAATTCAGAGATACAAGAATTGTCCTCAAGGCAAACAATATAAGCCCAAGAAGCGTACTAACATGTTAAGATGTAACAAGGTGCAGTTATAGCAGATACAAGCGAAACAAATCACATAATGTATATTATCTACCACACCCAAAGTAATACTTCGAATCTCAGTCTTCTTTTCATGTTTTCTTTAGAAAAATCAGACACATTATTCCTGTGAAAACTGTTTTGATACTACATAACTGCTGCATATACTCACTACTGCTGCATTTCCCAGTGACTGCCTTTCCCTCTTCTTATAAAAGACACCACTAATGCTGCAATCATTAATATTGCCTTTTATAATTCATTGTGTGGTTTAAAATGCATTCTTTATTTTAAAGAGCCTTACAACTGACTGACACTATTGTGGTAAGGAAAGTTAAATTTAATGCTTGACCTGCTACGAGCACAGCTCTGCACAGCCCTTTTCCTCCCTTGCCATTGATTCATGTCTTTCTGAATAACGCAAGTCTAATTAAAGCCAACTGTTTTTCAAATGCCTGACACAAATTTGAGTAAACCCCCTGTATTAAAGTCAACTGAAACTTCCAGTCAATACATGCTGTGGAATCAGGCAGAGGGAGAAGTAGAGACTCAAAGAATCACCTTCAGCCATGAACTGAACAGATTTTCAATTAATTAGTTTAAAATATCTTCTATTAAAAAACACAAGTCATCACTTACAGAATACAACTAAATATTATCCCAAAGCCATATTTACGCATAATTCAGCACGAAACTGGTATGTCCATTGGGAACTTTTTTGAAAAAGTTAACTTGCTGAAAACTGATGTTTGGATTCAGCCAGAAGTACTTGCTGTTTTGGTGGTTTTTTTGGTTGTTTGTTTGTTTTTTTTTAATTTTGTTGATATCAGCGTTAAAATAAGCAAATGAAAAATACATTTTGAAAATCAAAATTTTAAAACTACAGTCTTTGTTTTTCAAAATCTTATATAAATGACACAACTTAACTAACATTATTAATGGATAGACATTCAGGTTGAAAATTCTGTTTGTGAACCAAAACAATACTTTCTAATTCTATCATAGACAGAAAAAGGTTTTGCGTATCAACACAGCTTGAAATAAAAAAAGGCCATAAAAATTTCTTACTCACTGAGAAAAATTTTTAAAAAATTTAAATTCCATTATGCAGATTCTTTATGTATTTATGCAACACAGGAATTCTGAGTTCTACTTTCGGCTGTGTGATCAAAAGCCCCTCAATAAATCCAGTTTTTGAGGAGAAGGGAAGAAATCTTTAGCAACCACATTAAAGAGAGCAAGCATACACACTTCCCTAGCCCTCCATAACCACAGGTAACAGAGGAATAGGACAGACAGCAGAGATTTACTTTAATTGAAGGCTTTGCTTTAAAAGCACTACCAGAAATTCTGCCATTTTATTTGTCCAGTATATTTGAAACTAGAAACATGGAAAGAAATCTTCATTCCTTATATTTTCCAGGGGGGGTGAAAAACACTTAGTTTGTCTATTTTGTTGCTATTAATTCATCTCTGCATTCATGTGATATGATTTAACTTAGAGAAAGTGCTTTGGAATATGTTTAATTTAATTGTTCCTGTACTTGCTTAAATAGTAAATCAATATCTTTACAATAGTGAGAGAAATTATAACAAAGGACTTGGATAGGATTAAGAATTCATGTTCCACTGTGCTGGGCAGGCGCCAGGTACCCACCAAAGCCACTCTGCTTCTCAGCTGGACAGAGAAGAGGATATATAACGAAAGGCTTGTGGGTTGAGATAAGGGCAGGGAGAGATCACTCACCAATTACTGTCATGGGCAAAGCAGACTCGACTTGGGGAAAGATTAATTTACTACCAAGAAATGCTCAGGGTCTCATAACTTCTATGTATGTCTTCAGACATCTCCAAAAAATAAACAGAAAAGATGAAAACACAGTTTATTACAAATTTTATAAAGTTGATCATTGGATAAACTGGAGGAAAAAAGTCATTTAAATACCATACTGAAGTGGCAGTATGTTAGTAACTTGCTTAACTTATTCATTAATAGCAGCTAATTTAAATGTCAGCCCTCTAGAACTTTAACCACTCACAGCTTTCAGTCTTTTTGTGACATACATGAAGTTTGGATTTCTTCCCAGTATAACTGCTTCAGTAAAAGCTGGGGGAAAAATACATAAAAAAAAACCAAAATAAATTAACATGTTATTTAGAGGCTTCTTTCCTTCTCGTGTGACAATATTAGAAATAGATTAGTCTGTCAACTAAGAAATCCTTGAAGTATTCAGTGTTGCTCTAGAGTGGAAAGAAGACCTGGAAGGACAACAGAATCAGTATCTTTTTAGTGTCTCTAACTTGCCCACTGGAGACAACTCCTTTCCTGCTTTATACATCAGTACTCACTCTGTTTCAGGATCAGTCTCACCTTCTGTAAGCTGCCATGGAATAAAAATGCAAGGAGCAACTAAGAAGTATCGGTAGCCTCATATACTTTGACAGTAGTTTCCAAAATATATACGAGCTCTCTGATTAATTAACATCTAAAATAGAAGTAATAGTCAGGGTAACTGAAATGACTTTAGCTATCATTAAAAAATATAAAACCGTAAACCAAAATGCATACTAAAGACTTTTTCTGTTTTAAGAATACCTATAATGCAATTTAAATGCGTATCTTGATTTCTTTTTTTTTTAAATCTGAGAATTTGTCCTCTGAATTTCCTGGCAAGTTTTACAATTCACATTTAACCATCACCTACAGAACCTTTAGTCAGAATTACCTAAAAACAAGTTTATTTTCAGCCTGTAGACAGCAGAACTTTCACACAGGTTGGCAGAACAAAATGCCACTCCTAGAATGACACTCCTTTTTTTACTTCCTTTTTGTTAGGAGGACAGATTCTCTCAGACACCACTTCAGTGAAAGCATGGAGGGCGGACAACTTTGTGTCACATAATAACATCCAAAAGGTAGCTGTGTTCCTTGAGAAGCAGTGATTACAGGGCATCATTTGATGAGCTAGTGTCTAAAAAGCAAATTATAGCAAAACAATCATACATCTCTGCCTTTTCACATATATTCAATCGATGTCAGACAAATTGTTTCACCAGTCCAATAATTTTCCTCTGTCAGCTTGTTTAATGAAAACAGGAAGGAAAAGAAAGTCACCTTACACATATTTCATTTCACAAACTGCACTGAGATAAGTATACTAGACTTTTGTACTTGCAAACTTAATTCATATCCTCAAAAGTAAAAAAGCTATGACAGGAAAATAGGCACAATTCACTGGGTTTTTTTTTCAGGAATCCAAACATCTCGTTGGTGTTTTGAAGGCCAAAAGGCTAAAATAATACTTCAAAAATGTGTTGGCAAATTTAACTACATCCTCTACTAAACTATATTTTTATGAAATAAACATGAAAATAATTAAGTTTACAGTATCAAGTCAATTGCAACATTAAGGAAAGCAAGTGGTGACTTTTAGAGTGTAAAGAGCTTTCTAATGTCTTTGGAATGGTGTGCTTGTTATTATTATCATGATTACTCTAGACGATGGACTCTGTAACATGCAAGGTTACTGACCAGTGTGCAAGCAGTATCTGGCACTGGCATACAATGCTGATAGCAAATTCCTTCAAATATCATGTAGCTTAGACCAAAAACGAGCCTTGTTCATTTGGCATGCTTTTAAATTGAAGTTCTTCTTATGGATCTTTTGACCTGGATTCCGATTAAAGGAATGTCTTTCTTAAATCTTTTAAAGAAATAGACTTTAAAGGTGGCTGACAGCAGTTTATTCCGTGTTTTAAAATTAAAAGATGACACAAAAGTAGTAAGGAAAAATTTCATTTTCCCATTGCAACTGAATTGAAAAGTATGGTCTTGATGTATTATAATTGCTGCCAACCACTTGTTCAAGCTCTTTCACTACAGTTTAGTCAGGATTCATTTCCTTCTTCTCTGAATTTGAGTTTTCATAGTAAACCAAGCAATGGTTCTTTGTTCCACTGAGTCAAGCAGTAATTACCCTGAACTGACAAACTTGATCATTTTTACATCTATCAAAAGAGAGAACAACCTCAATTAAAATGGTCTATAGAGCTCTCCTCCTGCTTACACATAGATAGGTCTAGCCTGAAGGTCTCTAAACTGTTCGCTCCAAACTCTCCCTGCAAATGAGACACATTTCATAAAAGTATCCAGATAAAATTAATTTTCTAGAATTACTACAAAATACATCTCTCTTTAAAAAAACCCCCACCAAACAGAAAACCCAAACAGCCAAATATCTACACATGGACTCCTAATAAATAACAAACACTTAAAAAGTCCTGGAAAAGTTTAAGCACACGAAGAAAGACAACTAACAGTGCTCAAAACCCAAAACACTCTCCCAGACTGCAACTGCCAAATTCAAAGATCCATTTTAGCTGAGACCTCCCTTCATACCCCTCCTACCCAAAAACCCCCAACCCCAAAACTTCTAAAGTCAAGTTTCCTTTATTTTTCAGGCAGCAACTCTATTAAACCTGCAAGTATTACGCATTAAATACTCACATGATGTGAATCCGCTGACAGCTCTTCACCACTATACAGAACAGATAATAATATACTTGGGACTACCACAAGCAGATGGCAAGATTGTAAGAGAGCACTTCTTAGAATCTGGATGCTAGTTTCAATCTAGAATATGTATGATTGATTTACCATGTAGTCATAGATATTTCTTGCCAAGTTTCTGGAAACACAACTTTCTTTCTGCCTATCATGGTAAAAATCAGCATGCCAATGCCCAGCACAGAAAGGCAGACAGAAGATAATGTTCATTGTTCTATATAAAATGAGCCATATTATGAACTCTACTCCTGCTTCCTTGGCCTCTCTGGTAGCTCTTTAAAGTTAGCTTATCAACTAAGTGGTTTAACTGATGAGTTTCCAACTACTGTGTGTGTGGATGGGGAGGGTGGGGCCAGGTAAGAACAGGAGAAGAATCAAATTAACTTCAGCCACATGAAGGGCCTCAAATCTGGCCAAGGCAACAGGGGCATTGTGCTTTAAAACAGCTTAGCTCTGACTTACAGCACCTTTAAACTCTTCCTTATGTATAGATTTAAGTGTCAAGACTTAGTTCTATCATGTGCACACTTTTCTGACAGACACAAATTCTACACAGTGACAACCTTATTCTTCCTGGCTTCTTCTGCAGCAGCGTAATATTAAGTTGGAACTTGAGATCCAGTGAGGGTGTGTAGTAACACAAATTACCACTGAAATAATACTGTGATACACCATTTCACAATCTGAGAAAGCCAGTCTGTAGTCACCCAGGGAAAAACCTAAGCACTTATGAAAAAACCAACCAAACAAACCAAACCATATTTTCTAGATATCATCGTTTAGACTTCTGAAGAAGGTACCACTGGAAAAAAATATCTCTTTCCAAATCATTATTTGAGAATATAACACAGGTTTTTTTCTGCTTGGATCCTAGCTCCAAACTGATCTCACTGTTTTCAACAGGATATCCTGACCATTAAGAATAAGAGTGGTAGAATCACATCTCAGTCTACAGTACTTTATTTACAGAGCAAATGCATTTTAATATGTGAAACACTTTATGTAACTGCAGTAGATTGCAAACATCTTTCATATTATATATCCTTTATGTGCTGTCTGTTTGACAAGCCATGATTAACATTACAGTTTAGAATTTTTTAATCATGTCAGACTTGCATTAAGATAAACTGATAAACATTTTTCTCTTTTAAAAGACAATACGTTGCAAACTGCATGAAGCATATTCATGATTAATGCTATGAAAAATTAGGTTAGGAATGTTTATTGAGACCTTGGCTATCACTACAGCTCCAATTATACTGGAAGTTCTCAAATTCTCTTGGAAAGAATTGCAAGTTCAGAGGCCTAAATTAAATCTAGTAAATTTGTTTAATATATAATGCTGCCAAAACCCCTAGTGTATAATCCCATACAAAATACAGGATAAGTAAATTAATATTTCAGTATACGTGTCTTTTCCTGCACAACTTTTATTACATTTACCTGTATAAGTATCACAGAACTAATTTATTTCATAACCAATAGGGAATTGCATTTAATGCTGCTTTTGTATCATGCTGCCTCGAATCTTCTAGAGGCACTTCGGCACTAGGCTTTGCCTTGACAAGTTGATCTGAATTTAAGAACAGGCACTGTTCAAAATTATAAGGTTTAACCACAGAAGTTTGAGGGAATTATTTTACACATTTTATTCTCAAAAATACTTGAACAGAAGTGATGGAAAACAATCACCACTGCACAATGTCTTTAGGTCACACTGATTCAAATGTCAGGTGTTCACTACTTGTTACGGCAGTACAAAAGCACTTGAGACTTTTGCTTCCTTTAACATTCCACCCCAAGAATACAGAGCTTCATTCTATTTCCATTTTCATCACAAACATGTTCACTTATTTTTCAGTATCTCTGCTTAGTTTGTTTATAAAACTAATCAGTATGAATGTTTGTTTGTAGAACTACAGAACATACTGTCTGTTTGTTTATAGAACTAATCTCTATGAAATGCCTACACCAAGTCATGTAAAGGTCAAGATCTTTAAAATCCTCTTCTCCCAGTCAAGGTAACATTTTCAAGAAGCAGAAAGGTAAAAACAATACCAAATATAGGAAAGAATTAAAACCTTCATTCCTTCCCTCCACAGCAAGCTTCCACATACTATTTAAATATACAAATAGGAGGAACAAATAATGTGCAAATGGCTCAATAACTGCTGGAATAACCATTGGCTGTTATGGTACATGCTAAAAGGTTTTTCCTCTGAGATCTTATTAGCAAAGGAGCAAAATGGCTCAACAGTCAAACACAAAAGTATTGACAGCTACATCTCAGAATTCACTTCATCAATCCCTTAACCAATTTCTTTTGAAGACAAAGGCTTTTATATATTTATATTTACACAGCTCTTTACGTGTTGCCATTCTCTCAGAAATTTGCCTATTACACTAAATTTTTAACAAACCTCATAGAATATAATTTCAGCATACACATGCAATCAGACAAAAATATCTCCAAAGCATTATAAAGGAAAAAAACCCAAAAGACTGTATTAAAAAAACCCACAAATTGAAATTGAAAAAACACTATGAAACTTGCAGTATGCAATATTTCTACATGTACCTTATAGGTTATTGTGGCGGGTTCACCTTGGCTGAATGCCAGATGTCCACCCAGTCACTCTATTCCTCCCCTTCCCAGCCAGACAGGGGAGAGAGTAAGGTGGGAAAAGAAAACAACACAAATCATGGGTTGCATTAAGGCAGTTTATATTGATGCAAAAAAAAGAAAGCAAAAGCAGAAGCCAGCAGTTAATCTCTACTTCCCATAAGGAGCAATGGTCGGCCACTTCTCTGAGAAGCAGGGCTCCAGCACGTGTAACAGTTGTCAGCAGGCAGCCATCAGAGACAATGAGTGCCTGCGGTCCTGCTCCTTGCCTCAGCTTTTATATCTGGGTAGATGTCATGTGGTCTGGAACATCACCTTGGTCAGTGTGGGTCAGCTGGCCTACTTGTGTCCCCTCCCAGGATCTCGCCCTTGACTGAAGAAGGAATGTTACAGTGCTGTGCTCAGCAGTAGCCAAAACATTGGTGTGTTAGCAACACTCCTCTAGCTACCAGTCATCATCACTTTGTATAAGAAGAAAGGAGATAAATCAGACTGTTCAAATTACCGTTGTATTACTCTGCTCTCCATTACTGGCAAAATCCTGGCAAGAATACTTTTGAACAGATTAATACTCGCTATTGCAGAAGAACTTCTACCTGAAAGCCAATGTGGTTTCAGAGCCAACAGGAGTACCACAGACAACTGCAAGAGTAGCATAGGGAACAGAACAAAGGACTCTATGTAACTTTTGTTGATTTTCCAAAGCTTTTCATACTGTGAGCAGAAAAGGTCTGTGGAAGATTTTGGAATGATTAGGATGTCCCCCCAAGTTCCTCAAAATGATCATTTTGCTTCATGAGGATCAGCGCGGCCAAGTCAGATATGGTAATGCACTTTCTGAGCCCTTTCTAATTACTAATGGTGTGAAACAAGGCTAGGTTCTTGCACCAACTCTATTCACAGTCTTTTTCAGCATGATGCTCCAAAGGGCCATGGCGGACCTCGATGATCAGGATGGTATCTACATCCAATATCGTACTGATGGAAGCCTTTTCAACCTAAGGCGACTGAAGGCCCACACCAAGACCTTAAACCATCTTGTCCGGGAGTTGCTTTATGCTGACGATGCCGCCCTCGTTGCCCACACAGAAGCAGCTCTGCAGCGTTTAACATCCTGCTTTGCAGAGGCTGCTGAGCTTTTTGGGCTGGAAGTCAGCTTGAAGAAGACAGAAGTTTTCTACCAACCTGCACCTCAGGAAGTCTTCCATCATCCTCACATCATCACTGGCGAATCAGAGCTCAAGTCAGTCCAGCAGTTTAATTATCTGGGAAGCACCATCTTCTCGGATGGTAAGATTGACAAAGAGACAGACAACAGGTTAGCAAAGGCATATAGAGCTTTTAGAAAACTCCATAAAAGAGTTTGGTGTAATAAACACCTGAAGAAAAGTACAAAGATTAGTGTTTACAGAGCCATTGTGCTGTCTACTCTTTTATATGGGTCTGAATCACGGGTCATTTACCTCCACCAATTGCGACTCTTAGAACACTTCCATCAGCGCTGTCTCCGTACAATCCTAAACATCCACTGGACTGATTATGCGACTAATGCATCTATTCTTGAACAGGCAGTGGTTACAAGTATTGAGGCTGTGTTGCCAAGAACACAGCTGCGTTGGGCAGGACACGTCTCAAGGATGCAGACTACCTCCTCCCTAAGATTGTGCTCTATGGCGAACTTGCCACCGGCTGCCGCATGAGAGGAGCCCCAAAGAGGAGATACAAGGACTCCCTGAAACAATATCTCAGCTTTGGCCATACTGATCATCATCATTGGTCTACTCTGGCCTCCAATCAGGAGACATGGAGATACACTATACATAATGCTGCTGCTTCTTTTGAGAACACACGCAGAATCATTCTTGAGGAGAAAACACAATGCAGAAAGAATCGTGTCTTGCCAATACTGCCTAAGGAGACTTTCCGCTGTGCCTTTTGCAACTAGACTCATCTATCTGACACTGGTCTTTTTAGCCATCAGTGAGCTTGTAGCAAACGTGTGTAGAATCCTTCTCAAATCTTCGTTTGCGAAGTCGAGCCATGAAGTTACCAATGCAGACCACAGCATTGTGAGGGCTACTATGGAGAAATAAATTTCGGCTCAGCCAGACCCACCACAGCTATTAATATAATTATTAGAATTGATAAAAAGTTTTCGGTAATTAAACCTTATTTTTTGTTTTCCAGTTCTGCTCAGCTGGAAATTTTCCATTTTTCTAATCCTTCAGTTCTCCTTTTCTAGTAATTTACATTGGGAAAGCTATCACTTGTAGCTAGGAATAGCTTTTCATGATCAGAAAGAGCACCATATTAAAATATAAACATTCAATCTATACTTCTTTAAAAGCCCAAGAATTACACATATGAATCCTTCCTCTTATCTGAAAAGGGCTGAAATTCATCATTACTGGTTCTACTTGTATCTGATGGTAGAGCTGAGAATTTCTTGACTGAAATAGATAAAATAACTTTCAGAAATGGAGGAACAATGACATTGACTGATTCTTGAGGACTTTTATTCTCACTACCCAGGACATAAAGACAGAGGTGAAATCAACATAATTTCTTCTCGTGGATGCTTTTGAATTACTACCTTAGGCTCACATGGCTCTCTCTCCTGTGACTCTCATCCCACACGGGAGCATTCAGGGACCTCACATTCCTAGTTCTGCACAGAAAGCTTGGAAAATCAGTGGCCATTGATGCCACAGAAGCTGCCATGCTCCTGAAATTAATGTCTTGGTAGAAAAGCCCTCAGAGTCCTCCCCGGACAACTGAAGGCAAGTAGGGAAATCTCTGATGAAATGAAGAAATGACAACTATAGTAGCTGATTAATGGCAATATCAGGGGCTTCAGCATCCAGGATCTCCACTCTATCTAGAGATGCAGGTAGGTTTACACTGCCATGACACAATCAGTGCTGCTGTACCTGGGTTAATATACACAACAGCAGCTACCTAGGTTATTACTACGCAAGCTGAGTAAGTTGCACTCACAACTCTGAACTTCAATGCAAGAGCACTCTTCTGATATACTTAGGACACTGTTTATTGCTTAATGAAACAAAAATTGACAGATGCGCGATTTGCATTTGTTTACAGTTCTCATATTTTTAGTGCAAATTAAGCATATTCTTCATCAAGGCATGCCATCAGTTGTATTCCCAGAGGAAAATAAGTTAATAGAAACAGTTCTTATTTTAAATGCTGATTTCTTGTCAAAAAGATGGCATGACATATCAACTCCAACAAAGTCCGTTTCAGCTTATTTTGTTCCCTCCCCCTCCATTGTAATATCTGATTGACTTAATGGCTCACTTAAGAAAATGGAAGCAACTAAAATTCTTTTTTTTTCTTTCTAAAGTATCTATCACAACTGTTTAGTTAGGAATTATTTCTTGTTAACGTTAATTTTTGCATTCCTATTCCTATACTTCAGTCACTGGTTTTGAGCTAATGACAAAATAATATTCAGAGAAAAATGGAAGTGATTGGGTTGACTGAATGACACAATCTTCATTTCACTACATCTATTCTGTACTGATAAGTAGTATATTTATAAAGCAAATGGCTTTATAAATAGGAGGAGAGACTACACAAATCCAGGAACATAGATTTTTTATTTCATGGAATGAAAAGGGATCAAAATATTTGGCCGTGAAACGGAAGAAGTAGTCATGGAGAAACTAGTACCTCTCCATAATTAGAAATTATGAAATTCACATTCCTGGTGGATTACAATTAAGAAACTGTAAGCTTTTCAGATCAACAGCTAGACTGAATTAAAAAAAATACTTCACTCCTTTTTTTTCAGTGCAAGGACCATTGACTACCTCTCCTGAAATGTCCCGAGAAGCCTTTTCATTGGTGTTATTTCATGCTTTCAGACAGATTTTTAACTAAAAGTTCATTTCAGATATATTTTGTTTTGTTATTAGGAAGAGAAATCACATAGTACGTCCCAAAAGAGTGCACTGAGATAATCCACCTTTGTATTTTATTACTATACTGTGATTTTCACAAAAAAAAGCATTAGAAGTTATTTTGATCTACTGAATAATGATGACAAAAATAAATTAAAAGAGATTTCTTAAAAGGGCAAACTCAGCAAACAGTAAAATAAAAAAATTTAAAAATATAAATAAGTCAAAATATTTGAAGTACTATCCTTACCAAGAATCAAAGTTTACTGGAAAAAATATTCACATACTACTACAGTTATAATATTAGGATCAGGACTGGAAATAACAAAGCTACATAACACGTTCTGTAAATTTCTTAGTTGACTCCATGCAATGGCTTGCATTATGTTGGCAGTGCTATAGCTATCCATCAGATAATCCTAAGTATTACTGTTATTTTACCTAAAACATATGGGGACCATATTACACATTTAGGAATTAAAAGTACATTGCCAAAGCATCAGTGCACATCTCTTGAAAAAGTCCATTCTAACCAGCACATGTGATATTCTCTATATATGTGCAAGTTTCTACATACATGCTGCTACTATTTTGTACCTTCTCTTAGATATTTGTCATTTTTCAGTTAGAAATTTGGAACATAATAATTATTGATCTGACAACTCCTAAGTTGCATAGAATAACTTCCTCCTCCTCCCCACCTTTTATACTTCCTAAGCACATGTGAGAGGAAAGGATAATTTTTTTAGTTAGTGATCAAGATTCAAAAGAGAAAGGGAGAAACAGTTGAAAAAGTTAACCTACATTTGCAATATTTTACTTGTTTTACTTGTACTTACTGCAAAACTAAGTACTTACTACGTCTTATGAATTTGTCAACTAGATTCAGCTGTAGAGGTATTCTGGGGGAGGTGTTTGCTGTCTCAAGACACTGGGATCAAGACAACATAATTTATTTTACAATAGTAGATTGGCCTTTGTAAAATAATGACTTTGAAACATTGATTAAGGTGCAATTCAACTGCTGTTTCCCTTCTTTGTAATTTAATTCATCTTATGTTGAAGAGTTGTACATTATATTATAAAAGAAGAATTCAAATCTGAACATGCTCTGATGACAGAAAAAGGAATACAAACCATCCTTTGCAATTAGGGCATGCACCATGAGAAGGTACATTAAAATTGCATTACCTACTGTAACAAAGTGTCCTTCAGCACATCTGCAAATACAATTTTCTCCCATTTTCAAATACTTTTAGACTGTCAGAGTGAAGTGAAGTAGCTTTAGCTTCTAGGATTGAAGTTGGACAAGGGTAAAAGTGTCAAAAGTTTTCTTCCAAGATAACCTTAGATATTCTTGGCAGCTACAGGTACTGAACTCCCTGAACTCAGGTTTTATTCATTGATTTAAGGACAACGTGGCTTTAATTGTAATGTATGTCCCTTTGGAAACCAACACTTTGTTTCAATTTGGTCACAGTCTAACAACTGATTTCAACATGGAAAATATTTTGTTGACAACATTTTTTCCCATTACAAATTCACTATATAGTTATTAGCATGAAATACATTATTTTTATTGTCACCCAGCTGTTTTCAGAGATAAGGTATTTATGCTTGGTCCGACCCCTAAATTCAGAACATTATGTCCTTGCAGCATTGCAATAAAAAAAAAGGTTGTTGGGAATGCCTTTTAGATGACTTAAAAATAAAAATAACCATGTAGATAAAGAATGAGTAAACCACTTTAATTTGTTCTGAACTCATGTATACCTGAACGCATAGCATCTTTTTGAATGCTTTCATAATCATGCCAGTCCTTCCTTTTTAAGCCATCAGTCCAGGTAAAGAGCTGTCCATCTCCCAGCCCCAATGGAAGTGTCTGTGGAAACAGTAAATAAACAAACAAATAAATATATACATAGATATGTGTCTTGCATTATTACAGAGGAACAGTCAAGCAAATAAAACATTCAGCTTATTCAATACAAATATTGAAACTTTACTGTGGTAAATGAAGTACCTTGATTTTTTCCTTAAACTACCACTCATGTAAAATTGGAGTTATATTTACTCTGTACCCTTCAATGTTTCCCTTTAATTTTTTTATTTTTTCAATACTTGCTGTTGAGTTATTGGTATTTACACAAGGCCAAAGGACTGCATCAAAGGCACAGAGCAAAGAGATCCCCCAAACACTTTCAAATCTCGTAGATCTTTCTTCATGATAAGTGATAAGGGGAAAAAAACAAACACACACCACCACAAAACACCCAGAAAAAACCCCCATATGACATCTAGTTGGTAAGTTGACTTCCTCTTTCCAGACTCCTGATTCTTGGGTAAAGCTAAGAACTGCCTTTTGCTTCTAGGTGAAATTATCTTTCTAGAGCTTTTATTTTCATACTGCCAAATGCTAGTATTTTTATGAAAAATAAGAATCGAAAAGTCCCATTAGAAGTACATGAAATGTAGATCTGTAGGAAGTAGTGCAAAGCTGCAGCAGGTTTCAAACAAAGTTAGCCTTTTCTAAATGCTTAATTTACAAAAAAATGTGGTAAAAGTGGACAAAATTTGACAAGCAAAGAAGATGACTGAATCAGTAGGTTTGAATCAGCAAACTGTTCAGAATAAAGAGCAGATATATAATGCATGTTAGAAACATAGTTATCAAAGTTCTGTGAAAACACACTCAAAAAGCACTTCCAGGGACGCAACATCTGATCAACTTTCTAACAGGAAATACTGAAAGCTCTACAAAAATTGTATGCATATGTAACAGTGATACTTTGCCCTTCATGTTACCCAAACAGCATTGGACTCACCCATTTCCCATTCCTGATTTTACACTACTGGCTGCACAAAACTGGATGACACTCACTGACTCAAAGTGAAACTGTCCCAGCATGCTGAGCTAGGGTTTCTTTTTTCAGGACAGACAAATATTTGCCAAGCTACATGGTGCAGATGTGGTCCTTAAAACTGAGGTTCTAAGGCTTTTGAATTTGTAAACAAGAAGTGAGGAATGCCAGGCATGATTGGTTACCTTTAAGCAAAGGATGCTAGAAATCCTGGCTGACAAAGATTCATGCTGAAAAGCTCTGCTTTGGGTCAGATGAGAATGTTGGATATTCAGGGCAAAGTGGCGTGAGCTCAGTGGTCTCCAATAAATCCCTGAGATACCAAGAAAAATCCATCACATTCTGCTAGCATGACCTATGTTTTTTAGTCTTAATATCAAAGGTAATTTATGTTACATAATGACAAAATGCAATCCAGTCTGTGGTTATTCTTCTATTAAAACTTTTGCAGACATATTCCAAGAAAACACTGTTACCTCTATATTTTAATATAATACAAGTCAGAGATTCACACCTGGAAGAATCAAAGAACTTAATATATCCTGATAAAAATATTTCAGGTTATCAAAATATCCAACCTTTCATGTTCTTGAAATGAACTCACTAAATTCAGTAATTCTTGAGTTCAAACAGTGCTAATGTTCTAATAGTAATACGAAATTGCTTGCTTTTTAAAGTCAGAAGCATAAGGTAGGACACAGGCTGCAAGAGCGTTAATCATGATTCTGTAGCCCAAATTCCTAAAATCATCTACTCTGAAGCAATAGCTGGCTCTTTAAAAGGCCCAGACAGATTCAATTAAACTTCTATCTCTTGTCAGTATGGGTACAGCTGGTGTTAATCACTTGGTCCCAAAAAATCAAGACTATCGAAACTATCAAAAGCAGGATAAACTTTACTTTTGTGACCCTTTTTTCCTATGCTGGCTTCTTTCCCTAAAACCAGTGATCTAATTGGCAAGTCTGCAGGACACTGAAAGACAGCTGAATAGTAGAGTTTAGAGGTTTCTGGTTTGTCTATTTGCATTTTGATGCCATTACTCTTTAAAAGTATTAGTTACATGTAGTTACTTTACCTGATAACATTTACAAGTCTAATGTACCAGGAGGGCCTCTTGCAAGCATAATATAGTTAAATAAATACATCTACTAAAATTAATATAGCAAAAGGATAAATATACATCCAAATATTGTGCGATACACAAAAAGCTCACAGAAATCATGCTGTGGCTCATATTTTGGAAGGGTAACAGTGCCCTAAGAGGACATAAGAAACGAACAAATCCAAAACCCTAGTGTTGGTGCCATCATAAGTCCCTGTTTAACAACTGAGTTTTGTTTGGATTATTGAGAATTTTTTGTAATAAGTCCCTTAACTCCCCCACATCATACCATGGTGACTTTTCAGCTCTAACACTCTTTCAGTGTAAGGGGAATTAAATACAATGCTCTCGCATGTCACTTCTTAACTAGTATTCAGACAGCATAATCTCAATGAGGACTGAACATTGTGACACTTAGAGGGACTGGATTTCATGAAACTCACCCTGCGTACACAGTTTTACCTCTGCAGTGAGCATGGAACAGGGATTAGGAAGGGATGTCAAGTTTCACAGTCAAATTTTCTGGAAAGAGTAGGAGTTTTGCAGTGCAAATTCTATAGCTCTGAAGAGATCGGAACTGCCTTCACTCCCTTGCCAGCAACTGAAGGATTTTCGGTTTTTTTCCTTTCCTTTTTTTTTTGACGTTGTTGTATTATTTAACAAAATACAAATGCACTTCAGAAAACGGATTCCTCCATTTCACTTCTGCCTAAGGGTAAACAAATTGCATTTTCAAAGACCCTAAAACACAGTTTCTGGAATGTTTTAAAAGTGCTAAAAGGCTCCATTGTAAAACTCTATGTTCATATGCCTCTTTTCCAGATGATAATGACTAGAAGAGCTCCCATTTCTAAAGCTGTCAAGTAAGGAAAAGAAAAAAAAACTAATAAAAAAATGTAATATTCTTATTCTAGTTCTCCAACTTTTTGGATACATTGACAATTTAAACTATATTCTATCTTGCATCAAGTTGGCGGGGCTGATCAGGAGAACTTTAAACTAGGTTTGAAGGGGGAAGGGATTGAAACCGGGTTCTCCAGAGACGAGCCTAGGGGTGAAAAGCCTGAGTGAAGAGTGAAATAAGCAGCCCAGCTGAAATGCATGTACATCAGTGCACACATCATGGGTAACAAACAAGAGGAGCTGGAAGCCATAGTGCAGCAGAAAAGATATGATGTAGTTGCCATCACGGAAACGTGGTGGGATGCCTTGCATAACTGGAGTGCTGCCATGGGTGGCTACAGGCTCTTCAGAAGGGACGGGCAAGGTAGGAGAGGTGGAGAGGTGGCTCTATATGATAGAGAGTCTCTTGACTCTGTGGAACTTCAAGTCAGTAACAATAAGGTTGAGTGCCTGTGTATCAGAATCAGGGGGAAGGCCAACAAGGTCAACATCCTGGTGAAAGTCTGTTACAGACCACCCAATCGGGATGATGAGGGTGATGAATTATTCTACAAGCAGCTGGCGGATGTCTCAAAATCGCCAGCCCTTGTTCTCGTGGGTGACTTTAACCTGCTGTATGTGTACTGGGAACTCCACACAGTGGAGAAGAGGCAGTCTAGGAGATTCCTAGAGTATATAGAGGATAATTTCCTGCTCCAGCTGGTAAATGAGCCTACCAGGGATGGTGCCTCGCTAGGCCTTGTGTTCACAAACAGGGAGGGTCTGGTGGGAGATGTGGGGGTTGGAGGCCTTCTGGGGCACAGTGACCATGAAATAATAGAGTTTTCAATACTCAGGGATGCAAAGAGGGCCATCAATAAAACCTCTACGCTGGGCTTCCGGATGGCAGATTTCGGCCTATTCAGAAGACTAGTCCAGAGTGTACCCTGGGAAACAACCCTTGAAAACAAAGGGGTTCAGGAGAGATGGACATGCTTCAAGGAGGAAGTCTTGAACACACAGGAGCAGGCTGTCCCAGTCTGCCAAAAGGCAAGTTGGCGGGGAAGACGACCGGTCTGGCTGAACAGGGAGATTTTGAAGGAAATCAGGGGGAAAAGGAGAGTCTACCGATTAGGGAAAAAAGGGCTGGCTACTCAGGAAGAGTTTAGGAATATAGTTAGGTCATGTAGAAAGAAAATTAGAGAGACGAAGGCACAACTTGAACTTAATCTTGCCACTTCTGTGAAGGATAACAAAAAGTCCTTCTACAGGTACATCAACAGCAAAAGGAGGGGCAAGGAAAACCTCCATTCTTTATTGGACATGGGTGGGAATACAGTTATCAAAGATGAGGAAGGTCATCTGGGGAGGTCCCAGATGACTGGAAGTTGGCAAATGTCATGCCAATCCACAAAAAGGGCCGGAAGGAGCACCTGGGAAACTACAGGTCCGTCAGCCTGACCTCAGTGCCTGGAAAGGTTATGGAGCAGATCATCCTAAGTGCAATCACATAGCACCTACCGGATGGACAAGGGATCAGACCCAGCCAGCACGGGTTTAGGAAGGGCAGGTCCTCTCTGACCAACCTGATCTCCTTTTATGATCAGGTGACCCGCCTGGTGGATGAGGGGAAGGCTGTGGATGTGTCCATCTGGACACCATCTCCCACAGCATATTCCTGGAAAAGCTGTCAGCCCATGGCTTGGACAGGGGCACCCTGTGCTGGGTTAGGAATTGGCTGATAGGCAGGCCCAGAGAGTGGTGGTGAAAGGTGCTGCATCCAGTTGGCGGCCGGTCACTAGTGGTGTCCCCCAGGGATCAGTGTTGGGTCCAGTTCTGTTTCATATCTTTATCAATGATTTAGATGAGGGGATTCAGTCCACCATCAGCAAATTTGCAGATGACACTAATTTGGGGGGGAGTATTGATCAGCTGGAAGGCAGGAGGGCTCTGCAGAGGGACCTGGACAGGCTGGAGAGTTGGGCTGATTCCAATGGGATGAGGTTTAACAAGGCCAAGTGCCAGGTCCTGCATTTTGGCCACAACAACCCCATGAGCACTACAGGCTGGGGACAGAGTAGCTGGAGAGCAGCCAGGCAGAAAGGGACCTGGGAGTTTGGATGGACAGGAAGCTGAACATGATCCAGCAGTGTGCCCAGCTGGCCAAAAAGGCCAGTGGCATCCTGGTCTGTATCAGGAACAGTGTGGCCAACAGGTCCAGGGAAGTGATTCTTCCCCTGTACTCAGCACTGGTGAGGCCACACCTCGAGTACTGTGTCCAGTTCCGGGCCCCTCAGTTCAGGAAGGATGTCGAGGTGCTGGAGCAGGTCCAGGGAAGAGCAACAAGGCTGGTGAAGAGACTCAAGCACAAGTCCTATAAGGAGAGGCTGAGGGAGCTGGGGTTGTTTAGCCGGGAGAAGAGGAGGCTCAGGGGAGACCTCATCACTCTCTACAATTACCTGAAAGGAAATTGTAGCCAGGTGGGGGTTGGTCTCTTTTCCCAGGCAACTATCAGTAAGACAAGAGGGCATGGTCTTAAACTCTGCCAAGGGAGGTTTAGGTTAGGTATTTTGAAGAAATTCTTTACAGAGGTAATCAGACATTAGAATGGGCTGCTCAGGGAAGTGGTGGATTCTCTGTCCCTGGAGGTTTTTAGGATGAGACTGTATGTGGCACTTCGTGCCATGGTCTAGTAACCACGGTGGTAGTGGATCAAGGGTTGGACTTGATGATCTCAGAGGTCCCTTCCAACCCGGCTGAATCTATGATTCTATGATTCTATGGTCAAACTAGAACAAACTCTAGTTTAGTTATACACAGGCTGGCTCTCTGGCATAATGACCAGATAATAATAACGAAGTGGTGCTCCTGGTAAGTACACACAAAAAGCGCATAAACCTCTACAGTCCAGCTCGGAAAGGTAAGTTCTGAGTAGGTGAATATGACATCAAAAGATGGAATGTGCTAATGGATTCTAATTCTGAATTTTTGCTGAACACATATTTAACCATAAGCTGATGGACTAAACTCAAATAAAATTAACCACACTGCACAAGTAGAAATACTAAAGATGGCAAAAAAAGCAATTCTTCATTTCAGGGATAATGTATAAACTGGGTAGGTAAAAAATTAATAAATTCATGCCATAAAATACCTTATGAATTCAGCACAAAAACGGGTTTAGGCATTTAAACAATTATCAAATAAGGTTAGATTCCAAACCATAAAAGAAAAATTTATCAGAGGTTATTAATTTGTGGCTAAGCAAATTATTCTACCATAGATCATGGGAGACAAATTGTTCTGGAAATACACATTTGCTATTTGCACAGCCTGGGTTCTTATATACTTAAATGGCAGCAACACTCTGACTGGCGTGAAGTGTTAGTTCTACATGTACCTGTAACTGTAAGAGCAATAATACTCCTTTGGTATACATGAGGGCCTTAGAAATGGGAAGCATGACTTTGGAACACTTTGGCTCTTTCTAACATACAAAGCAAAGCTTCTTTCTGGTGGAAACCAAGACATGAGAAAGGAGAAGACTCAGGCAAACCTGCCCTTGCTTCCCCTCAGTATCTCACCCTAACACAAAAGCAATGCTTATATGTATTCGTTAGTGACATATCAATACCTAGGGATGAGAAATGAGCTCAACTGATCAGCTGAAACATACTCAGGGTGTAAGTCCCGCACAAATATGCAGTCTGCCTCTACAGCCCTTAGCCTCTTGAACTCATGAACTATTTTCACCATTTCAGAATAATTACAATAGCAAATATCCCACTGCATACAAAGTATTGGATTTTGACTGACTGTCAAAAACATTCTACAACAATTTATCATCCAACCACTTTTTACATGTAGTATGCACCTGTGAGTTGCACATTTTTAAGTGTTTCAGTCCAAAAGGGATTACCCATCTACAGGAACATTACATACAGCATCTGCCTTACTATTTCATTTTCACATTAACCTCAAACCTTTTGGGATGCAAGACTGATACACTACTACATAGACTCAGAAGACCCTTTTCCTCCAGAGAAGACTCAACATCTGGTTCAATTACGGAGAATATGATAAGCCCCAAAAATAGCACAATTACCAAAAACTCACTCACAGACTGTTAGATCCCTCAGAGAGGGAAAAAAGCTTCTCTGCTGTGACATTTGAAAGCTCCAACTCAGAAATAAGTGCCTTCATTGAATAATTCATTTATTTTTAATTTCACTCAGTGGAGGCAGACAATTAGAGGCGACTCAGGCAAGGGAAGAGGATACATCAATGGAAATGCACCTTTCTAGAAACATTAAAAAAAAAGAAGATATAATTACAGATTCACTTTGAGCCTGAAGCTTTGTTCACTAGCTCTAGGGTTATTTTACTAAACACTAATATACAACTGAATACTGCATTAACAAAACAGCGTATGTTGATCAGCATAACCACTTCCAATTGTTTAATGAATTTTAGGAAATAATCTTACTTAGAACATAAGCACTTGTTCACACTCAGGAAAAGATGCACATGGGAAATAAAGGCACAGAGAAGTACTGAGCATAGACACCTTCAGGGATGTTTCAAGAGAAGCATAAAAACAACCACTGTTTTATTCTTGTTTGTTCTTGGAATAAAAGATTCTGTATAGTGTTTGTAAACAGTGTTGTGTAAAACAGATAATTCACTACTTTTTTTTCTATACTTGTAACACTGATCTTTCTCAGGACTCTAAGCTCCGACCAAGTCCTCTGATCAAACAAGACAATAATAAAAAAAAATCAGAACACGCTGAACAATTAAATTCATTCCTTTATCAGAATAAAATTAAGGATAACTTTTTAAAGAGTGGTGTCACTGGATATTATGATCATATATTTATTATAAATCAGCTGCAAAATCACAACATCTTAATTTCCTAAATTTCTGTTCTGGTATTATCACAAGTATATGAACACAGACATCCTCATGAAGCTTCCTCCCCTGTAGCTGGATCAGTCCTGAAAACTACTAATTTTAAAAGATTTCCCCTTTTTCTGATTATGCTACATTTTAGCACAGGAACATCAAAGTGAAATCTTAGCACTAGGGCACTCAAATCTGAAGTCAAGTGCTCTCTCACTTCTACACTCAAGCAAAATCCGTTCTGGTGCCAGTGATTGGCTGAGGATATTAGAAATGAAAAACAATATTATTTCCCCTAAGGATGTGCTTGATATAATGCAGCCTGATCTACAGAAAAGGTATAAAATCCAAGCATCACACTATCTCATCTCTATGCCTTTAAGCTTAAGCTCTGTACACTGCCTGGGTGGCCCTCCTTTCCTGTATCTCCTCAGTATTACACTGAAAAACAAAAAAGACCCTGTATCTGAACTGAGATCTGCATACAAGTATTATAAAGAGTGAAAAGGTACAATACAGTCCTTAAGCACCTGTGAAGTTCCCACAACCATAAAATGAGAGTATCACATGTAGTAATTTGGATCCATCACGAACCTTTCCTAAATATAACAGGAACAAGGCATTACATAGGCTAAAAATATCAGCCAGTAGTTCTGAACCCCCAGGCGCCATGTTTCCTGTCAGGGTCCTTCTCTGGAATTCTGTCCCTGGAGTTGCAGGCTTTGAGGGGGGCAGCTGCCCTGCACACCGGGCACCCACCTCTTGATGACATTCATGGACAGTTCCAGTCAGTCCTGCACCACTGCTGGGCAGCCACTGCCTGCCAAAACTGCTGCCCATCAGAGAGGGACTTCAGGGACATACAAGAAATCCCCAGAGAGAACTGAAGAGACAAGAGAACAAGAGGAACATTTGAGGGACCTCATCCTACAGTGTCGCTCCCACACACTTCAAACAAATGACTGCTGCAGATCTGGATGGATCCTCATTGGGTTGGGAGACACTGATGATAAAGCAAAGGCTGTTCAGTAAAATGTAAAGAACTACTATTTGCTATCAATAGAAGGTAGTAAAGGCTCTAAATCTACAATCTTCAAAAAAGAAAGAAAAAGAATACATTAAGATATAACTACTGCCTTTTATTTTTATCTTTACTTCATTTTTATGTACTTTTAAAACATTTTTAAAAATATGAACCCAAATTATTTTCTAAATCTTTGGCTTGAAGCTATATAATAGAAACTTTAGGACATGATAAATTTTTTCATATGCTCAGATTTCCTGTGTCATTTATTTGTTATGCCACAGCAAATAAGTGTTCATTGCACTGACATTTACATTAGTAGAAAGAATTAGCCCAGCACATCAAAAAAAGGGCATCACTTGATTTAGCCTGCGACATCTGAATGACTCAAGTTTATTTCACTTTTGAAACACTTACATCAGATTTTCTGTGCTGTTAGATTTTAGAATATCATGGACAACCCAGTAGCATCATGCCATCAATTCCAAATCAAAGCTGTTAATAAAGTTATTTAGAAAATGCCAAGCTCCCAAGCATTTCTTTACTGAGATTTTTTATAGACAGGTATAAAAGTTGTTATTGCTGTATGAGAGTTATATATTTAAAGTCACAAAACTGCAGCCAAAAACCTAACTTAAAACATAAGTTTTAAAAACTACAGCATTTCCTACTGACCCATGTTATGAGTGCCTGAGCACGGGGTGAATGAGAACTCTCTAATGATGCATTTGCAAGCTGTAAAGTTGTGATTTATCATGTCAAGTTATGAAGATCACGGATATTTAACAATATACGTTGGTACAAGAAGACTAACAGCTTCTTTAGCACAGATACTGTCTTGCATCCATCATACACGGATTAAGATCTTGCAGTATGTACTGCCATTCAGGATGTAGAATTTTAAACACATGTATTTTACACTTATCAGGAAAAACGTTCATGGACTCCTGCGTTGACTACATCAGGTATTCACCAAGGAAAGTTCTGAGCTTCACAGCTCTGCTGTATCTATCCTCAAAACTATTGAAACTATCCTCAAAAATTATTTCTTATTTCTTTTAATATCTAACATCTTCAAAACATCCACTGCCACCTTGACGAAAGAACCAGAACAATTTCAGTTAATTTATCACATGAACAATGATTGCATCTCTTATTACCATAAAGGAGAAGCAACAAGAAAGTTATACTTCTTGACTGACAAGGATGACTTGGACAACATAGGCAAAAGGATTCTAAATCCCCAAAGAAGACAGCAGAATGGAAATGAATAGCATCAAGTAGCTATCCTGGGAACATCACAGTATGTCTAAATGGATTCTTCTGTGTTTCAGTCAGTACCCATTGTCTATTACCCTTTCCCTCGGCACCACTGAAAAAGGTCTGGCTCGGTCTTCTTTACTCCATGGTCAGGTATTTATATTCACCGATACGACGCATATAAACATCTGCTCTTGTTAAGGCTAAGTAGAGCTGGCCCCCTGAGCTTCTCCCCAGAAGACAGATGCTCCAATCCCTTTGGAGAGGGATGATGGTATTACTATTGACAGGAAATAAAATGCATGGAACTCCGGTGGAGATTGGACTCCACATCAGCAAAATGTGAAATACCATGAGTTGCCAAAGGTGACCTACAAAGTCTGGGAGTGAACCTTGGCTTCCTAAACGACACTATCTGATCTGACTGTAAGAGAGGAGATGGGGTCTAGACTGAATGGATAATAAAAAAAAAAAATATAGCAAGCAACTCCTATCTCTTTGGATGCTGGTCTAAGCTGCTGATAGATCTGCTAAATAACTAAAACACTTCACCCCATCTTTTTTTTTTTTATTTTCATTTGTGTCATTTTCAATTTGATGAAAAGAAATCAAACTCGAGTAACATAAGCATCTATGACAGATCTAAATGAACACATGCTGACAATGTACTGCTTCTCCAGGTCTTCTCTTTCAAATGAAGACTGCTTTGGCAGCACAACAGGGTAAGCTTGCAGAAGAGCCTGCATCCATATTCAACTATTCATTTTCAGCAAGTTTAAAAACCATACCTGATGATGTGTTAATGCTGCATATTTTTAATGAGTCCTTTTTTTCAGAAATTATTTTTAACATCAAAAGACATGAAAGGGGTTTGAAGAGACTCAGTAGGATTTTTGCCAGTATGGCTACTGGTTGGTCTTTGAACAAAAAAAATTCTCTAAGACCCTTCTGATGAACAATATAAAAAATAGCTTTGAGTGACTCCTGAAAGAATTTATTATATGCTAGGTTTATGGGGTTTTTAACCATTTGCTACACAGTCACAGAAAATTTTAAGTATGTTCTTTTATACGAACAGTTGTCTTCTCCTTACAAACAAACAAACAAACAAACCAAAAAAAAACCCTAAAACACCAAATCCCCCAAACCAAAACAGTACCCTCTGTTCATGGCAAAGAATCAAGTTGTTAGTAATTCCGAAATTCTGAAAGTTAATTAAAAAAAAAAGAGAGAATCTATTTACAGTCTGCAGACTAATTAATTTTTTGACTACCTGCAGTGTGCAACATTGCAAGGTTGTATAATAAAGATATGATAGTGCTTATTGCTAATAGACTTTTCATATACATGTTTTTCCTCAAGTTAAGAAAAACGTCTTTACATTTTTACTATGCTAAGTGTTATGCTGTTTCGCATTGGCCACAGCACCAATTTAACACAAAAAGTGCTTTTGTTTGATTCAAGTGTCAGATGTTTTAAGCAGGAATACATTTCTTACTTTGAGATATCTGTTCGATGTGATGGTGATTAAAAATCCTATTTTCTTATGATAACTTACTCCTAAAGTAATTTGGATTTGAATTTCTTTTACTAAAAGCCCATTCTCTCTTAGGGAACAGATTTCATAAACAGTACAAAATGTTCACTACAGTTAGGTTATCCTTTACGAGTAAAATTCAACTTATTTGTTGCTTCATGAGAGAACAACAATAATTTCAGAAGCATTTTCTATTTTTTCTTCTCCTTTGGTGTACCTCTCACTTATAAAAATATGATTTGCTTCATGAGCGTAATGTTGTTAAAATCTCTCCGGTACAAATGGTAACAGATTTGCAGCAAATCTGATCCGGCAGACACAGCAATATTAGAAAAAAGATAACTACCATTTATGATTACTTTTCTTAAATAACCCAAGTTGACCAATCTTTTCAACAGAAATGGGTTTTTGTCTTTTGTTTGCATATTCTGTTGTAATAGAAACATTTTAAGAGAAAAGTCAGATACAGAAACTAACTTTAGCCAAATTTGCTACCTGGAATGCTAGAGCACAAATAAAAAATTTGGTACAAAACATCAGTTTCTGTAGCAGTGAGATAGCATATTCTGCATTTTTGACTGCGGTATAAGGTAAAATTTAATTTGACCTCTCTGAATATTTGTAAATGATAATTGCCTTCTATGAGTACGTTTTTTAATTTTTACAATAGAAAAGTAATAGATTTTTTAACAAGTATTTTAATGAGCTTTAAATTACAATCTCTACAGTTAAATTAGCTGACAATGAAACAGCTCTGCATACAGGTGAAATACAGTGACTTTTTATTTTATGCAATTACACGGACATTTTTAGAAGCAGCAGAAGGAAAATACTGAGTTCTTTAAACAGTATTTTTGAAGTTTCTTGATCATCCATGACACAACAGAATTTGTGTTCCATGGGTACTGATTTGCAAAATACTAGAGCTTTTGGCATTAATAACTGATTTTGTAATTTGCAGTTTAGGTTACACTAGATTTAAGAAAAAAACCCCAATGTTTAGATAACTAAAGTAGTGAACCCATGTTGGAAAAGAATTATTATCTTGCACTTTAAAGAAGACCTTAAATCAACTAATTAATCTGTCCAAAGAGACAACTCATCAGCAGGCTTCTGATGCTGCAGCATATGCATTATTACACGATCTTTCAAAGAATTCTCTTCTTATGTGGGCATTGGATAGTAATTTCCATTGTCTTAGAGATTTTCAAATTCCACAGACCGCTGCAAAAAGCAAGCCAATTAAACATAACTGATAGGTTTACATTCTTGTTCAGCCTTTTTAAGACAGCCCAAAGCTGATAAGGAGACCTCTTGCAAGGTCTTTGGAAACATAACAATTTCTGTGCTTTGTATGAACTCAATGCAGGTTTCCTGGGATCAAAGACAGTCTTCCTAGTGCTTCCAGCATGATGAAGTCTGCAACCAAAGGAACTAAAATTTTGGGTACATTTGGTTGTACATTTTCACAGTGAAGTCAGAGACTTATCCACTTAAAACAGTTCCTAAGCTCTGAGCTAAAGACTTGGTTTCACTTCCCTATGTAAAGCCAGATTGCATTTATACCGCTTTTTTTTTTTTTCAGTCTGCACTATAATCCTTCTTCCTACTATTAATAAATTGGTTTTAAGTTTTTGAGGTTTTGGTTTGTTTTTTTTTTTTGAAGTCTAATAATGCTTTCTCATACTGACTCCAATGCTTATTTTATTCTCAATATCATACTCATTCCCACAATCATCTCCTTTCTTCTAAGTGGTTTTAAGTCAAGCTATTCCCATGCATATATCTTTCTTATAGGTAACTGTCTAAAAACTAAGTAAATTGAGGGAGATTTGACAAAACAGCACTGTTTAATATAATACTTTCATTTGAGAAAAAAGTTTTCACTCTTACGGTCTACCAACGGAACAATAACACAAGAATATAATGAATATCTTAACATATTAAAACAGTATAGATTTTGCTCATTTTTAACTGAATCCAGTTACCTGAAGGAACAGGCAAATTAATACTGAAGTATCTGAATACTAAAATATTACATCAGCTCCTGTTGCTACACTGTCATGTCCATTTTAGTTGAAATACCAAAATAAATTGACTACTACAGTAAGTTTTAAGGTTTTTTGTGTAGAATTCCACAATCAGGCACAGAATTATAAAAATATATCTGGAAGTTCCTCTGAGACATAATCTTGCCCCACCTCAAATCTGGACTGGGTATGCCTAAATCGTATCTGCCCTTGCAGATTTCCAATAGCTGAGACTGCACAATCACTCAAGGCAATCTCCTTCAATACCTCATTATTCTTGCAATTACAAAACTTCCCCTTTCATCTAATCTGCACTACTCACCGTAATTTAAGCCTTTTATTTCTTTGTTCTTTTCACCAGGGACAGGAATAACATATTTCCTTTCCAGTAGCTTCATTTCACAGACATGAAAATTATTTTCTCCCCTAGACTAAATGCTCTTATTTTTTCAACTTCTTCTCAGTTCTTGTTGCTGACCCTGGGAGTATATGAAACTTTGAGGAGAACAGCATTACTGTGTTAGTAATTGGATAAGGCTAAGAATAACAAGTATAAACTCCTTATTAAAAACCCCAAACAAATTGACAAGTAACATGATTACTAAATGGACAAAGAACTAAGACAAGTGTCAGTAGGCTAGCATTTCCCAAAAATAACAGAGATTAAATTATTTACTGTAACATTCTTTTTCCCTGTCTGTGAATAAAATAGCCTAGCACACCCATGTTGGGCATTCATATACTTTATTTTTCCAACCCAACTTCACACTGTTTTATGAAGCAACAGTGAATTCTCCTAATTAAAGTGGACAAATGACTGAAATGTTTAGACATAATTAGGTAGTCATGATGTTACAAACCTGAAAAGACATGAAAGTTCAACAGGATTCATATACTTAAAATTACCAAACTACTAGCAATAATGATCTAACAGGTCTTGTACTTCTGGTTGTACCTGAATCAATGCCAGATTTTCCCATAGCAGTGAGAGCATATTTAAAGAATTCACATATACAAAGAAAGTCATCCCCAGGTGGGAAAATAGGAACGGAGTAGAAGGAGGGAAGACTTATAAGAGGTTCAAATTCAAACAATGACTTCATTTTTTTTCCTCTGAACCAAAAATATTGATATTGGACAAAATAATGATCTCCTATGCCCAATGCCATTTAAGATGACCTTTCCATTTTATGCCAATAGTTTTCAATTAAAAAACCAATCACAGTATATTTCACTAAAAGGAGTACTCTGATTAGTTAAATCTAATTTTATCAACAGCCAGAATGTGAATAGCATATTAAAGAAAGATGAAAGTAAGTTTTGATTGATACACTGAGTTTTAATTTCTAATTTCTTGTCTCCCACTCTTTTGGTAGGAATTGAAGGTTACACATCATTGAACAGGGTAAGCTCCTGTAACTCAAATGTAGCTTTAAAGATTTGACCTTCAATTTTTCTCAGATCTTTTTTTTTTTTCCCCAGTAGTGTATAAACACCAAATTGATAGGTCTGGAGCTATGTGAAAAGTTTTTAAACATAAAATCCTTATTTAAAAACACCCACAACAAACCAGGATGAGCATTAAAATTAATTATCATAGCTCTTTCAGCAGAAGACTCTCTATCCATCTTTGCTACAGACTATTTTTTTAGATTGTGAATAAGTCTTCCTTAAAATGCAAGATAAAATTATTTTCCAGATCGGGTTCACTACTTGAGCTAATTAAATAAGACCTTCAGTCTTCTAAGAACTAGAACCCATCCCATGCCCAAAGCTAGGGAGTTTGTGTTTTCATATATTAATACAGGCAGCCTAATTTTCATTGGTACCCACAGCTCATAATGATGTCAGCTTTTAAGTTTGAAAATGTTACTGTTAGTTACTATATCTAAACATCTTGTACTTCAGATCTTCCTGTGGCATTGCACTGAGAAATTCATGCAAAGTTTGTGCTCAAGAGCCTTTAAACTGTACAAAAACCATAGCAGAGAAATGGTACTGCACTTTCCATAGCCCTCGCCCTTGAGAAAAGGTGCTGCAGCAAGGTCTTACTGACCCTTTCAATAATGCCTCCCTCTCTGAGGGCAGGTTTCCAGTAAACTCAAGGCAACAGACCTTCCTGCCAGCCTCCTGCTGGGTCACAGCTGTGGTACCAGTTAACCCTGGCCCTTGTGGAGGCTTTCATCCCAGCAGGCCTACGTCTGCCTGCAGACTGGCTTTCACCAGGCCTTCTGGTTAAGAGCTTAGGAGTGTATCCATTCTGGCTTTGCAAAGTCTCTATGCATAAACATAAAATGCTCTTATTCCCTTCACACTACCTTGGCTGAACTCAGTATCCTTATGTTCCCCAGCAGATCTGATATCCAGCTACGCTTCAATGGCTTTAAAGCAAACTCCAGGGCTCCCTTAAAGACCAGTTCTCTCTACAAGCAGGGCCACTACTACCATGTAGACACAGACAAAAAAATTTTATTATCACAGCTAGCACTATAAAGTAGCTCTTTTTTAAAAACCGACTTTTTACTGATGACTGTTACAATTACAGAGATTAATATTATTAGTCCCCTTTTTCTCTTAGCTGGATATTTCAATACTCAAAAAACCCTGAACTTTAAAATGTCTTGGATCTGGGGAGGAGTCAAAAAGGAAACACATTAAATTGTCAGTTTAATATGTATTAGAATCCATGGAGACATTAAATTTTGCTTTTCATCTATGAATATTAAACATTAATGAGGTCTCAGGTACAAAAAGACATTAGTGAAACATCAGAGAGCTATGACTTAGATCATATACAGAGAAAGAAAGTTCACAAGGGAAGTTAATAAAGGTCAGAACCACAGAACTACCATAAAACCAGAACATACAATAGATGAAAAAGAGAGATTCAAGTAAACCTGATTTTAAAGGGACTATTAAGAAATGTATATGCATTTCCAGAAGCAGAATTTTCATGTAAAACACGAAGAAATGGGAAGTAATTAAATACATAGTTCTGTTCATGTATAATATTCAAACTGAGAGCCCACAGACATTTCTTAGGTGACTTGAGAATAACTTGTAGAGCAAGATGCCAAACCTTCAACTGAAGAATTCATAAGCACAAACAAAAATCATAGTAATAGCTGCATTCAGATCTCTCTTGTTCCTCCCATGCCTCCTGTTCTGGAGACTTCAATGTCTACAGCTATAAACGTAGTAATTAAAAAACCAAGACACATAGGGATTACACAAAAAGATAAAGTAATATTCCCTGATTGCATGACAGCATACACAAAATACAAGGAAAGAAATATCTACAAATAAATAGAAAAGCAAAATATCATAGGCAACCAAGCAACAGTTTATTTTTTGTGCATTGGTAATTTACCTTTCTTCCTCTATTGTTTATTCATACACACAACCCCTCCCTAGAGGTATAAAAGCAGATATTCCTTTCCTCCACCCTGAAGACAAAAATTTCTGGTTACAACATAAAAACCAACCTGGGAGATATTCAGTACTTGGAGGCATAGTCTAGCACATTTGACAGAAACACAGTGAGGCAAAATTCAATACTAGATGTTCCATAGACAAAATACAAAACTGGAAGTCACAGATCTCCCTAACTTTATATTAACTAGAACTGTGTTTCTAGGTTGTTTTTAAAGATGTAATTCTGTAAAATCAGAGTTACAAGCACATGATGCCTAGCACAGCATATTCTGAATGCTATCAACAGTATAAATTTAACTGAAAATTTTCACTTCTAAATGTTCCATTATCAGTCTGATACACAGTGCCTTGGCACACATAACATACAATGAAATATGAATAGCTCAATTGTAATTTGTAAAAATAAAATATCTCAGAAATACATTTAGAGATAGATATAAAATAAGGTCCTTTTATTATTTTACAGCATCTACCACCATATTAAGAGCCACCAATACGTGTACCTTGAAAAGAGCGGTATCAGTACCTGTACTGTTAGATCTTGGAATAATAGCCATTTGAAGAAGTCCATCACTTACGGAAAGTTGATCAGGTCACCATGAACCCTAAATGAAACAAAGCTCTGACAGTATTTTCCCCCAAGTAATTTTCTGAGCAGCAAAATCTGAGCCCCCAGAGCCACCTGCGCACAGTCATGTGCCTCCCTGAGTTTACAGCTGTGAAGCCTGTTCAACCTCTAATTACAGGTGAATTATCAAACTCAGTCAGGGTGAAGGAGAAGGAATAAACTGAAGTTATGCTTTTAGCTGTGCTCAGCATGAACAACGTTAACAGAAGGAAAACAAAAGGATATAGTTTTGCAACTAAATTAAACACCCTCACCTCCGCATTCATACTAACTGGAAATCTATTGAATAGAAAATTTCTTTTTAAATAGAATTTCAGATTGCAAGCAAATCTTATTAAGCTTTTACCACAGACAAAGTTTTAGCAACAGTATCAAGAACAGTTGCAATTAAAGTTTTATTATAGATCCTTCAATAGGACAGTGCCTAACATCCCTAGTTAAGAATCATAAGCCTGCTGTGCTCAGCAGCAAAACCTAGTTTTTGCCCAAATGTGTTTATAATCAAAGCCTAAGAAGATGAGAAGAGAAATACAAGCAATGAGACAGGATCGTTCAGCATGGAAAATTAAGTTTTCAGTGCACTGTGACCCTAACTAGTGCTAAATTCAATAATCAGTTATCACAACAAAAGTTTTTTCTTTTTACTTAAGGAATTATTTCATAGGAGTTTACCTTGTGCTCCTCTCAGGCACCTACACAAAAGGGAGATCATGGTTTCGCCTGAATTCCATGGGCTGATGAGAGTCGGTATTACAAGACCTAATGAAAGAGCTGGGGTAATTTCCAAGTCATTTGGAGATTAAAATCAAGAAGAGAATGCTTCATGTTTTATATTAGGGACACAATGTGTCATAGGTAAGGCAGTAGTCTTCTCCTTGTTCTTCATCAATTCCAGCAAGAAAGATACAACAGTAATCGAGATGCTGACGCCTGAACAAATACTGGATCAATAGGCAAGCCTGCATGTCCCTAAAGATATGGAAAGAAAAGCCTTATGTTTTCAATTTGTCTTCAAACAAGATATCATATAGCGTCCTTAAACCAGAATTAACCCTTTAGCTTTCTGATTTTTCTTGTAATTGGTCTGGAAATTTTGTAAGACACAATTTTCTCCATCCACATCCTTTTACACATTAAGTATGCCTGTTGGGTTTTACACAGTCAACTAGACTCATGCATTCCTGCTCCCCCCGCCCCGTGTTTCTTTCATACAGACATGGCACTGAGAAAGGTGGTGACTCGAAACTGCACTGTCAGTAAAGGCCTCATATCACTGCTCTTCCTGGAGAATATGTGTATGACCCTTGGTCAGGTCTATATTTCACTGATTACTTGTATCAAGACCACACTGCACATGCAAACCCTACAGAAAGTGCATCACTTGGGCATTGCAACAGCTCCCCCTTCATCACACCTCCAGGTATGCCAGTATGCATCAGTCCTGTGCCCACAGTTTCATTTTCATAAGCTGCTCTGTATTCACTGCCATTCAATTCTAATTAAGGCAGTACTTGTAATTTATCTGTTCAGGTACTCATCTGTCAGATCATCTGTATTTAGCACCACACATAAATAACGTAAAACCAGTTGCTTTTAATGTTTCTGCCATCCAATTTCAGTTCAACACACAATTCTCACTATGAGTAAGAATAGTTCTCCTTAAGTTGACCTGAAGAGGAATTAAGAGCTTCAAGACAAGCTATAACCCAGTCCTCCTCATACCACGGGGGGCAAAACCCCCTTCAGTTATTGCTAACAGTCTCTTCTGAGATGAAAAATAATCTCTGATCTACGTCTACTATCAATATCTCTAGCAAGTGCAACTTAAGCAATTCATTCAATAAGAAATTCAACTAAAGCAATTTATTCAACTCAAGATTCATTCAATTTCTTCAGCAACTGGCTGTAACTTCTTTTTCATCCAATTATGTTTTCTACATCTCTTTAAAGGAGGGATCAATCACCAGCTGCCTTAGCTAACATACACGTGGAAAGGGAAACCTCACTGTAGAAAAAAATCTTTTGGAAGAGTTTAACTTGAATTTGTATTTACATGTAGCTTTTTTCTTTCTGTCAATTACTTCATATTATCTGAAAAACTGTGGCTCTCAAAACAGAAATTAGATAATATGTAATCATTATGAATGTTATACTGAAATATTTTTCACAAACACTATTATCTTAGTTACTAAGGTGTAACTTGGTGGCAAATAATCACATTGCATTGTCATCTTTAAATGTTTCTCCATTGTTAAAATGAATCGACATATTAAAAAGCTGCATTATATAAGGTATTTTTAATACAATATTCTTGTCAGGTTGCTGCAGCTTCCCCTCTAGGGTCTTGTTGGGGAGACCCAGACCCTACCTGAGTGGCCGCTGCTGCCAAATCGGGCCCATCCACGGGCCTGGAACCAGTCCCCAACCCACAGGCTGTCTGCTCATCTGCTGCCCTGCTTGTGCCCTGCCACCAGACCCTAAGGAGTGGCCCAGTCCTACAGCTGGGTACTTGCTGCTCCTGACCAGTCCTACACTGAAAATATTACTCACTTTCCCAAGTTTAAAAGGCCTGAGAGTACCTTTAAAAAATACATAACTCACCAGAAAGCTAGAGGTACATTATCCACAGAAATATAAATCACTAAGTGGGATCTTTATATAATGCTAATTAATACTTAGCATAAAAATGACTGCATTAATTAATTGTTACATAATGTGAAGAAAGAACATCATAAAGTCAGCTAAAAAGTCAACAGCTGCAGCCACCCAACCACGACCAACGGATCACCCTTGTGACCTGGAAACTAAGGAAAGGTCACAACTTCTCTCCAGAAAGTTGTTCTTGAGGCCTGAGAGCCATCCATCACATGGGGATCTGCAATACAAACCCAACACCCAGCAGGGCCCATAGCAAACCATCTGCTCAAACTGGTTGTTAAACATTACCTAAGAAATGCACCAAGCCTGGGGTGAACTAAATCAGGGCAACAATAGACGGAGGTCAATTTTTTGTGGCTCATAATGCACCTGAGTTTACAGTGACCTAGGGGCTTCTTCAAAGCACTTCTGGTGAAACCACAGAGGCAGCTGACTTCTGGACCCAACATGAATCATTTACAAGAGAAACACCATGCTGCTCAGGCTATAATGCACTTGAATAAATTAACATACCTGAAAACAAATGCCATAAACAGCAGTCTTTAAGGAAAATACAAGGCTACAGTCAAACAGTACTATCTGCTAAAAAGCAAAAGGAAGACCAGACATGACAGAATATGCTTGCCAAAACATATCTCAGTCATAAAAAGGGAGCATAAGGTAAAAATAAAACCAACAAGGGAAGGGAAAGTCATGAAGGAAAATCATTTGCACTGCATGTAAGTCAAATCAATATTGAAAAAAACCTGTCATCTATCTGGTCTAGAAACCAGAGATATTACTAAATGAGGCACTACATAAAAGCACTGAGAAATGATGTAGTTTTTTGCTTTTAAAAAGGGTAATAATCTGACAGAGTGGATTGCAGCCTACAAAAGGCGACAGGCTATACCTGCACTAACACTTTGAAAAGTGCTTGGGAGTAATTTGGGGCAAGGGAACGTGGTTTTTTATAACTGAGAACCATTAGAACAATCCCTACCATTCTTTTGTCCCTTACCAACTAGTCCACATAAATTTCTGCAATGATAATATCCTAAGTGTCAATTCATATTGGTGTTTTTCATTGAGACATCTTGTTTTGGAGACGAGGAGCTACACAGTGAGGATGGTGGCCACTCTGTGACAACTGGCTACCATTCATGGAAGTGTTAATAATTTGGGGAATCACATGCAATAAAAGCACTGCTTGGACAAAGTGTTAATGCAACGCAGTCAAGTATCAGCTGTCACATTCCATCATCCAATTTCTCCGTTCTAACATTTACATTTAACAATCATAAAAAATACTAAAACTCGTATCTGCAAAGTACGGTTAAGTGACTTCATGACAAAAATTCTAAATACATTAGCTGTAACTCTTCTAAATTTCATTTTTAATCTCAGTAACTTCACATCCTCAAAATCCTTGCTGAAGAAACTACAAGCATTACTGTAGTGTGTAGTAGAGCACTGAGTAGCACACAAACAAATTTTCATTACATCAGGTAATTCACAAGGTTTGAATCATCAGTTAGTACATTTCAATTCTGCTACAGTAAATACACATGAAACACCACAATATTACCTAAGATCGTAAAAAGAATGAAATCTATAAAACGGTCCTTGCAGACACAGAAATAAAGCCTACAACGTCTATCACGTATATGTAACTACTATAGCTCGGATGCTTATTAACTGAAAGCAGAGAGAATTTAATTAAAGTGTCAAAGATGTTTCCGATACCTTCCTCTTACTTGCCATATCAAATACCAGCACTACAAATGTCATATGACAACAATTTAATCACAAATACTAAAGCACTACAGCTACTATACAGTCAAAACATATGCAGACAGAAGAAAATCTTCATGGTGTCTAATTGATCCTAAATACCACCTTATTGTTTTCTGCTTAATCCTCATGGCTTACTGTAATAGACACATGTCTGTACACAACTGTATTGAAGTTGTGACCTTAATTTGACATTATAATTGCCTTTGGAAAACTGTGACCTATGTTTCAAGAACGTATAACCCACAAGTAGCTGTCACAGGTAAGCTGTTGACTGGTTTTTGGAATGCCTGTTACCTTCTTGGATAGCTTACAGAAGTGTCACGAGTGGTGACTGTGATCTCAACATAAGGACTTCACCCTTAAAAGGTTTTGCTAAAGAGCATCTCTGAAGTGATGCTGAGTATTGGGTGTCATAAGAACTCAAATTTATTTAATAAAGTATTTTTCTTTGTTAACCATCATTATCAAAGAGGATCTGTACATGCAAGAAAAGATCTGCCTGAAAAGACATCTGGTCTAAGGAAGTGAGGATAGAGGACAGACAGGAGACATTGCTGTGTTTTCTCACTTTTCCTGAAGATCTAAAACTTTCATATGGCCTGAGCCCCTGACCCTGTATATTGTGCAAAGCCCATGTTCCTTATTTTATTTGGTATATTGTCTGTAAAGTACTACAGCACATAATAACTGCTTATGGGCATAGTGTTCTGTTGGTGAACACAGAACTGATGGTGAGGACAAGTATTTCAGATCCTATGTGAGTCAACATGGGCAGGCAACCAGAAAAAACACAAAACCATGGCTGAAACGCAAAGAGTAATTTTATTTCATTACCTCGCTAAGCTCATGATCCCAAAGCAACACCCAGACGGAGACACACAAGCAGGAACACAGACACCATTAGGCTCAGTTCATCCTAGCACGTGGCAGGCCTCCTGTTTGCACCCATTTATCAAGGGTCCATGCATGTGTAGTTTACCACCATGCTCTAATCTTCTCTGTGCTTTTTATGATCTCTGAAGTTTGATTTTCTCTCTCCCAAAACAGGGATCTCAAGCATGTCCATGAGAGTGCCTCTAAGTCTCTCAAAACACCTTATTTCTACACAGAAATTCCACTTCTCAAAACAGACAGAGGATAAACAGCAGTAGGCATAATATATGTGGGGCTTCCCACACTGTTATTCTCCAGACCTTGACATTCCGAGCTGCCAGGTCACTTGAGCAAATCTACCATCCTCCTCATCATTTTCCCACTTTTAACCCTTTCCTCCCAACAGAGTCTGTGCAGTCTAATACCTGAAATACTGTTCAAGGAGGAAATATATAATCCCATGTCAATGATACACTCCCAGTATGGTGCAGCAGCTTTGGTGGGGAAGACCTAGGAGATGCCCATGTGAGCACAACACTCTTTCACTCTCTTGGTACATTTCAGTTTAGATACAGTAAATACACATGTGACACAGTAGTATTATCTAAGATTGTAAAAAGAATGAAATCTACAAAACAGTTTTTGCAGACATAGAAATAAAGCCTACACAGAATGAAAATGTAGGAATAGCCCAGACTACAATCTCAAAGCACACTATCCATAAATGTGGTTTTCAGAAACAAATATGGATGGTGCATTGGAGCTTAATTCAAGCAGCATGGGAAAGATGGTTTTATATAACATTGTAAAGCACCTTAAAAAGTATTTTACTTAGATGGTACGAAAGCAGTGTTATCTTTACATTATTAATGGTTTTGTGTCTGTCTGTTCTCGTGCAAAGCTTTTTAAATTTTTCACATAGAAACAATTATAGAGTAACAACATATTATTTTAAAATACGCTGGCATGCTGCAGAAATCTGTTTGTGTGTTCATCTATGATTATTACAGAAGACAAGTACCATCAAAAAGCCTCAACATTTTCCAAATGTCAGAAACCAGTTACTCCAGAGAATAATGAATGTATGATTTTAAAGGAGGGAGGGTTAGGAAAATTAAATGGGTTATACTTTGGAATAAAAAACTAAATGTCTTTCGAAATTTATTTTTACATATTCTGAGTTTACTTTTGAAAATTTGCTATTTAATAACTCATTTACATAGACTTCAATTTCAATAACATATGCGATACATTATTTTCACCTTTCTTAGAAGAAAAATAAAGCCATCTGCTCTAAAAAAGGTGAAAGCTTATTCCACTGAAAGAATAAATGCATTTTTTTCTACAAAAAAAAAGATATTTTTGTTAATGTTTTAAATTTAATATAATACTTAACCTAAACTCAGAAGATGTAGAATTTTATCTTAAAATAATTTCTCAGTTGCAATAAGAAAGGCTAAGTCTTCTCTAGACAGCAGTAGTACCGGAATGTAGGTATTGATGACTCACATGCTCTTGGAAGTTTTTTTCATATTTCCTTTGTGGCTGCTATAAACAGCAAATTTCGATCAAGTCTTATAGCAAACTCTCACAAAAACTTCAACTGCACCCAAGGGATGAATGCTACATCTGTCATACCATCCACACTATTCTTATGCATTTGTCCCTACAAGTTTTGTATGTATCCTTGTTCAAGAAGCTGAAAAGGACTCTTTTGATCACAAATCTCTCTTGAAACTGATTTCTGCATGGTGAATACTGTGCTTTATGAGACTGCAAATATTTTTAAAGCCAAATTGCAAGGGTTGGGGTTTTTTTATTTTTAGAACAGTTGTTGACTGTTTTTCCAGGGCAGATATATAATTAAAAAGCAAAACTAAGGAAAATTATTATCACAGACGCAGGTATAGCATTGAAGCAGATACCATGACATTTCAAATGCATCCAGAAACAGAAACTCTGGTGGGGCAGAATGGAGACTGATGAATAGTACTCTGAAACCTATTTCTTTTTCTTTTATGCAGAGTATCTAATAAACTCACACAACAGGGCTTGCTGTCTTATACTGCAGAAGAGTATCGTACTCAAGAAACGTGACTAATCCAGAATGTGAAGTCCACAGCACAACAAAGTACAGCCACACTGACTCCATCTGTTCCCTGGAGCAGCACATTTTCTTTGCACAGATGGCATGAGTGGGACTAAGGAAAGAGAGTTGAATTTCCAGCTGAACTTGTGGAAATAGATTCCTTTTAAAGGAAGAGGATGTTTTTTACTGACACCATATGTCATTTATTGATGTCATATATTGAAAAATAATGAGGCAAGGTGCCCTCTCTGCCCAATCCAAATGCTCAACTTAAACTGTAAGGATATTTTTTAAGTATCTTTCTCCAAGTGCTTTTAAAATTGACTGTTGCTAAAAGGTTTCTCTGCTGTGCCTACTCTATTTGCTATCTGTCGTATCCAGAAGTGAGTTAAACTTGACGCCTGAGTGCTGTCAAATGCTGAGGGAACTTGTGCATGAGTGACCACTGGATAGACACGTGGGAGACCCAAGACATGGATTTCAGAGATGAAACATTGCAGTCAGCTTGTTTAAAGGAAGGATGTTGGACCAGAGTCACAAGACTATAAGAGCCAAAAACTCAGAGTAGAAACACTTAATGCTTCTCTCCTTAGGCTGAGGATTCTGGAACACTTCAGACCAACAGCCCTGTGACCACACGGTTGTAGGCCAGGCTGTAACACCTATGGACATGTTTTGAATTATGAATTTCAAATTGCCATATATTATTGCTGCTTCCCTCACACAGCCTCTGGAGTTCTGGTCAAAGTTTGATTTTTATCACTTTTGTCTTTGCTCAAGTTAGGTTAAATTTCAGCTCTGAGACTATGTTTCTTTTACTTATAATTGTGCAACACTACATCACATCATATCATTAAATCCACTCTTTCTGTTTGAATTAAACTACAGTCAAAAGAATTTACTTATATTTACTTTTCAGATGTGCCAAGCAAATGAGTAAGGAATAGAGAGAGAGTGGATTTGGAGCTTTTAAACAGGAGCCATGTAAATAATTTAGCTGCTAATAATACCACTTTGTGCTGTGACAACCCTAATTAGCAGATTTTGTCCTCTCTGCCTGCTCTTCCTCCAAACTGTCTTGAACACCTCTGAGTGTCTAAAGCTTATCGCAGCACAGGATTCCTATGCAGACTTCAGGACGACTAAACTTATGCTCTCATTTTCAGAGGATTTGGTAATATATAAAGACAGAGCAAAATTCAAAGGATGTTTACTGAAACATGACGGTTATGGTCGAAAGCTTTATTTGACATGACCACTGTGGTTTTTTATTAAAACATCTTTTAACTTTAAAAATTGCATTATGTAACAGACCTACATTACTCTAATGTAATAAATTATTCAGATTGTTACATAGCTGGATTACATATACATATAATATGCATATATAATATATATAGTGTTGATAAATATTTTATTAACAAAGGTCAGTTATGCCTGACCTTTGCTTATGGTGAATTACTTGTTACAGAGTATCAAGTTCAGTGTTGGTAAATTTTGTTACAGGGGTGCATATTAAACTGTAAACTAACAAAAATCTACACATGATCAATGCTTATGGAACTATAAAATACATATTATAGTTCAGCAAGAAGAGATGATGCACCACTACATTTTAAACTGAAGCACAATAGCTTTCCTGTGTTATTAAAAAATCTTATACATTGTGACAAGTAAATGACCTTCCTAAGATCACAGAATGGTTTGTGTTGGAAGGGACCTTAAAGATCATTTAGTTCCAACCTCTCTGCCATGGGCAGGGACACCTTCCACTAGACCAGATTGTTCAAAACCTCATCCAACCCAGCCCTGAACACTTCCAGTGACAGGACATCCACAGCTTCTCTGGGCAACCTGTTTGAGTACCTGACCACCCTAACAAGAAGCAATTTCTTCCTAATACCTCATCTAAACTTATCCTCTGTCACTGTAAAGTCATTAACTCTTCTCCTGACATTACTTGCCCTTGTAAAAAGTCCTGCAGCGGAAAGATAACAAAGTGTGAATATTGCTGATGCAAAGAATGTGTATTTCTAGAATAGCAAGCAATCATAAATATATTCTTTGACAATAAGACATATTAATTGCACTACCACTTTGCATTACATGTCCATGTTTAATTTCTGTGTATGTTCTTTTGTACAAACAGATAGGTTAAATAACATATTCCTTCATTATGTCATAGATGTTTATTTTTATATAGTATAAACAGGGCACAGCAAATTATTATTGCAAGTACGGTGAATTCATGCAGCAGAATACAGTTCACTGGACGCGTTCAGGTTTCAGCAGTGATGTTCTGCCTCGTTCTCAGCTGCACCAGGACCTGGCAGCTAACGGTGTCACAGAAAGTGAAGGGACACCCTCAGCAACTCCACACCTGTAAATACAGGTGTGGAATGATAAGAGTAGTGAGCAGATCAGGTTCCAAAGTGGAGTCCAAATGCAGTGGATGCTCCAGAAAGTAAAGGGGAAAAAAAAAAGAAGAGAAAAGAATATGCCCTACATGTGCTGACAGTACAGAAGAGAACATACAGAAATGTTATTTCCAATTGAGATTTTTCTGTCATTGACCTAGAAATTCTTATACCTACTCCTGACATCATCATTAGGAATACTCCAACCGATGTGATGTGAAAATACACATGACTATGCATGTAAACATGGTGACCATTTTTTCCACCGTTCATTTCCTGAAACAACACAAAAGAAATTCCAGATTGCTTGAAATAAAAAAAAAAATAATTATAAAAAAAAGCGCTTTGAGTTCAGGGGTGTCAAAATGAACCATTTTAACCTTTCAAAACCAATTTTGTTCAGCTCTGTTCTGATGCTGTATATCATACTACTTACACTGGAATCTGAAAAATAAAGTTGAAATATATTTAGTCGAGGGGATTCCAAAGTTGAAACTGTAATTCAAATTGTCTTAATTTAATTCATATGATCCCCAGATAAGACCTAGATGTCATGATCCTGTTTGAGGTTGACTAAATTCCCACAGGCTTATACCTAAGAAGATAAGTAAATAACAAGAGAAAAATGCATTGTGTTTGGCTGACAGAATTTGACCTGACCGAAATAACCTCTAGTATAGTTTAAATGAAAAACTTACCAGCTTCATACACCATAATATTGATATTATTATTTGCATGTACATTACTGTAATACTGTACATTACTGTACATTACTGTAAATACTGTACATTACTGTAAATAACATATATTAGTAGTTGTAATAAGAACTGTAGATAGAGTAAATACAAATAGTGAGTAACTTTTTTTTATAGTGTCTGAAGAATTTCACAGAAGGAGATGAATTGCACTTGAATTTTTTTGGTTTAGGTCTTTTGGTAATAATCACTGTACCAAAAACTCAGTGATGCTGATACTGAAACATATGATATAGAGCACATCCATGGTCCTTTAAAAACCATTCCTGAAAGACAGAGAACTGAATAGCCTGTACAGCAGATAGGTCAACCTTTCAATAATGAGTTCAGCTGCTTTAGTGGCTGTTGAGATAGATTAGACAAGCTTTTCCCATAGACTTAAAATCATCAATATACACCATTTTCTTTATCAGAATTCTGCAGGTGCCTTATTTCCTTCTCTGATAGCATTACTATACTCTCATGAGAAAATACTTCTATCCTCAGCTGTCACATTCCTGAATGATCCACACCATTTTATCTAATGCAGATTTTAGGTAATGAAAATAAATTATGCTTTCTGTAAGTATTGTGGAACCTCTAAGTTTTGCACCTTGGAGTCTTTTGACTTAAAAATTCCACTGTTTATCTCAAAGTGATTTTATGATCATCAAGATGTTTTTCATATTTCCATCTAAAAACTTTATATCAAAAATTCAGGACAGTCTCAAAAGTTACATTTGCTAGAATGAAAACAGTAAGAACTGCAAAATCCAATGTTTCAAGACCTCTATGCTGAGAAAGAACTCCCTTATATTAGTATTAGAAGTTCATGATAGATTCTTTCACTAGGTATTTTCCCTGATCTTTTCAGCCCATCCTGTAGTGGATAAGACACTGGTTTAAACTCTTACACCTAATTCCTATTAACATTAGCAGCAAGAAATGTCAGTCTATCAAACTGAGAAAAAAAAAGACTTAGTAATTTTAAGGGATTATATAACAAATAAAATAAGACAATGATACCATAAACCTACTGAAAATGGATATTGGACTGGGTGTAGAAAGATGGCTAGGGGTAAAATTAGAAGAAACGGAGAAATTAGATTCACATCCTAACAGACGTTAATAACTGTCCACAACAGTATGGAAATTACAGAGTAAAATGCAGCTGCTACTCCATGGACAGAATGTGGTTGGCAGCTCCACGACAATTTCCCATACAACAGTAAGTACTTGCTAAGAGGGATGGAACGAAGAGTGGAGCAGAGCAGAGACACCATGACCAGGCTCTGTGGAAATCCTTGCAGGAAGGGGAACTCTGGTACTTTTCAGCTGATAAACTGCACAGCACCTGTCAGCCAAGGGAGATAAGAGAAGATGCCCTGCTGCTGAGCCAACAACTGTGGCAAAACCTCTCTCTGGGGATGAACTTGGTTCATTAAAGCCTAACTGTAACATTAACGTACACCTCCAATCCAAAGTTACCCACCTCCAAGGTAGAACCACACCCCACTGAGCATGCACCCTGTATTTTTGACTGTGTCTTTAAAAGCAAACTGAGAAAATTTTACACCAATCAGTAACAAAGGTGTTCACGACTATAGTCACTCAAGCTCCACTTAAACATAAAGAAATAGCATAAAAGTAAGTTGACAATGGGGGGAAAGTTAGGGAAGACTCCATTGTAACTGCTGGGATCAGTCAGGGCTGAACCTGTCTTCTCCCCCATGGGTACGCCTTTGGGCAAGAATCGTACTCTAAGCTCACTGAATACTTTTATTGGGCACTAGAGCTTGTCTGTGTATTGCTTTGAATCTGTTTTTGCAGTCAGATACTATCACCAGCAGCCCTCAAACCTTAACCTGTCACAATTTGCTATTAATGAAGAGTGTTATTTCACAAACTGTTACTGTGAGTCCTCCATGGGCACTGGAGCATCGTTCACCAGCAGCAGATAACACACTCGAATACAGTGGAAAGACCCACTGAGGGATCTCCGTTATGCTGTTGGTCAATCCAGCAGGACTGTTCAGTGAGGGGTCCCCACAACAGGACACTGACAGACTGGTCGGGCATAGGGGTCTTGGCGTTCCTGGAGTACTGACAGACAAATAAATTATGAAGGGAAATCTCCCCCTTTCATGTGGGTTTTCTGTGAGGAACAGGTTTCAATCATTTCCTTAATTGTAAATCTGTTATAAGGACTACTAATGCAATTGTTTAGATCTTAGTAATCTTAGTATGGCTCAACTCTAAAAATTTTCTGTGTTACAACATCAACTTCTTACAACAAAATATAGCTTTTGGATTATAATTAGAGCTGTGATTGCTTACTGCAATAGTTATGACTACAAAATTTTATTAAGAATACTACTTGCAGGGTCTTATGAGCAATAAAGTATGTTATATTACTTTTTCTGCAACAATAACAAAATTACTTAAAATCAATTATTAATGCCTTGATGAACAGCCGAGAATTGTTATAAACATTGCATCACGGTAGACAACAAGAAGAAAATAGGATAACATCATTACAAAGGTTTTATCATTTTTACTGAAGATTATACAACAGGACACAAGACCTGCCCTTGGACCATTATTCTACCTACAACAGAAAAATATGCTTCAAGAATGTGACTTCTGGGCACTATGGCAAGCCTAAAATAAAAAAAAACAACACACAACTAAAGCCACAAAATATAACAGAAACTACACTGCCAAAGGCAACAACTTAACCGAGTTCTACAATCTTAATTGCCTATATTCAAAGAAGCATAATTTTCATGGGAGTTTTCATGATATCGTGTCTCAGGTTATGAATTTGATTTTGATACAAGAGAGCTATTTATGATTGCAACCCTCTCTGCAAATTATAGTACCCATCTTGGATCAGAAACTTGATGAGTAGCAGACATTCTCTGTCTGGGAATCTGTGACAGAAGAATCAAGAGCTTTCTACACTTAACAGCTCCAATGTACAGGAATAATATGTTTCCTACCAGCATGGCCATTAACTCTGAACAGCCATTTACTCAGGAGTTGATGATACGAAACTGGATAAATGTCAGCAGCAGAGCAACAGGGACATATCACATTTTGCTTTTCAAATGGTATGTTTCTTTGCAGAATGGAGTCCAAATGGACCACTAGGAGCAAAACAAGACCAATAGGGCTAGAAGACCCCTCAACAAATGACTGAGTGCAAAGACTGAGGTGTAGAGAGATGAGCCTGCTGTAATGGTGAAGTCTGACATTCATAAGCTGGATGTCAAGGCTTTTGAAAGACAACGTTAGAGATGACACTTCAAAGCACCTCTAAGAAACAGAGCTGCAGCTTTTATTCAGCATTCCTTTTTCAATTAAAAACACTATTCCCAACACCACAAACTACTTCTTAGTAGGATATTCAATTGCTTAGTCTGTGTTCCATTTTGTTTTATTAACATGGAGACTTTCCAGAACACAAGTAGTTCACAGCCATGGATACAACATAAAAGTACAGGTATTAGAAGAACAGTAGCACAGACTCCAGTGACAAAGTAATTCATTTGTGAAATGCCTACAATGTCCATTAAACATGTGACTCCACAAAAGGGTCAGTATGAAAGGCAGATCAGAAATAGTTATGATGAAAGCACAAAAAAAGACATGAGGCACTTGGTAGGTGAATTGTGTGCAACTGTGCTCTGGTAACTGTTAAGAGCAGAACTACTCTTCATAATTTCAATACCCACTTTACTGTTTTATTCTAGTGCATGTTGTAAATTAGATCATTATGTTATCTTATGAATGAAAAGCTATATACACTTTTTTAAAGGTGATTTTATCCTTCAGACTTACCTTTCACTTTAGACTATTTTCATATTTAGAGTTTGGAGGTTATACATTAAAAAAATCTGTGATGAAGCTGCACTGTAGTTAGGTATACATAAAAGTAATACAAAGAGGAGTTTTCTCAGAGCTGCTTCTGTCTCCCACAGCCTGATCCCCCATAGCTTAATCTGTTTCTCTCAATAGTAATCTTGCTATTACTCATCCTATTTCCACTACCACAAAAACCTGTCTTGCTTTTCATCCTCCCCTGCTTCTGACATTGATTAGGAGAGGACTGTCTGTATATGTGGGCTTACGTAAGTGTGGGGTTTATGTCTAAAAGTATAGTAACTGCTTTATCTTAATTAGGTACACTTAGTTGATACAGAGAATTTATTTAAAATTATATAAGAAAGAGATGCCACCAAGATGACTTTGACAGTTCTTCCCTTTTTTTACTCACTAGAAAACTGTGAGTAGACAGACAGATTGAAGCATTACTCTCACCTTTTACTTAGTCTTTTCTTCAAATTCAATATTAGAGTAATAAGAAAATAATTAAAACTATCAGGAATGAATTTCACTTCAATATCCCTTTAATAGGCATTATTTTGCACTCTATTGCAACATAAAGGAAGTTTATCCACAGAAGATATTTGAAACTAGCAATCCCCACAGGTTCCTGTATCCTAGTTAGGCAAAGAAGACACAGTAAGTTTTTCTCAAGGACCTTTTAGTTCTTCATTCTGCATGGCATTGACTTTCTCTTTTCAAAGCTCAACAGTTGCAAGACTGTCACACATTAAGGACTTAAAAGAAAAGCTTTATCTTTCCAAATAAATGAACAAACTCTTTAAGAAAATGAAGAGCACCATACCTTTTTTCAGATCTACGATGACTGAATCACAAATATCATATAATATGAGCTGTAACTTAATTCACAAAAAAAAATAAATTATGAGTAGTCTGCCTTGATGGTTTAAATAAACTTTATTTCACTCCTATACACTACATTGAAAATCTGGATAATCGTATCGTTGGATAATAGCAGCAAGGAGACAGAGTACTACACGGAGAGGTGGATTAACGTTTCTACCTGTGGTGCCAATAGATTTGAAGTACTGTAATTTGCTTGAGTTCTGTGTATAAAGACTTACATGTTTTGGCAGGTGTGTATGATTTCTTCCTTTTATCCCAAAAATGTTGAACTTATTACAGTTGGTATATTTATTATTCAAATAGAAGTCTTCTTTAGTGAAGACTCTGAGGCGATCTGCACAAACACGCTCTGGAGCTGAGGATCCCACCAAGGGAAGGAGGTGAGCTTTCCTACCCAGCAAGACTTTGGTACTAGAACACAGAGAGATGCCCCAATCCCCCCCCACACTTGAGCAGCAAGCAGTGCAGTTGGGACTCAGAGGCAGCTCTGACCCAGAAGACGGCAGTGTGGGACGTGCCAGCAGGGACAGCATCCACCCTCATCCATAGATAAGCCAATCCCAGGGAGCGTGGGAGACCGGGCATGCAACAGTTCCTGTAGGCAGTTTGTGCAGGCAGGGTGTGGATACCCTACTGGCTCCAGAGCTCAATTGGTGTCATTGTCCTGGATATTATGGAACTTTGGGGCACACGGAGTTTAATGACAATTTCTTCTTAAAAGAAAGTGATCAAAGCAATGTTTTTTAACTGTCTGCTTCTACATAGGCCTGAATCAACTTAGGAACAAAGCTCTACTAGCCAACACACTTTAGCAAAGAATTAGTGTAAGGAAAGTACAAAACAAGATAGCAACTAAGAACTGCAACTGATAAGTGCACGACTATGTATATATCACAGAGGGTAGAAAAATACAGGGAGCTTAACCTTACACTTTTTGTTTACATCACAAAAATCTCTGCAGAAAAACTTTAAAATTTCTATTATTTCCTCTTTCTCTTTGAGCACACAATAGTGGAAATACAAAAAATCTTCACATACTGCGTATGTTTTTGATACAAACCATGCTAAAGAAATGTACAAGTAATATTCAAGGTACTCTCTTTAGTATGGTTATCAAACATTTTATTAAGATCATTTTAGAACCTTTTAGTGGTAACAAAGTCAGTCCAAGATCTCTGAAAGTCAAGCATGAAAAAGAGAGGGGGGACAGACCAGGGAAGTAGGCATAAATGTTAACATTGAGAATGAGGAGAAAGACATAATGGAGGAGCTTCCACTGACCCTTGAAATTCTCTTTGTGCACAGTCCAAAACAATGCAAACAGTATCTTGTTTGGACAGTATATTGTTGTGGAACCAGCAACATGGAGTTTAAAAATATCTGATCATTACCATATAAAAGAGAAGCTTGGAATACTGATCAGCTTTGTGTGTGCAATTAAACATTCTTAGCAAGAAAGTTGTAACTAAATTGTTTCAAATTGAATTGATTTGTTATAATAGAAAAGCTTAAGATAAGGCATCATTAAAAACTATACATATTTGCTTAAAATTAGTACCACTCTTACTTTTAAAAACAAACAAAATCCACAGACATCTAACCTGATGACCCTGAAACAACCAACTTTATACAGATACAGCATCAGGCAGCATCAAAACATACCTACGTCACATCTGTAACTCTTCTCTCAAACAGACTGACTGCACATGTCCCTGATCTGTTGGTAGAAACTGTCAGCAAAAGCTGATGCTTCCTGAGGTAAAAAAACAATATTGAAACTCTGTGAACTGGACTGAGACCAATATCATTTCACAAAGGTATTCACTGATCCCTTGGAATGCCAAAAACGCTCTGATCACTAATCATGGTGACTTTATTTACATTGGTTATTTCACGGTGATAGATTATATATCCCATTACCATTCTCTTGAGCTATGCAATTCCCCCAAATAAATAAATCGTAAAGTAAACTAAATCTTTTTCCAAATTATACCAAGATCTGGCTGCAGTTGTATTTGCTTCACTTGCAAGACACTGAGAAAATCAAGACTAACAAGAGTAGAGAGATTAACTCCTTATGTGGAATTAGATTCATATGTGCTCTGAACTCTTGCAAAAGGAAATAAAAGCCATGAATATTGGTTAAGCTAGGTCATTAAAAATAAATAAAATTAAATGTAGTGGGTTTTTGCACCTGTCTTTTTCACTTTCAAGGACCTTATCCAGTCAAAAATCAAGCCACTAAGCAATACAGGTAACACATGGTTATCACAGATTCACCGAATGGCTGATGTTGGAAGGGACCTCTGAAGGTCATCTGGTCCAAACCCTTGCTCAAGCAGTGCCACCTAGAGCAAGGTGCCCAGGACCACCTCCAAAGGTGGGTATTTCATAGCTTTCCTGGGAAACCTGTACTCCATGCTTTGGAACACTGATGCAGTTTTCTTTTAAGGACTCAGTTTTTTTCATCCTTAGTGTAATTTTTCCTTAAATTGTCTTCCAGGACCTGAATTAATGCCCACTGACGTACTGTCCCATATGTATTGATTTTGAATGCACAGATCTCTTTCATTTTACCTTTTAAAAAAGCCCTATAACAAATTAATTGTGTTTATTAAATCAACTATGAAATGCTTCCTTCACATTTAAAAAAAATATTCCAGCTCATTTTCAAAAGCTTATTTATAAAAAGTTTCTAGTTTTCAGGGCTCAAAAATAATGGAGAAAAAGAGAATCTGTCTAAAGCTGTAAACAGCAAACTAAAGCAACATTATTAAGTTGCCTGATGACAAACTAATTGAAAATTAGCAGTTTAGTTAATTTATATTTACAATAGATCTTATGTTACAATGCAAAAGGCACCAATTTTGGCCTAACTTTCAACACTTGCAAAATTAGTATCTTCCAAAGACTTACAGGGAACAGACAGAAACAATGAAAAGAAACAATTCCTACCTCTTCTATGGAAAAGAAACTTCTACGGAAAACTTTTCTCAACCAAGAAACAAGACTATACACTAAACATTCAGAGAAGGTGATTGTGATGTCTTGTCAGGAAACATTATGAAGGGCACCGCAACAAGTCAGTAGTGCTAATTATCAATCACGGTTAAAGCCTCCTCATTAGCAATGAGATTTTTATGAACATGTATTAAATATCTTTTTTTTTAATAAAATTAGGTTCTATGACTTCAGAAAAGGTAGCATTTGAAATGTACCTTAGGTACCTTATCAAGTATAGCTTCAGATACACATCAAATACACAACAAATAAAAACAACTTCACCACTTAAGCTTGGAGGAGGAGGTGAGGAGAGGGGAAGCGGCCCAACTCCCACACAGCTCTTCATAGCAAGGGAATGTGCAGTTTTGCTTCCAGGTGATGGCAGTATGGGTTTATCAAGGTATTGTTTACCTTCTGTCAGGTAAGCATTCCCAGCATTCCCAAATGAAGAAGAAAGATGAACTCACTCACCCCTCTGAATCCTGTATTTCAAGGAAATCTTAAGGAATCATATTCACTGAATTTGATATATGTAGATTAGATGTCAAATTGGTTGTCAAAGCCCTCACTACATTTAAAGATAATGAATAATTATTACTGATGAAATTTTGCTAGAACTTACCCCTGAAATTAGGCAAGGAAAAGACATGGTTGCATCCGCCGGGAAATCACAAACACAGACAGATGTTATTTCCTATTTTAAACTATTTTGAGATTCCTCTAGCATTAACATTCCAAATAATCAATTTCAAGTGTGTATCTCTAAAATGAAATAAGAAAATAGATATCTTATCTCTACCAAATTAAAATTCATGCTGAAAGAGCTACACCTTGTAGCTATTATCTCTGTCATGTAAATATATTTACATCCTCATCTGCAATCAAATAAACCATCAGCCAATAAAGTACCATTCAGGCATTTGAATATATACCTAATATTAATGGTTCCTAACCTCTCCAGAGACAAGGACAGGACTGGAGGGACTGATGATAAATTTCATCAAGTTAAAGTAATTTCACTTCTGTCTTTTCCTTTCCATGTCTACTGTGGCCCTGCTTACGAGGCAACATTATTCTTGAACTTTAAACATGTTCTTTCGTACTGTCTGGAATGCAAACGATCTTCAGTGCATAATGACTATTCTTTGGATCAGATCTTGTAAGGGAGAGAAGGGAATTAATTCACAATACCTTCCAAATCTAATCTCCAGCAATGTAGGTGAAATCAAGACTCCACAAAGTCATCTGCCTCTTTTCTTATTTGTACTTCATCCCACTTTCACTTCCCTGTTTCCAAAACACCTCACCTAGCCCCGTGATCATCACCAGTAAAAACTGTACATATTCTCTTCCCACTCCTTATTTTGATTTGTTCTGGTGCCTTTCCTTTGTCAGCCTAGTCCTAGCTTCTATCCCCCATACCTATCTCCTAATGTTATCAGATTTTGTACCCATTTTTCTTCCTCCCTTTTCCCATGTCACTTATGACACAAATCTCGTGTGCCACATTTTCAATTCTAAGCTTGCCTCAGCAGACATCATTACATGTTTCCAACATACTAGTCCACAGGATTCTGCTCTAATGTTCCACAGAGTGGTCAAGGTTACTGATGCTAAGTGACAAACAGATCTAGCTACCTAGGAAGAACTGAAACACTGTCATTGGGAATGCAAAAAGAGGTATTAATAAAAGTTTTAAAACTTGTCCAAATTTGGGCCTATGAAGCAGACAACAAGGATGGATTTGATAAAATCTCCTTCTCCAAGTAATTTACCTTCCTGCTTCAAACTAGGACAGTAAGACTATTTAAAGTAAAATAATATGTACAAATAAGCAAAATACTGTTTTCTCTACTTGAGGTTTCTGAAATATGCATTTTGCTTGAAAATGTCTCTCCAAATATTCAACCTGATGCAGATACCTCATATTAGGAATTCCAACCATTATGCCCTATACTCAGTAGTGTCATAAGCCACTTAAAATCGAAAATTATATTGAGAAATACTGAACAAACTTAACAGACATTTCATCAGTTCTACTTATACTAATTGAATGCAAAATTCTACAATGTATTAGAGTATAAAGTGTTTGAGCTAAATTATGTAAATTCCTAGATTGCTCTATTACAATATTAATTGTTAAAGCTGACAAAAGGAACCTTCTGTCAAAAATATTAAAAATCAAGTGGAGATTTAAAAGTATTTGGCACAAGAACTGCAATTGTTTTCACAAAGCAGCATACACTTATGCCATACAAATCACTTTCAATTATCATTACTGCAGTTAACTAATTTACTGGTCTAAATGATAGGGAAAATTACATACAGAGGTTTTTTTGTGTGGTATTTTAAAACATGCAGGTTATATAAAATAATAAATAATTTTTCTTAAAAAAAGCATTGCAAAATGTACCTCTATTTTTAGACAAGGTTGACAAATTTATGTGTATATATATATATATATGACTATTACACTTTCATCATGTATAAGGAGAAGCACATGTCTAGGAAAGGAGTTTACTACAGTCAACACACTCAGCACAGAGCATCTCTGCTAGTCACTATAAAAGGCTGACAAGAAAGCTGAGGTCTTTCCCTTCTACAGGCTCAGGCAGCTCACTTCTGGCAGAAGGTGGCCTTTATCCTGATTTTTAACTCTAAAATTCTCTGAAACAGGGTCCTGAGCTTCCATCTGAAAATTAAGCACATGGAAGCAGCAACAATTCTAATCAGCATAGATTCTTTCAAAACAGGTTTGATGGAGATGCTGTTTTACCTGGTCACTTGCTAGTTGAAAGGTACATGTGAGATCACAGAAAGCACAGGGTTCGAAACCCCACTAAATAAGGGCATTTGAATACTTGCTCTCCACTTTCAGAAGACTGCCTCAGCGAGCTCGTGGTAACAGACTCTGCATTCATCCTCATACTCTCGAAGCACATCTCCCTGGCACCACAAGCAATCCTGAGATACCCCCCGGTCACAGTGAACACACAGGAATTGCCATAGCTCCACGATTAGGTTATTCATTTGGGAGGATGGAGAACTGAGTTCAAGACCCTGCTATAATGAATGCTTAATTTAGAATACTGAAATGTTCATTGTTGTGGAATCTGCAGGCCTGTTCTCCCATCCCAAAGGGCTGCCTTAATCACTAGGTTACAGAGTTCTTCTCTCCAGCTTAAAAGACATTTAAGTACTTAATTGTAAGAGAACAGCTCCATCATGAAAGCCTCTGAAAGGACTTGTCAATTGTTTAACATGAAAACCTGAATGCAAAACCCTTAGAGAAAGGGAGGAAGAGTGACTCCAGTATCTCAAATATTTCAGCAAAATATTTTCAGCAAAACCATTTTACATCATCTTTCTGGCAGCTCTTTTCTCATCAGCTCATTTTAGGACATTGTCTGCATATAGCCATGGAAAAAGAGATGTGAGCATCCATGTTGAGTTTCCACTCTTTTCACAAACAAGGTCACCAGTGCAAAGGCTCCCTGCAGCTCAACTCACTGTCCACATTTTGTAAGACATGCAAATACTGAGAAGTAGCAAATTATCACCTTATACAGCTATGGAATTTGAAACTAAAAATCCAAAGCAGTTTTCTTCTCAGTACTTGACAGGTGAGGTATGAATACATTGACATTTAAATGCTTGATTTAGATGCCTGCAGGGACATTTAGGCAACAGTATCTCTTTTGCAAATTTGTCTCTTAAATACTTTAAGAAAAACAATACTTGTAATAATGAATCTGAAGAGTTTAATAATAATGTCATCAACTAATCTGTTTAAATTATCTAAGTTACTTCAGCTAACCCGAATAAATATCTTGCTATTAACTCTCAAAAAATCATAGATTCAGAGAATGTTAAGGGGTTGGAATGGATGTCAGAGATCATTTAGTCCCAACTCCCCCCGCCATGGACACGGACACCTCCCTTTAGACGAGGTTGCTCAAGGCCTTATCCAACCCAGCCTTGAACACTGCCAGGGTTGGGGCATCCATGACCTCCCTGGGCAACCTGTTCCAGTGTCTAACCACTCTTACAGTAAACAAATTACTCCTAATATCTTCCAATTTGTACCCATTACTCCTTGTCCTATCACCACAGCTCCTGGTGAAGAGTAACTCTCTGGCTTCCCTGTAGGCCCCTGGAGGTTGATATGAGGTATCCACACAACCTTCACTTCTCCAGGCTGAACAGGTCCAACTTTCTCAGCGTGTCTTCACAGGGGAGGTGTTCCAGTCCTCTTACCAACTTCGTGGCTTGCTTCTGGACTTGCTCCAACAAGGACTTCAATGTCCTTCTTATGCTGGAAACAACAGAACCGTATGCAGTACTCCAGGTGGAGTCCCACAAGAGCAAACTACAGGTATAGAATCACCTCCTTTGAACTGCTGGTCACACTGCTTTTGATGCAGTCCAGGATTTGGCTGGCTTTCTGGGCTGCAAAAACCCAAAACACTTAACTTAAAAATTGAGTAAAGATTGCTAAACCCACAAATGTTCCTGCTATATTCACAGTATTTAAAAGAAGAAAATAATTTGCTCAGTCTATCATGTCTTATACTGCTTGTATGCAACAAATATAAATACAATTTTACAAAGAATAAGCAAATTCTTTTTTTTGTCACAAGTAAGATTTACTAGCTTCCATTTCAGCCTGGTGTTATATAATTACTAATAGCACACTATAAGCAGGCATGCTTTATATGTAGAAAACAAAAACAAAAAAACAAACCCCAAAACAACAAGCTTCAAAGAAGAAAAAGAATCCTACAGAAGTCTCCACCCAAGATATTTTGACACATTTTAGGACCAGTTCTGCTTGGGTCACTGGGCAAACTGCAAAGGTACTGATCCAGCTAGTGCTTACTGCTAATGCTCTGAATGCAGAGTTGAAATAGAAATCCTTTATTAATGATCTCTGATATATTTTTAAAAGATTTTTATGAACAGATAGCCTTCCACTGCATTAAAGTGAAGTAGTCTAGTTTTCACTCACACATGGGTGGGTGGGTTTTAAGAGTAAAAACGTAACTAAAAATGTCTTGTTCCTACAAGAGCACTGTGGAAGACACAAGATGGGATTCAGTCACTCTGCTTCCCTAATAAGAGACAACAAATACACTCATCTATTTTTGGAAAGTTAAACTTTTGACCACACTAATGACTGTGCTTTTCAAAGGCTTATTCTCTTTTCTTCTGTGAGGGGAGTGCTATATGCACGTTCTCACACATTCAGGCACTGATAAAAATCCCTTCGTTTCAAACGGGGATCTGTGTTCTGTTGTCAAATTACTTTAAAGCAGACTTATGTTATATAGACAAATATTCCTAATCACTGTGTATATCTTTGCTTTTAAAAATAATTAAGTGAATCTCTTGTTCAGTACACTCTTAATCACAAAGGCTGAGAGACTGAAGTTCTCAATGATTTGACCCTACCATTAACAGATTAAATGTCCTGCAATGAAAGAGAGGGAAAAAAAAAAACCAAAACATTTCAGAGCAAACAATTTGTATAGTAGAGACATAGAAAACGTTTCCTGATTTCATGAAATCTTTAGTTTGCATGCCATGCTTGGAACTCCAATTCCTTACCAAAAAATAATCAAATAATTCTGCTGATGGGAAAGTTCTTTATAAATCTGTGAGACAGTTGACTGACGAAAGCATTATACAGAATATATAGAAAGAATATAGCTCTTTCTTGATGTCTTTCACTATTTCAGCTCTGTAACATTTCATATAATTAAATAACCACTTTTCATTTTTTCACTATGAGCCCGAATGTAACATTTTCTATACTTATAAGTGTTTTCACAAGACATATATGGCAAAACCCAGTTTAACTGTTCTATTCATGCTCATGATTAATGTGACTTTTGGAGAACAGAGATATCACTAAGAGGCTTGAAAAATCCTATACATCCTTCTTATCATGGCTTTTATCATGAATCTTTGATTTGCATTATATGGCACCTATCATCTAAGCATGCAGTTTGGAAGTTATAAATGTAAAAACAAATCATAAGGTATAGGGATTTCATTATAAAGAATCTTATTTCCAATACTGGGCACTCACTGACATCGTCACTGAATAGGCATCAGCATCTTTGGAGATCAGCACAGTGAGTGAGCCAAATAAATGGCAATTAGGATTGTTATGTGAGGCAACTATTAATAAACCATTAAACAAAAATAAAAATGCTGCAAGCATGAGATGAGACTTCCTGGAAGAGGAAAATATAAGAAACTCTATGTGAAGTTTTTACTTGCTACATAATTACATATCTTAGATACTTGGTCATCACTTATTCATTATTCATATTTTTAAAGTAAATAACTATAAACTGAAAATAATCACATATGGTGCAGAAGATAAATCTTTCATACAGTTTTAAGCACTGTCATCTTACAGAAAGCAGAGAATAATTACTTGTATGTAATTATTGTAAGTAAGAAATAATTAAAGGTATGACACAATTTAAAGAAATTGGACAGGACACTAAAAGGGATTTCATAACACTTAGGTTAATTAAACTATAATATAATTTTCCAAAGGAAGTGATTATATTTTTTAAAATACCAAGGGAGGCAAGGAAGGAAAATGTGGTATATGTGTATACCTACACAGTAGTATTCCTCTGCTTGGGCTTCCAGGTTGCATCTATATAGACTTGTGGAGAGAGACAGGAACTAACTGCCCAGGCTCACAGATCTGAGCTTTTCCAGATCTTCTACTAGCTAACAGCTAGTGAGCATTCAGTCCATGGGACCAGTTTAGAGCTACTCCAGAGTGAACCCCTCTGGAGCACATGTAACTAGATACTGAGGCTCAGCAGCATCTATTGCGCTATCAACACTGTTTGTTGATGTTAACTTAGCCACCAATGGCCACCTATCAAAGCCAAAACTAAAAAATGGCATATGTAAGCTTGCACTCTGCACTGTGAAAACACAACCAAAGAGTTTTATTTTTTCTCAGGAGCAAACTCATTTGCATCAGCCTAAACTACTGACGGAGTCAGCTCACATCAATCTGCAAAAGGTTATGTGGATTTTCTGTCAGCAGAGTTTGAGTTATCGGCTTTAAAGGCTGCTGTAGCTGCAGAAGTCAGCCAGCTGTGGTGGGCTTTCCCTATGATGCCTCATCCCCAGACAGACTTCCCTGGCTGTGATGCTGTGGCATGAATGGCACTTTGAAGAGAGAGTAAACCTAAAGGACACACAGCCTCAGAATGGTTCCATCACTCCAGTGCAGTGCTCAAGACTGACTGGTAAGCTCAGCTGGCCTCCGCAGTTTTGTTATCCAATTTACAGAAACCTTCAATGACAGCTGTGAACACATTCACACTGCAAAACAGTTATTACTGCACTTGAAATAAGAAGCTTACTTAAGTTTTAAACTCGGTATTTGTAACAATAAACCTTACCAGAATGTAAAGAACAGAATATCCTGAAAAACAAGAACTTCTCATTGTTCAGATACGTCCACCAGCTGCCTAGGCTTCACACTACTTTACTATATTCACATCTATTTCAAAGCAGTTTGGAGGGAATCCAAAGAGCTACCAGATGCTGTTTGCTGTTCCCCAAAGAGAACCACAGATTATATCATAATAACAGACTGCAAATCAGAATTAAAAGTGATACATCATAAATCCCTTTTTATGGTTCCACTCTGTGCTTTGAGGTTTCTAAATATGATTTTTGTGGGGTTTAATATGTGCTTATATTTTTTTTTGTTTTCTACAGCTGGTTTCTTTGGCTATCATTCATGCTGCCCAAATTGCAGACAGAATATTCTTCCTCATATTGACCTCTACAGCACTGCTTGCTGAGAGCATATTTTAATTTAGATTTCCAATACTGGCACAGACAAGTGTGCAAGGGTTTCTTGCATTCATAACAGTGGAAGGTGCTAGTAAGCACTCACAAGATGTGACATTAGACACATGCAGGCCTAGCACAAGTCAAAATGAAGATAATTAATCTCAGTCCCACTCCAAGAGAGACAATGAATATTTCCCTCTGATCTACAGACAAATGTGTTTTGAGTAGGACAAATGTCTGTATTCATAACAGCAGAAAATCCTAAGCAGCGTGAGATCCGTCCTTAGATCTAGTAACACCACAAAGTAATGCTTGGTAATATTTTACTGGAAATATTTTTCCACTCATCATATATCTTCTCATCAATGGAGAAGTAAAAGAGAAATATACTAAAACCTTCCAAATTCCTTTTTACTTGGAGTTTTTTCCTAAATGACACAGCAGACCAGACTCTTTGAGTGCTGAGATGATCCTCCTTATATTATTCACATGACCCAAACTGGTTTTTTCTCTCTATATATATTTCTCTTCACTATGCTCCTCACTAGGTAAATAAACACTGAAATCATGTCCAACACCACCCTACCCACCAAAAGCATCAGACAGCATTTCTGAAGCAGTCACATTTGAAAAGTCTCCAAAACAACCTATGAAGCTACTGGGTCATTTTGCCTCTCTTCTGAAATAACAGAAATAATGTTTCTCATCCTTAAAGGAGAATTTCTAATTTAAGAAGAAGAGATCTCTTTTGCGGTTTGAATTGTGATCCACTGCTCTCATGAAAGTATGCTACAAGTAGTCAATGCCACTTTATCACTTCTGGTCTTATTCAGTATCTCTGCTCACAGAAGAAAAGAAAAGGTACATAATTAGCAAACAGCATGACTTCTGCATATCACACATCAGGAGCGCTGTGATGTCACGCTCCTACCATTCTTTCACATACCAGCTTCTGTAGGCTGATGTGGTAATAACAGACTTTCAATTCACCAGCAGTAATAGGAGCACTGAATTCTTAGTACAGCAAAATCACAAATGAAAAAAAGGAAAACTATGAATGTATTAAGATTAGCGAAGCCTCAGACTTAACTGAGATGTCATTTTTTTTTTAAATGTTAATACTGGAAGACAATACTTCATAATAGCTGTTCTGCCACCCACAGAGTAAATGCAGATATATCAGACAAGTACTGAACTTTTAATAAACCAGTCCATTAAGTACTCAAAGAACTCGTGTGTATCTATGTTACAGCTTTCTTTACACTTTCTTTGCATCAGAGAACACCTGGAAGACTTACATTTAAATTTATCAGCTAAGTGCAAGGTTGATACAAAAATAAAAACGAAGAGTAAAGCACAAAAATTCTTTGCAAGCACCAGTGTCATGATTCATTCCCCTTCCTGCAACTACTTATGCTACACCATGTCTCTTCTTGCTTTCTCTCCTCCTCCTTGGCTGTTTTAATTAAATTACTAATTTTAAATCAATTCAAGATGACAGTTCCAAAAATTGCTTTCCTTTGTAATTCTATTTTATTACTATTTTACCGCTGTTTTCTACTGCATTATACCCTAACCCCTGTATTATGTCTTCTCCATCTTCTATCTAAAAACTACTCGGCCTTCATACTCAAAGTTTTCTATGACATCAAATTGGGCTGTGAAATCTTCCTAAAAGCTTACTTTTAGTAAGCTTTAGTGATACCTTTTAGTAAGCTTTAGTGATACCTTTATACCTTGTTTTGGGGAGACAGGATTGTGCGGTTTTGGGTGGCTTTTTTCTGGGGGGTCATGGTGGTCGTGTGGCTCTTTGATGCTATTATTGTAATATTACACTTCACCATCGTATGATGCATTAAAGCAAATATGCCCCTTCACTACAAACATTTTCAGCATACTCATTTAAAAAAACCAACCAAACAAAAATAACTCACAAAAACCCCCCAGATTAGTATCAAGAAATTTGAAAGTTAGTTAGTTTGTCAATTCAAATGAAATATACAGATTTCTCTCAAATCCATTAACTGTCATTTCTAAACTATCAGAATGTGTTTCTTCCAAAACATTAAATGTGTCTTTCACATAAATGCATCATATATTTTTGGGAAACAATGAGTCAGTAATATTAATTGAATACTGATATATAAAAGGAAGAAGTGATAGGGTAACAGATTTGCCTTTTATAAAAATAAATGTGAGATGACATTTGCTAAGTGAAATTTCTATAGTACACTAGAAAAATCAGAGTACAAATCCTTTTGCTTTATCACAGATGCAATAATATTGTGACAGGAAAAGTCTACGGCAGATTCCTAGCAAAAATAACCCATTAGCTCCTTATGGTTGGTTACTTCTTTCAGCATTTTCCTTCAAATATGTTACTAGGGCTGCCAGTTGTCATGACATGTTATTTATGAGGCATATGTCTTTTGTTAAGCACTGTTCTTTTTATCGATTTTTTGACAGGTTTTACTTACTGCCAGATAATATACTAGAACATTTTACTGGCATTGGTCATGTTAGAACTGTAAATTAAAGCATTGTGATAAGGAACTGGAGCATACTAACTGAAATTATAACTGTTAGAGAATAGGAAAATTGTGATATTTGATTTATTAGGAAAATAAAACTAAATTTATTACAAAACACAGCTATTTGTGATAAAACATGCCAAAATAACAATGTCAAAATTATTCATCTTCATCAAAAAGAGAATCTTCTCATAAAGCAATGTATAATAGCACTAATTATATCATTATTAGACAATTTTTTGTTTCATTGCTCCAAATACTTCAACTTAAAGTGTATTTACTTAACAGGACACTAAGAACTTACATTAACCTATAGATATAAAAGAGGGAAATTTTTTTCAATCTTTTCTTCTTTATTTCATTACCTACGCTACAAGCAGAGCAATACATACCCAGGTGGAGTACTGTGTTAGCTGCTAACTTGCAGCTATGTGCACTTACCATGTGCTGTCTGAAAACAGTGCTCCACCAGGCTGAGCCAGCTTCAGTACCTCTTCTCTGTTGTGTTATGCAAACCTAAACAAACTTTATTCAAGAAGTTTCTCACTTTTTAGAGAATGAACAGAACATGCTAACATTTAACATACTAAATATCCACTAAAAAAATCTTTACATCAAATCAACATACCAATAATTCACCAGTGGAGGTTTTATCTAATTACTTCACTGACACATCAGTGATATCCTATGATTATAAGGAGCAATAGCAGAGAATACATACAAATTGATATACAAGGTCTAATAAAGACAGTATAACTCACATAGAAATCTGTAAAGCCATCACTGATGATCCAGGTCAGGTCAATTCAAGGTAGAACAGGTATGCCTAACTAATCTGGTAGTCATACATTGTGACAGCAGTACAGAAATACAACAGTCAGTAAAGCCTAGGTGATATTTTAAATGTTTTCATAAAGCTATTCCCGTTTTCACCCACTCAAAAAAAAAACCCAAATGAATGAAACATCAGCAACAAAAAAATAGACTTCTCTAGTATTGCAATTCCCCTTAATTGTAATTCCACTTATTGTCTCTTTTTTTTTTTTTAAAAAAAAATCTTTTTGAGTCTGGTGGATACAATTAGGCCAGAATTAATTAGATGGAAGAACTAAAGGGATAATAAATCTCTTCACAGTTCTAATGCAATTACTCCAATTTAGCAAACAGTCTAAGCAGAAGGTTGAGCTAGCTCAAATTCAATCAAATTCAATTTAGGAGGTCCTACAAGGCCATAAACTGGCTCAATCTCAAGACACTTATTCTGGCTTTTGGAAGCTCAGTGCTGCTTAAAGTTTTTTCTAGCCTGGAAACTGAACTCACCTCAGAGGTTTGCTTGATGAGCTCATTCACTTGTATATACATGCATATGTTGCATCTATATGACCTTGCATATGTTCAGCAAAGAAACACCTATCAAGCAGAAAATGACCTATAATTATTACATCAATTTAAAGACTTTCTGAAAATATTTCATTTCAATTAATGCAACCATGATGCAATTTTAAGGCAAATCAACAAAATCTCCACACCACTACAGCCTCTGCTAGTTACAAGGCAATAGCTGTAGAACTCCCAAAATGAGTTCTCTGGCGGCAACTTGGCAATTTATGGGGTCTCAGGAAAGACACCTTCAGGAAGGTAATATTCATGGCTGTGCTGCTACCTCTGCATCTCTTGCAGAGACTGTCTTTGAAAGACAATGGAGGGGGACGGGCAGTGGCAGACCTATCAGGCTTTGTAAGATACATCTTAGTAACGCCCAAGAATTTGTGCATTGATGAGTTCTTTGAAATAGCCTCTTTCAATATACTTCTCGTCTTTCTCCATGCATTTAGCCCAACATCTTTGCGAAGTTCTCTTGTGATTTCTTGGTTGGAGGCCTGTTTTCATACCTTCTGTTTTGGTAAATATAATTGTAAGCATTTTTTTTCCTTCAACAAGAAGTCTGGAGCTATAGAAACTCCAGAGACCAAAGTGGACCATTTTGCCTAAAATTACAGACTCTCCCAAATTTCCATAACTAGGCCAACTTTTCATATATGGTTTGAATTCCTGCTTTGAAATTTACCTTAGCATTTTTAATCAAGCTCCTGGTTTATTCAAAGGAGAACAATATACTTCTCCAGAGTACAATTCAGCACCTTAAATTAGGATTCTGCTCAAGAGTTGCTCTCTGGAGAAGCCATGTTCTCTCATATACTTTGAAGAGATCCTAGGGAGATTAGTGAGGTAATTTAACCTGCTAAATTAGATACTAACAGTCATGCCGCATTGATGTCTTCTCCAAAGTCTGAATATAGTGCAACTCCACTTATATATTTCAAATGCAAGTTGGTTGTGTTGCTCATCTGCATTTAAACTGTTCTCCAAGGCAAATAAAACTGTACACGCCTTACCTTTACATGGACATCTTGTTAAATATAATGATTATCATTAATATCTCTTACAATATTGGTACTTTTAAAATGGCTCATAGCTCCATAGTAATCTCATATATCGTGTTTGGTGACATACTCAATGATTAAAATTTTCTTAGGACTAAAAAAAAAGATAAAAGACCTCAATAGATGTTCTTATTTAATACTCATTCGACTGATTCACAGCTACTGCAGTTAGCTAGAAAATTAAAGACAAGTAGTCTATTCCCCCAAAATGAAAAAATTAAAAGTTACAAGTATCCTAAAGCAAAAACTTTGGTAGGTCTTGATCAAAATATCTGAATCTATAGATAATCTGTAATGACATATAACAACATGAACCTCATTTACCTAACCTCAAGAATAGAGGAAAGAGAAAGAAAATGAGTGTGCGAGAAAGAAACCACCTGAACAGTCAAAAGCACAAAAAACAATTAGCAAAAAAGAGTTGTATAATTAGACTAAAATATTTCTTTTCTACTGCCTAAAGCTTCTTGGCACACCACAAATCCAAATTTATTCATGAAAATATTTTTTATAATAAAAGTTACTTCATCAGACATGTGACCCCAGGTTTACACTTTCCCTGTCCCAGACAAGAACAGAACTACTGGCAATAAACTGAAATCACTTTCTGAGGCCTCACTCCTGCAATGTCAAAAACCATAAGAGAAGTACAGGTGCAATTACTTCGGAAAATGAGGCTGCCTCTTTATCCTTGGCCATCTCTCTCCCTGCTGCAGCCATACCATTATTCTAAAATGGTATGTCAGTTTTTCAATTTACATCCTGATCTTGGCCATAAAATGTTTCAAAGCCCATCTAAGGATGCATATGATTTATTGCCCCACTGTAATCTACGTCACATTAAATTAAGTAGTAATATAATTCATTACTTTTTTAAGACTAAATACTTCTTCATATATTATTCTACTGGAAATAACAGGAATAATTGAATCCTTGACATAAACTCTAAGAGAAACATGAATATGGGGATTCTGCATCTATATTCCTTACACTTAGCAAATTACAGAGAGAGAGCTACTTTTATATTTACTTTCTGTGTTATATAGTGTGTGACACAACATGTGATAGGACACGGGCGAATGGTTTTAAACTAAATGAGAGAAGATTTAGATTGATATTAGGAGGACATTCTCCACTCAGAGGGTAGTGAGACAATGGAACAGACTGCCTAGAGAAATTGTGGATGCCCCATTCCTGGAATAGATCTAGACCAGGTTGGAAGGGGCCCTGGACAACCTGACCTAGCATCAGGGTGGCATCCCTGCCCAGGCAGGGGTTTGGAACTAGATGATCTTTAAGGTTGCTTCCAACCCAAGCCATTTTATGATGATTCTATAATATAATCATCAAAGGAGAGCTGTTACCTTCCCAAATTCTAAAAGAGAAAAAAAAAATTAATGAAAGGGTCAGTTATGAATCAATTATGCATTAATAATTCACTATAACAACATAATGCTTTATTTTTATGCAGCAAACAAACTACTCTGAAGTTTTTCTGTAGCTTACCATTTCTTTTCCAAGTTCATATTGCAATATTATAACTGTCAATTAATGATTCAAGAAGAAATATCTCATACAACAAAAGTACAGAAATTGGGTCCTCTGCATACCATCTCACAGTGTTTCACTTGAAGAACAGTAAAAAGATCAGTGTTTACAGAGCCACTCTGCTCTCTACTCTGTTATATGGATCTGAATCATGGGTCATCTACCGCCACCACCTGCGACTCCTAGAACACTTCCATCAACGCTGCCTCCGTATAATCCTAAACATCCACTGGTCAGATTATGTGACCAATACATCTGTTCTAGAACAAGCAGCAGTCACAAGTATTGAGGCCATGTTGCTGAGAACACAGCTGCGCTGGGCAGGGCACATCTCAAGGATCAAGGACCACCACCTCCCTAAGATCTTGCTTTATGGTGAACTTGCCACCGGCTGCTGCATGAGAGGAGCCCTGAAGAAGAGATACAAGGACTCTCTGAAACAACATCTCAGCCTTGGCCATACTGATCAACATAATTGGTCTACTCTGGCCTCCAATCAGGAGTTCTGGAGACACACCATCTATAATGCTGCTGATGCTTTTGAGAAAGCATGCAGGATCACTCTTGAGGAGAAAAGACACGATTCTTTCTTGCTGAAAGAATCGTGCCTTGTAGAGTTTACCACCTAAGGAGTCTTTCTGCTGCGCCTTTTGCAACCGGACGTGCTTATCTCGTATTGGCCTTTTTAGCCACCAACGCACTTGTAACAAACGTGGGTAGTGCCCTTCCCAAATCTTCGTTCGCGAAGCCCAGCCATGATTGAATCTGTTACAGGTACAACCTTACGCCATTATTCAGTTTTGTATGCCTCAATCACTATCTGGCTATCTAATTGACTTTATATTTAGTTCTTCTCTGTTGCTTAAATAACTGCTGTAGCAACTCTACATTTTTCTTAGTAAGGCTGAGAAAAAGTTCAAAAATTGAATGTGTGTACTAGAATAGGACTACCATGACTCATATCTAGTGATGACACAATAGCTGCAGACGTAAAATAGCCTTATGATTATGTTAATGGACTTCCAGTTCCTCCATAAGAAGTTAAACAGCTCTATCTGTTTGCACTGTATTTACAACTGAAGTATGTCAGATCACTAGCAAGACAACCCAAATGATATTTATAAAAAGACTCAAGAGTTCTTTTACACTGTAGCGAAGAACAAATGGAATAATATGAAACAGGTGCCAACACTGCCATGCATCCAATCCAGCCCCAATTCACAGTACAGCTGAGGAGAAGAGCAACAGAAGGTAACACTGATCCAATGTCAAGTGTCAAAGGAGTGTGGAAGAAGTAGAAGCTCTTATTAAAATGTTCAGCCCACAAAATCACTGCTGCTTGAAACACCTCTGCATGTGCTGTGCAGCTGACACCCTCACCCTAATTAGACTGGCTACTTAAGGATGTCAGCAGCTGCATTGCTTCCTTTCCCCTCTACACTAAGAGTTTCTATTAACAGGAAGGTTTACGAAGACCTTGTAAGAGAAAAAACATTTTGCAAATCCATCCTCAGTACTCTATGTCTTACTAAGACCCTAAGAAGTGCTTGCATAACCAAAACCACAGCCACAGAAATCAACAATTGCTGCAGTTATGGCAACATATGTGTCACATAACCACAGAAAGCGGCAATCCCTGAATTTCAAAAATAGTACAAAAGAACGTCTGAAAAATGCACAGCATTAATAAAGGTGAGCATGCAAAAGCAAGATCATGTCTCTGTTAAATAGGAAGAAGGTGGAATAAGCAAGGATAAGGTGAAATCACAATTTTTTCTAGAATGAGGAGGAGAAAACTCTCTAAAGTGGTTTAACATGTTGACTAAAGATATAATATTACAATCATTTCAGTGAGACTTTATCAAGATACACTTGGAGAAGAAAAGCTCTAAGGGACAAATATAAACCACAGAAAATACTGACTATATACATATAAACCACAGAAAATACTGCAGTGTTAATTGCAGGAAAAGATATGAGAAAAAAAATAAAATATACTGAATGTGAACAGAATTACAAAACTAGCAGTATATGCTAAAGATTGTACACAGGGAGGCTGTACAGAGATTTTTAGTGGAGCAATTATCTTTCTGATTGTATTGATATAGATAAACTCAGAGTACTGTAAATATGCTGTTAATATTTATATTTAAAATAGTGATAACAAGAATGCAGAAAAGTAAAGAGTTATGCTGTAATGCAAGAGCAGCAAGTGTGATAAAAATTATAAGGCATACAGTATAAAGAAACAGGTGGGGAAATTAGTTAATATACACTAGATAAAAAAATACTATTTAAAGAGTATAGTACCTTATAAATACGTAAAGAGAGCTAATGAAAATGATGAAAATATATATATAGTAGTTACTGTCAGAACATGAAGAAATGGCCCTTGAAGTATGAGAAAAACAAGCATAAATAAAATGCAAGCATAATTAAATACAAGCATATTTAGTGGAGCTAATTGGCTAATTTTGTTGAAAGAAAGGCAACAGGGTCACCATCTTGGAAAGTGTTCACAAAAGATCTGGAAAGAGGCAGCGGGGGAGTCTAATGAGTATTCTGTAGAAAGTCATAAATAACGTCGAAGCATTGGAATGGAGTCTTTGAACCAGACTCTCCTTCCAACCCCATCATCCACAAATGCAAGCACTGAATTACAGAGGATGAAGAAAAAAAGGGCTCTTCAAAGACAGGTGAAGTTGTCATAAACATGGGGGTAAACAATACACAGGGTCAGTCCTGCTTCTATGGACTATGGTAGCATGAAAACATGACAGGCAAAATATGAAGAAAAGAGCACAGTAACATTAATCAAGAAACTGTTTTCAGTAACGTGAAATGAGGTAACAAGTTCTATCTAGAAATAAATGTAAATACCCATGTTGAATCTTTTAATTGAATTATAGAAATATTCACAGCCAAATGTCTGCCAGACTCTGCATCTGGCCTTAATTAATTTTCTGACACTGGTCATATTTTGACTAGGAATTTCAGGCTCAGAGTTCAATCCAGGAGCCAGGTAACTTAAAAGGGAAACAGGTTTCTAAATATCTTTGAGGATCTAGTCCCTCCTCCAGCTCTTTTTGCTCCAACTTAAAATATAAGAATGAGGAAAATGGTGCCATGGAGCCATAGTCACTATGCCATCACTTCATCTTGAGTGTATACACATCTTGGGGGAAGAGTCAAAATTTCATAGTTATAAATCTTGGCTTGTAACTTTTTGCACAACACAGAGATCAAACAACATAATGCTTGTTCTTAAAGATCACCTACAGAATGAAAAAACCCCACACATTTTCTTGTACTGGTCATACAGACAAAGAAATGGTAACAACAAAAAGCATAACTTCCGATAGTTTAAATAACTTAAAAACAAGAAATGGAAATAACCCTATAAAAACTGCTGTGCCATTCAAAGCAATGTTCTAGCTAAAGAATATTTAGGGCTTTCCTTATGTGACATTTACCAACGGTCACAAACTTACATCTTAAGTTCACTCTAACAAATCAGTTTGCCAATCAAGACAAGTGGTTTTGGAGTGGATTTATGAGGGAGAAGTCCATGAAATGACTACACTGACAGAGCACATACCGCAAAGAAACTGCACTTCTCAGGAAGGTTATTACATAATATGCTATCATTGTTATCTGAGTCTTAGCAAACTTGAAGTATAGTAACTATTTCAGCAGTGGAAATAATACAACCTCTTGGGTTTTTTCTTTGTTTTTTAATTACTTTCACACTCCATTCACTGCAAGCATTTTCTGTAACACTACGTCAGATCATAGAAAGATAATCACTTTCAGAGATAGCATGAAACAAAGGTTTGTATCATACCCAGTCTCTGGAATTTCAGCCCATTTCCATAAGAGATGGTACTGCTCACAATGTAACTGGCTGAGAGACTATAATTACTCCTGAAACCATCTTAGAAGCACAATTAGAAATTTAAATAATTAGCTGCACAGATAATATTAGTTATAATTGTCTTTTATTTCTCAAGTACTGATTTAACTTTTTAACAGATAACTTTTCAAGCTACAATTTAAACTTCTTTGGGAATGTCAATTTGACACATGGCGAAGAGCACTACAAAACTATCTAGTAAAAATCATGTATACCAAAATAAGTATTTTTATGATCCTTAAATATCCGAAGTTGAAAAGTAATATTTAAAAATGTAATGTCAACTGGCAACACTAGAATCTGCTTTTTACAAGTCCCATTTATATAGTTTTACCAATCTCATCATTGTAATCTAGGCTTTGCTACTATTCCTATTCCTCTCTCAGAGCTCCTCTGCTAGTCGCAAAGTATCAGAAACTGCTTAATATTTTGAAAATCTTCCTACTCGGTGGGACAGAAATTCAATGCAAAACAACAGCAGACAGTTTAAAAATATCCCTAACCCTAACAGTGATAACATACTTCTAAGATTCCTTGAATAATAAAACAAGAAAATAATACGGACATTTGGCATAGAAAGAAAAAAAAAATATGGTGAGAATACAAAGATGATGTTCCAGCTGAAAACGGTATTGGTTTCCTTGTGCATTTAAAATGAAGTTGAGAGAGAGACAATTTTAGAGTAGGTACGGGGACAAAACAGATGCTCTTGGTTCTCACAAATATATTTCTAGATTTGTATGCTTACATCAAGGTTCTGTTGAAAAATGCAGAGTGAATGTATTACTTTTTCTTTTAATTTGTGGCAGAACAGCCATGACTCTTGTTCTTTACTGAGTGTCATTCATTTTGATACTTATTTATTTAAACTTATTGATTTTTTTTTTTACTCCACTGAGTAATTAATTTATTTTTCTAGTGTTCTAGGAAAATGGAATCTTCTTATATTTAAGTCATCCAGAAGTTTTATATTTAGTCATGCAGATTTTGACTGACTATAAATGTTCTTTCAGGTTTTCAGAATTACAGTAAATTACTTGTATAGGTGAGGTGGTGTTTTTTGTTTGTTTTGTTGTTTTTGTTTGTTTGTTTGTTTTTGTTTTTGGTTTTTTTTGTTGTTGTTGTTTTTTGGGGTTTTTTTATTATTAGTCTAACTTGATGTCAACAACACTAAATCTAAGTACCAGTTTTCAAGGAATCATCAAAGGAAGGGAAGGGCATCAAGGAATTTATCATGTTGGCAAGCTCAGCATCTTTCAGTTCTGCACAAAACAAATAAAAATTAACATCTCGTTAAATTTGTTGGGATTCATTATGTGTATAACTGTGTCATGGTTTAAACCCAGATGGCAACTAAGCACCATGCAGCCACTTGCTCACTTCCCACCCCATAGAGAATCAAAGGGTAAAAGTGAGAAAATTCATGGGTTTAAATAAGAACAGTTTAATAACTGAAATAATGATAATAGTAATGCTGATGATAATAAAAATTTAAATGGAAAGGAAAAGAACAATAAAAAAAGAGAGAGAAATAAAATCCAAGAGAGACTTATGATATAACAGAAAAACAATGACCAATGCACAACACCATATGGTATGGGATATCCCTTTGGCCAGTTGGGATCAACTGTCCTTCCTGTGTTCCCTCCCAACTCCTTGTGTGCCACCAGCCTCCTTGCTAGCAGGTTGGGGTGAGAGGCAGAAAAGGCCATGACTCCATATAAACACTGGTCAGCAATAATTACAACATTCCTGAACTATCAACACTGTTTCCAGAACAAATCCAAAATACAGTCCCATACCAGCTACTAGTAAGAAAATTAACCCTACAATAGACAAAACCAGCACAAGCTGGAAAATATACTTTTCTGAACTAACTGAATTTATCTTCCTCTGCTTCCCTTTCATAACTGTTTAAATCCTTACACTGAGACAAAGAATGATACCTTATTACCTATGGTTAAAACATAAAAAAATTCATAAAACAACTGACTGGGCAGTGAGTGAGTTGAACTACATGAGAAATATTCAATACAGCTCAATTCACCAATTTCTTTGGTAAATCTAAATCATTCACATATAATTAATTCTGAAACATGACATTTGCACAAACCTACCAGATAACTGAATTCAGAAACCAGAAATGAAAAAAAATATTAGTTTTATAAAAAGCCTCTCTTTTCAATCACAGATATGGCAAAGAAATATAACTTTCTGAAGTAAACAAACAAACAAAAATTCATTTGCATTTTCTTTATATTTGAAATACCATTTCAAATGAATGCTTCTTGTCTTTGTGGATCACAGGCTTTGTCTGTTCTCCCATTAAGCTAAAAACACAGATTCACAAGTGAGGACAGAACAATGTCTTTCCTTCTCTTCCCCTTTACTCCAGCTCTTTCCCACAAGCATACTAAATAGTAAAGCATTTCAAAGGCAGTACAAGAGCTGCCAGAACAAAAATATTATCACGTTAGAGAAATATTCACAAAAGATTTTTATTGGAGCAGTGAAACCACAGGTAGTAAAAATTATAGCACTAGTACAGTTTGTGCTGCACGTTGACTTGCTTATCCCACCACCTGTTCAAAAGTAAAGGAAGAGACAGAACAAATATTGGCTCTTTATTTCCAAAGATAAACTAAAAGGTGCCAGAAATAAGAAAGCAGAAAAGAAGGAATAACATTTCCCTTGCGCAAGAGCTATTTTTTGAAAGAAGCTAGCCCTTCTTCAGATTGATACAATTCCTCTGTGTATAAATTTTTTAGGAGTGGATATGCCAATGCTGAATGCCTCCATCTAATCATTACATTGTGTGAGATTTTCTAATTTGCCAAAACTAAGAGAGAAAAGTGATTATGATAATTACTTTAAAACAATAAAGAATACAAACTTAATTTCTTTTTCCTTCTTTTAAAAGATTATTCTTGAAGAGAATTCTATAAAGGATGAAATACTTGAAATTTTAAATGGAGATTTTCTGCCTTCTTTTTCCAACATGATCAGCTTTCAAAACATTGAAAGATGAAAACTTGCTGAAAAGCTGCATGTCATATTTTTGGTTTTGGGCAAGTGAATGAAGGTACAGAGGGATGCCAAAGATAAGATTAATATATTTGCCTTAACTCCTAGCAATGAACATGGATATAAAGCATTATTTCTTATATTATTTATTTTTAATATGCATGAATATTTTAGTCTTTGTAGTGTCAAGGTGTCAGTGCCTCCACTCGACACTCACTTAGTGAGGCGCAAAGTATTACATCAAAATGTCAGAAAGACTTTAATTTGGGGTTGAGAGATGAATCGTTCTCTTTCTTCGTCAGACTTCTGGATCTTATGGTCAAGCAAACAGCTCAGCTGCCAGACATGCCCAGAAAACAGTAACAAAGAAGAGCATAAATTCCAGCTCCGTTCTAACTTTGGAAAAAAAAAGTCTAAGCTATCATGGAATGTAGTAAGTAAAGCACATTAGTTTCCAAATTTGGAAGACGATATTCTTCTAATATGTACTTTTTTTCCTGATCAGCAACAAGCACACATTTTTCTTCTTGATGCTTTAACCAGTCTGCTTACCTTTTTTCTTCTAAGGGACATCAGTTACCAACTCCTGTGTACTAATCACACTATATTAATACAGTATAACCTAATTCAAAGTAATATATTGAATAATGTGACTGTATAATTTAAAGTATTTCTAAATTGGTCTAAACCTTCTAGTATTTAAAATATTTTATGCCATAACTTCCACTCTGGCACATTTTCAAAAGGCATTGCTGTTGATGTCACTAGAAGTGAAGCATGTAGCATTCCTATGCATCTGGGTCTAAATTTTTTATGTCTGACTATAACTCTTCAGAAGAAAACTCAGTTGTGATTGATAATTTTCTTTCATAGAACTGGACAACCACGGCAAGTGTTCCAATTCAAACTAAGGATACAGGATAAGGAGATTTCAGTTTTCAAGTTCAATGAAGAATTAACTTTGAATGATCTTTTCTCCTGCCAGAGACGTCTCCTAACAGAGACGGTACCTTATAGGTACATTTTTGGGTAAGCAGGATTCACAAAGGACCTGGCTACATTTCAGAATGTTGACAATTCCTCACCTTGGAGCCACTACAGAACTTTACATACAGACTCCCCCAAGAAAGAAAACATACAATGCAAGACCCCATTTTGGCTTTTTTCCTTTTGGCAGAAAGAATGTCCTTCCTTGTTTTCAGCTCATGAAAAGCACCTTGAGGTTAGCATAGTATGGATTACACGTTTTAAATTCAGTGGTGTAAAAAGCATATAGTAAGAAATAAATAAAAAGGAATGTTCCTTAGCACTAATTATCCTCTAATTTTTAGAATGTAATTATAGCAAAAAAGATTACAGTACTTGTAATTACATATTTGGTACCCAGAACAAATTTAAAATCAATGCTGCTCCAAAACTTTTCCGTTCTTTTCATTAATCTTTTCTTATTCATTTCACACACTTATCACACTGAAATGGTTTCTAGCTGTGATCAGTGGACACTTCGGACATCAGGGCTTTTTTCTCTTGTTGAACTAATAATTTAAAAATGTCCAGCCAATTTTTCAGTATTTTCACATGTTGTGTAGGGCAGTGAGGCTCCAATCAAAAATTCTGTAGATAATGAAGACTCTTACAAATGTTTAACCTCTACTTCTTTAAAGAAGTTGCTAAAAAATTACCCTGTAAAAAAGAAGCAACTCTGTGCATTACTAATTACAGAATAAAACTTCTGAAATGAAAATCCAAACTCCAAGCTTCCTGCTCTTACTGTCTGCAGAGTTTATAGATGTAGCTGATTGCTGATCTGCATTAACTGTTTTCCAAGAGGCTTGTTAAAAAACAAAGTCTGATAAACCAGGTAGAGAAACAAGAGGCTCAGGAGAGTCTTAGCAACATACCAAGGGTTAAGTGTTACATATAGGATGCTAATACATAAACTACAGACTGTATCCTCATTTCCAGCTGACAGCAGTGGGTTATGCAGCAGCTGGAGGACAGGATCAGAGCTCTCTCTTCCAGCAGCAAAGAGGATGAAAGATGATTACTTTGTATCATCCTAATTCTTTTGGATTTTGATTTTTACCTTCAACATTTTCAGAAATACACTCTTTGAGAAAAACAGATGGGACTGAAATTAATCCGTATGAAACTCTATGACAGTATTTATTGCAGAATCATTATCCAGTGTCTAGCTCGCCTATTGCAGTGTGCCACCGAGAGCAAGACTGCCTTACCATTCAGACCAGGGAGGAGTAAGGGTGTCAAAGAGTACAAAGGGAAACCACACCAGTATGTTTTGGGAGACTGAAGTGGCAAGCACTCCTGGGACTGGAACTCAGACCAGGCTGGGAGCCCAACCCCCAAATTTCAGTCCACCAGTGAGCTGGTATTTAATTCCACTGAATATCCCATGCTGAGGACTCAACGGCTTTAAACACATGATAACATAATATAGTGGCTTAGTTTACAAGCCTTGAAAAACTCAAGGGAAGACCTTTTGACAGAGCCAACTGTGCCTTGGAGGATGCTGGTACAGTGCTCTGTTACCAGCCTTAAAACTGCCTGTGGCCTTTCTACTTTTTGATACTGCAATGTAGAGACATAATTATCTCCACATTGTAGTAAAACTTAATGAAGGTAATGATAATGTAACTCAATCTTAAAAAAAACAAAACCAAAATTAATAAAAAACATGGCAATCCTTTTACAAAATAACACAATCTTTAGCAAGGGTTCTGCCTGTTTCAAGACCTCATGCAACTTCAGTCATTCAACAGCTGAGGAAGCAGAAGCATTTTAACCCAATTTGAAGAGTGTAGTCAGGATGTCACATTTTATAATATTCATACAAAATACAGACATCAACTAGTTAAAATCAGCTGCAGAGGCCACAGGTAGTGGTGAATGACAACAAATAAATGTGTATTATGATAGTTTTATTCTAAAATACTAAGGATATTTCAAAAACCTTTTGAAGCTACTGAAGAGATTTATTTGATTCTCATTTGACGGTAGTAAGTAAAGTTTTGTAAAGTCTCCTTTACATAAAGGAATAGAATTATCTGTGACCTCAACATTTCTTCTAAACAAATCCAAGCTTTACTATTTAAGTATCAAAAAACCAAACCAAAACACAAAACGAAAAACACCAAAACAAAATAAACTGAAAAAAGGAGAATCATCATGTGTTGGTATTCTGTCTCTCTCTCTCTCCTTCCAATGTGCTACACTTTAAATTAGTATGACATGACTTTTTTTAATCAAATCAGAATTCATAGCAGGGAGTGCACAATTTTAAATGGATACAAGGGACCAGGAATTCTTGCTAGAATCACTCCAGTGCCAATGGAACAATTTTGTCACACGCTCTCATATCAAGAAAAAGCTCTTGGCTAGACTCCAACCCTCTATTCAAACAGACAAACACTTCAATTGCTACATTTTGTTCTGTTCATTTATTTTGAAATATTATATTTGGTATGAAGTTTTAGAGTTCCAGAAAAAATAATTTTGTAATATTCCTTAGGGCTTTATGCTTGAGAAAGGCCGAACTGTTCGACAGGCTTCATAAACTTATGGCTTTGAAACAACCGAGTGTTTTACGTACAGCTACTCTACCAATGTTAGATTACTGTTTGCTTTTATATGCAATTATACTACTACTGCATCCCATATACACATCAAAAACACAGCCCAGGCACCAATAAATAATATTTCTGTAGGCAGACCTAAAAGACAGTCATGGTGCACATCAGCTGTCAGCAGCAATGTGATGTTATCACAATTCTCTTGCTCTTTTCCATGCCATGTTCTCTCCAAATGTCTCTGCTAAACGTAATTGAATGGCTCCTGATTTAATTTAATCTGGGTTGCCCTCTATCAGTAACTTTACTGCCCTGCTCACACTCTCTATTGATCCAAAGGCCTAGATACACAACTGATTTTACACCAGGAGATAATGTTGTAATGCTGGTTTTAGAGATCATGTGTTCCAGTCCTGACTAGAATAAAGTATTTGTGAGATGGCAGAGGGAGGTTTTCTGCAGCCCCGTAATGAACTGGATTTGTACTTTTCCAAAGCCTTAGCAATTTGGAAAAATTGGACACGTGGACAGATAAAGAGCAAATTCTTTCACACGTGCCAAATGGACGTGTCTAACCCTGAATGTCATCTTGATCTAGATCAGAGGTGCTAGGCATGTACAAAGAGATAATTACAGAGCCAAAGTCAGACACCCAGTTTTCCATTCCATGGATCAAGGGAGGTCAATCTCTCAACTCCTAAAATTAAAATCCAACTGTTCAAAATGCTTTTATTTTCTGAAAAACTATTAATAATTTCAACAAAAAGAAAGGGTAATACTGTATAGAACTTCCTTTACCAAGGAATCTACAAATTAATGAAAAATATTATTTCATTTTTGGTTATAAAACCATCGGGCTGCAATCCATAAATGAAAAAAAGCTCTAGCAATTTATTCTTATGAAGTCAACAGATACTTTTTTTTATATAATTCATTCAACAATTCACTGTCTATCTCAGGTGCTTTCCTAACCAGTATTTTGAGATTTGAAATTTCTTTTCCAGTTTATAGGGCAAGGAAAAAAGCTAAATAAAATTCTACTAATACAGCTTTTTGACACATTTGTTATTTACCCAGTGGTGTGCACCTTCCTATTGCCCATATAATAAATATCTCCTGGATTTTAATGTTTTAGGCTACCACAATTGTTTAATATATTTATATACTATATATCCATTGTAAGAGAGGCCCACAGATTTGTCTCATTTAAACAGATGAATTCAAATTAATCAAAAGGAAAGTCCAAAACCAAAAAAAAAATCATGTTAGATTCACGTGCTGCTGTCTCAGTGAACCTTTTTTACCAGCAAATCAATAGAAAGCTGCAGGGAACACAATTGAAAAACAGCAGATGATGGGTCAGTCAATTAAGTAACAGAGGACGACAGCAGGTACCCTTTCCATGCTTAAGCTCAGCGCAAGGATGTTGCGAAACACCATCCCTAGTGAGGTTTTTACAATCACATAAACCCCATGAGTCATTTTCTCCTCCAAAATTCTGAGTAAATTTCTATTGGAACTGTTAAAACAATGGCCTGTCTTCTCCCACTTTGGAAAAACAACAAGCCTTGACAAAGACTGAGAGACCAAAATACTGGAGACAAATTTAGTATGCACCTTAGTAAAGTCTTGACATTTAAAAGCATATCTGATGAGGCAAAGAGAATATTAAAGTATTGACCTTTCAGTTTAATTCTGCAGCATAATGTCAGGATCTGGGCTTTATGATAAATTTCTAAATTATACTTCTTCTCCTAACTTCTTTATTGCATCTCTCTTTGCTTATTACTTATTGCTTAACTTTTGCCCTGCTAACAAGTAAAGCCCCTTAATAATCATGAATAGTCTAGCTGAATTAACTGAAAATACAGAGATACAAACAGTTAAGTAAGTAGAAAGGTAGAAGTTATTTTGAAGATTTAGTAGTATCAAGCCAGTTACAATATTAGGATACAACCTGAAAGAAAGAAATTAAGTCAGAATGTACTAGAAACTTTTTCATACTGAAGTAATTAAAAATAGTCACACAGGTAAGGCAAGAAAGAAGAGATGCCATAAGATAACACCTTATTGGATTTTTTTCTATTTTCTACTGATTTTCTGCCGATTGCTATTTAATTTGGTCACAGCCACATAAAAACACCTCTGCATGTAGGTGACATAGAGTGTCCTTGCAATAGGGATGATACATGTTCTACAGTAATGGGGATGTCCCAACTGCTTCAGGAAATGCTGAAACAGCTAGGAAAGGCCAACGTAACTTTTGAAGAACTCCGGTTAGAAAAGAGGAAAACCTGCCAGACTGCTTTGGATTACTGTGCCAGAGATCGACAGCAATAAGTGGACATTGAAAAGCAATAAATAATCAAGGGTGAGCAGGAGGCTCTGAACGGAGGCAAGACATCAGAGGGTGGTACAATGGGGACCAGAGATGGCTGAGGTGGGGATAAGGACTGAAGAGTTGGTGAAATAAGAGCCAAGAGATGTGGCTTTGAGGAGTCCATCAAGACTGAGGACCTCAATAAATAATTGAAATGGTATAGTTCTTTACTGACTCACAGCACGTATTAACCTGTACCATATCTTTCTCGAAGGCACATATTTCAGTATATTGTATATACAGGACTACTCCAAATTTAGAATTCAGTTTTTTGATGAGTCTTCAGCACAACCTTCTCAAGCATCATAAACTGAAACTTCAATATTTTTGTGCTATTCTGTTGAGTCTGTCAAAAATTAAATTCAGCACACTGCAGGTGTTGGCTTGGATTTACATCTTCACCCCAATTACCAAAGTCCATCTTCTAATATTCATGAACTTCAGAGCTACTAACATCCTAGATACTTTTCGAGAGCCCTTCCTGGTGCTGCCCAGACAAAGAGAAAGAAAATATGCAAACTGTAATTGTTTTTTTGCAATCTGCGTTCTCACGTCCATCCAGTTTTAACAAACTCATCATTATTGACAAAAGGTCAAAAACTGCCCCTGGTGAAGGTTGTACCTGATGACTTGTCTCATTGTAATGTTAGTGCTCCATTCACGAGCATGAATCGTTATCTATCACTGCTGGCTAATATTCAAATTAATATATTCAAACAAATGTCTTTTTCCTAATAATATAGAAAATTAAAAGGATGTGTCCATGGTATATTTTCCCTAAAATTTCACGTTTCCTATGTGTTTCATTTTCTTATTCTTTACAAAATTAGTGCCATAATATATTATTACTTATATAAACAACATGAGAATGACCCAAGAATAGCTAATAGTAATTTAATGTCTGTCCTTGAAAAAATCAAATCCCCTCCATTCACAAGTGGTACTTCACTGTAAAATAAGCTAAAGTTTAGGATCTGTTCAAAATCCTATAATGTCAAACTTGAACAAGTCTATGATGCAGTAGTATGAAGGCAGACAAAAGCCTGGTGAAAAATTACATATGAGAAATGTACATTACTGAAAATGTTACCCCTCTGAGCAACTGCTCTCAAAGTACAGTTTTTTTATATTTTTGTTTCACAGCTAACTGGTATAGTCTTTTTCACCCCTCCTTCAATTCATGATTATTGTAACTGATTCTAGATACACTGAAATTAGTTTATAGTGAATTGAAAATGAGCAGAAGTCCAGTGCATTTTACACTACTTCCGTAATTACTTTCATAACTTTTTGTTGTATACATCACTTAACAGCAGTAAGTCCCATCTTTCCTTCTCTCACTTTCACGCTATTTTCTGAACATGCAGAAAGTATTAAGTGCTCTAAATATAACATACCAGATTATAATTTAAACTTCAAGAGTTTCCACTGAAGTATACTACTTCTTTTCACAAAATCACTTGTCAGTTCAAGAAAAATTCCCACAGTTTGCTAAATTCTACTCGCAAGGGAAGTAAATATGATGAATTACAGCAAAGACAATATGTGTGAACAGGATATAGATTTTTTCTTCATATACTATCCATAATTTAAATTTAACATCCTTTTTGAGGAAGAAACAAATCCTTGCTGTTCTTTCACCAGAAACTGAAGGCCAGAAGTGAAATAATCTGTGACTCAATCAATAAAAACAATGAAGGATTTACAGACTGACACCTGGGAAAAGGTAGCTTTACTGATGTAACTGACAGGTTGATGGCAGATTTACTAGCTGTGCAGGACTACAATAAATTTGACTTCAACTGTGGGCAAATCATGTTAAGAAATACTGCCACGTCTAAGAATTTCTCAGAGATGTCCATGTTGTATAATGGCATGTCACCTGAGAATGTTATATTCTTTCATGACCTATTCCTCATCCAGATGATGAAAGAGTCCAATTAGTATTCCTTATTTAAAAGTCCCATAGCACTGAAAAATGTCTTGATTATCTCACATCAGACAACAAGACCGACAGAATTGAAATTTAAAAAAAAAAAGTAATATATTACTCTGGTATATAACATATTACTTATGTAACATAATGCTGTGTTATGTGAAAAAGGCAGGGTACTTGCGTACTTGTGATCCCAAGATAAATACAGTTACTTCAGTATCTTTATGTTCTCCTTGACTTCCCATCTCCATGTGTGGCAAAGTTGACCTTGAATATTGCTAATAGTGATTGACTAAATCCAATTTTTTATAATCATCAAATCTAAAAACTTTTAAGGAAAAAAATCAGGTGACATAAATCACTTCAGTTTCAGGGAAAGCTATGGTTTTATTTCAGCAAATGCTGGGTGGAAGTTAATTCTCTGGTTTCTATCTAGAATATTAATAGTCTGAAATGCCACTTCTGCAAAGCTTATGAATATATAATTTTAAGAGAACTCTTCTGAAGTTAATGGAAGTTCATTTGAATTTATATATACATGAACAAAAGTATACAGGGGATCAGTATTTAAGATCAGAAAAAAAACAGTAATTACTGATGAATGGAAACAGTAAGTCAGTATAGTAACATTTCATGGCTACCCTCATCATTATTTATCAAACTTCATGTTCATTTCTTAATAAAAACAATTAATCCCCTGTTGTTCCTCTCTCTCAAGATTTCATTATTTGTAGCACTGACCACAACACAGGCATTCAAGTAAAGGTTCTCCTGTGGCAAAACGTGAAACAAATCAAACATCTTTCTTCAAAAAGATATTTTTACGGGGAATACACATAATAAAAAGCCAAAACATTTCTAGAAGTTACAAAAGCATGTATTAGAATCCTAGAGTAACTAAAATCCAAATAAATTATCATGAAGTAACCCAGACAAGCCTGAATTACTGTATAGATTAATGTCCACTGCCACAGATTTCACTTCCGATATAATGAAAAGATAAGATTTTTGTTTTGCAGATTTTGCAACTGAAGAGAAAGTTCAGGATTGACCCTCATTGCATCAAGTCTAAACCTTGTGTTCAGAATTTAAGAATTTAAGAGCCATACCTTTTCACTGAATGCTAAGGAAGTTGGGTAATACTAAGGAAGTTGAGTATTTTAAACAAACTTTTAAGTGCTTCCCTGACTACAGATGGATTTGAAGAAAATGTTATTTCTTTTTCAGAAATGGGTCTTGCATAAAATTAGCTCCACAGAGCTACTCTCTCAGCTATATGACTACTCAGCGTAGCAAAGCACTTAGTCATCAGAATCTACCACCAAATAACAATATTTACACAGCAGTGAAGGACAAGAAATGATGAAGAACTTTCTATACAATAAATTTACATTTGTATTGCCTTCAGATCGTCTACTACTACTAGTGAAACATTAGGATAGTATATTTCCAACTATAGAAATTTCACTGTGAATTTAGTCGGGGCACTATTTTTGGTCAAGAACTGATGATCATGTCCCGTTTTGCAATTTGCCTAAAGCGTACAGCATCTGCAGTTTACACACATCATTTCACAGAATTCCTTAAGGAATCTACCATAAGTGATATGAGGACCAAATAAAGCACTGAATAAAATGCAGCAAAAGAGCCACCTCTGTACAGCAAAAATACACTGTTAGAGGTCCTGGTGAAATGGAATAACAACCTGGGTTGAGAATAACTTTAAAATGTATATATTTCATTATTTTCAGTGCAATTTGTATCACAAAATCTGCACGTGATCTCACTCTTAATGAGTAATTGATGACCTAGAAGGAGTTAAATTATACATACTTTCCAAGTTTTCATACTGATACTCAGCTTCCTATTCTTTAAAGTGTGTGTGAAGTTATAAAAACTCCAGACCTCACAGGACTTCACCCACTACAGTAAGTCTTAAGCCCACTCTGTTTCCTCCTCTCAGAACAACATGTTCTGCCACTACCTTTGATTTTCCTTACAGATTAGTCCAATTAATTTCTGAAGCTTTTGTTTAGCTTATCTTCTCCTGCTGTTAATAATTCAGTATGAACATGATCCCCCACCGGAACCTCTGTTTTTTCAAAATACTCTGACTTCCTCTCATCTCTCCAAAAATCTGTTTCTCACACAAATAGCTCAGCTATCTGGAAAATGGCTGTAGTTTAGCTTTCTGTTTGTCTCTTTGATAATATAAATTAATAATAATGCTATTTTAATCATATTTACAATTTTAAATCATCAGTTTCAGTGTTGATCAGGATTTTTTCCTCCCTTGCATTAGAGTATATTTTCCATTAAAGGATTATTCCAGTAATTATTATAAATGAAAATGCATTTTCAATCAACATAGTCAACTGGGATGGGAAAAGAATACTCACTTGTGATTTATATTTTATTTTCTGTAGAAAACAGACGTGGAGATATATGTTGCATGTTTGTGTATGTGGCTGAGTATGAAGAAGAAATCACAAGTCATATTCCTTCTAATTAAGCCATTTTTCTAGCTGACAACTGTCAAAGCCATCCTAGAAAACCATGAATATTAAAGTGCTGTTCACTGGCACATTTGGCATTTTGAAGCTGGGCAAATAGAAGTCATGAAATATGAAAGGAGTGCCCCATGTCATTTTGTAGAAAATGTTGCCATTAAGATGATGTATGGGAAAATTCACACCTTCATCATCACGGAGTGCTGTACTATATTTTCTGTACTACTTTGCCCCAAAAGCATTACTAGTGGCTTACAGACTTCCGTCTTTGGCTGGAAGAAATTTATGAAACATATTAAAGTCAAGATTTTAAATGTCTGTTAATATTGATATATACACTTATCTAAGAATAGTGAATATTTTTATTTATTAGGAAATTCTCTGCTGAGAGAGAATTCTAATGCAGCTCCTTTTCATATCTTCTAACACTGACACTAAGTAATTAGATTAGCTCTAAAAAAAACCCTAATTTTTTTTTTTAAAATTAAAATCCACCATAGAATACAAGAAGGAGAGGGGACTTCTTTAAAGTTCAGACTCAACTTTATCTGTGTTTTGGTTCTCACATTTTTAATCAGCAAAATTCTCAGAAAATTTAAATTCTCATCACAGAACATATTTGCTGGCTCCAACCTGTAAAATATTTCAGAAATACAAATTCTAGGGATATAAAAAATAGATTAATAAAGTCTGCCTGGTTTATGTACCTGAACATGTCACCTAATTTATAACATAGATTAAACACAATAACAGGACTTCTGACATAGTTATCTGATCTATCTACTAGCAAGCAATTTGCAAACAATCTGGATGTCTGCTTTGTCACTCACATGTTTAATACATTCTAAATATCCTATCAAATTCACATTTAAAAGCATGAAACGCATGTGCCTGGCCCAGAAAGCAACAGTGCCCCACTTGGCAGAGCCCTGCTGCCCATGCCCATGCAGTCCCAGTAGCTTGTGTATTCTAAATTTACTTGCTTAAACCTGAAATACAAACGAAGACTGACATTATATCCTGGACTTCACACACACCTGGAAGCATCCTAGAAAACAGTAATGCTTCCAAGAGACCTCAGACCTTCCCACCAAGGGCCCGAGAAGAGGCTTCAAAATACTGTCTCTAACCATCATCACCATCTTTGTGCTACTGTTCATTATTTTGGATAACTTCACTAATTTATTCTCATATCCAAATTAAAGTTCTTATATACAAATAAGAGCTGAGCTGCAATTCAATAGCAATTTTAAAGCATGTAAAGCAGAAACACATCTTTGATGAACAGGTCAAGAAGAAATGGCCTTAAACCGATTCATCAGACCTTGAGAAAGGTCTTCTAATAAAGCTCTGGAATAGACTACACAAGCTCAGGAATTAAGCAGTCAAGTTCAGTGTATTTAGACTCCTTTGGAAGAGGGGCTCCAAAGCTAATACTGTATGAAAAACTAAGGTTCTCTAATGTTCCTTTGTTTTTCCCCACAGAAAAACAGCGTTCTCATTTTCATTCAACACTGTGCACTGTCCTTATTAAGCAAAAGTATTCACTGGAAACCCATAAAACTGCAAAAACTAAAATACTGAACAATTGCTAAAATCCAGTTTAAAATACAACAAATGTATAAAATCATTACTATCTCCTTTCGATGTCTGTATTACAATGTTTCATTTCAGTCCTCTTTCTAGGTACAAATAAATTAGGTACATATTTGTATAAACACAAATAAATAAATTTATTTTCCTGATTTTTCTTCTCAGAGGAAGATATGCAATAATTTAAATCATGTTTATCCATAAGAGGGTTTGGCAGCTTATCTGGCCAATGCTTAATTGGGTTTTCAGATTAAAAGAAAATCTACAAGTTATTATATTCAATATAAGTATCAGTTTACAACACCTTGCGTATAAATTATCACCTTGAAAAGAAAGAAAACTAAGTTTTTTACTTGTTCCAGGGGGAAAAAAATCTGCTTTTCCTGAAACACATTAGTAGCAACATCCCACAGAAATGAGCTTTGATTTCACACCGACAAAGTGAAAAGAAACTTCTTAAATTAGCCAAACACTGAGATTAAAAACACCTTAAAAAATGGACTGAACTTATGTTCACAACAAACTTTTCAAACTCAAGTTCTACTCTGACACAAAGAAAGCAGAGCATCTATGCCTTAGCAGCCGCTAAGTACTATGAATATTGTAATATTCTTTTTTCAAAGTTCATTCCAAAGATGAATCATACATTCTCACTTGCAATCAACTTTTAGACCCAAGAGGTGAATTTCAGATGGTCAAATAAAGTTGGTAGTTGTGACACAAAAATTCTAAAAACTTAATCTGCCATGTTACAAGAGTACACCTTGCTCCAATCTTTCTCTGCACAATCATACCATTGGTGCATCCTTGCATGCAGATAATCTCCAAGTATCTATGCAATTAACTGTTTAGCATACATGATAAATTGAAACCTTTCTGATTTGACATTGACAAAAAGTGCATTATAAACATTTTTTGGGGAACATTTGCATCCATAGCCTGATAACAAGGATTAACTAACAGAAACAGCATCTAATTGTGGAACTGATGGCATTCGACCAATGAAGAACAAAGACTAGATAGTAATAATATAAATATAACATACAACTAGGGGCCTCTGGTGGTCTAGTGGTTAGGGTGCAGGACTCTCACCGCTGCGACCCGGGTTCGATTCCCGGCCCCCCGGGCAGATGGAGCTCGTCANGGCCCCGGCAGATGAACCTCAGGATTAAAGGGTGGGCTCAGTTCAGCGCACGCTGTGTCTCACCTAAAAAATCCACTGCGCAGGCTCGAAGGGTTAATGACCTTTCCCAAATCTTCGCTCGCGAAGACTGGCCATTATAACATACAACTATATATTTTTATACACATATAAATAATAAAGTGACCACAACAGGCCATCTGAGCATATTCAATGGATGCACAAAGAAATGATGTAATTAGTGCTTGCACTAATTTACCTCTTGACTCTTCAAACTCAAAGAAACAGAATTTAGAGTATCACCGGCGGCGATGGCTTTCACAATTTCTCCAGTCTTCTCTGTAGAAATCAACTCACCTCTGTGGTACCACCATAATTTGGAAATTCCTGAACGAACCTGTCTTCCCTTGGCCCTACAATGTAGTTTTACTGAGCCTAACTCTGAAGTACCTGAAGCTGAATAGGCAAATATACATCTTCAGATATACCTATAACAAGCTGCTGTTTCACAGGAAATCCTGTTAAGTCAACCTTAAATTACAGTGCTCCATTCTGAATGGCCATGGCCACTGGATGCACCAATCAGGAATTTCCAGTAAACGGAATTCTGGAAATTTACTGGAAATTCCTAACTGATGCATCCTAGTACAGCATCCAACATTCGCACTCATACCTTTCCCAGGAAAATCCTGTCCACCTGTTCAGTAAGTTGAGCATGCATTAAAGGGCCACAGTTGGACTTGTCTCAGCGGTTTTTTGTTATCTGTATTTATCTGACACAGAAATGATGTATTTCTTATGTTTGATGATTACACTTTGTTTCTTTTTCTTCTGGCTTTAGTTCAATTGATTAAACCAAACAGCAAGAGAATGATGAGCTTTTTGGAAAAGTAATATTACCATTTAATTTTGTTTTAAAAAAGTATTCTCAGCATTGTTATTTGAGCTTAAATCCCCAAGTTCCTGGCACGTCTGCGAGCTATAAATCAATACATCATTTCATCAATGATGATTTAATTAAGATAAAAAGGCAGTCAAGTATTTGTTCCTTTATCTAACAAACAGCCCCTAGGACTTTGTGATGACATCCTGTATGCTACCAAAAATACACAAAAATAGAACAGAGAGCTGCTTAAATATGCAAGGAGATTTCAAATGACATGGATTGGAATAAAGGACCCTGAAGATACTTTTGTGAATAAAGACACTAACATTTAGCAATTGGTTTATCAAATCCTCACTCCTTGTAAATGTACTCCTTAAGTTGATTTTAAGCTGACATATCCTAAAAGCACTAAGTTAGAGGTCTATCATAAATGCAGACAGGAAAAACATCCCTTTTGCTGCACTCCATACAAAATGATTCCTGACCTTTTGGCTTGATAAAATGATCTGCAATAAATACTTCTCATGTTCCTATATCTTTAATAATTCAGCCAACAATAGCTGTAGGCACAGTCTATTATGATTAATGGCAAAAGCAGTGGCCTTTGTGTAACAAAGCCCTACCGGTTCTAGACGTTTTCAAGGTCAAGACTTCATGCAGAAAAGTTCTGCTTATGTTAAATGTACTTTAAATATGTCCAAATTGTCATGCATATTGTCTTATAGGAAGGATGATACAAAAAGAGTATCATAAAACTTCAGATTAATAAAATTCACATGCACTTCAAGGAGAACTGTAGTGAGAAGGTAAAGCTGTTGTCACCCCTCATTATGTGTTGAAAGTACAATCCACAGCTCAGATAACTTTGCCACATTATCATTTTTTTGCCACACTAATGATCTTCACATAAGGCTAAAGTTAGATAAAGTAGCTTTGGCATGGTCTGTTCAGAAAATGAAATACTGATAAAAATACGCTGTGAAACTTCAGATGTCATTATAAAGTAAGACTTATTTTCCAGGTTGCCTTAACAAATAGGTGTACCAGAAGAGAATGACAGCTTTTGATGCAAAAGTTTTGCTCTTAGCCTTTATAATACCTGAGAGATTTATCACTCAGAAATTGCCATCACTTACATACTGAAACATTCATCACACAGTATGAAAGATAATTATCACCAAACTTTCCACTATAAATATATGTTCCTGGTGGTTTATATTCCCATATTAGTCTTAATAGTCATTGCCATACGTTAAAACAATTTACTACACTTAACAGGATGTCTCCGCAATCTTAAGGAGAACAATAAAATTTCATACAATATTATATCTTTCACAGAGAACATATGTTAAAACACTTCATAAAATCTACATTTATAGCAGTGGTAAAAGGAATATAAAGAATGTAAAAGATCAGGTTACAAATAAATCCCCTCCTTTTATATTTTAAGATGATGAAAAAAAGTATGAATACACATAAATGGCTAAGTTTAAGCTTAATACAGAATAAAAACTGTTCAAAATAAAAGGAGATACATTCAGACTCCATTAGAAGTGATAGAAAAGTTTTAAGAGTAAGGAATGGCATAGAAAATCACTAAAATTTTAGTGATTCTTTTTCAAAGAATGTGTTAATCTCTGGTTCCTAGAATCATTCAATTTTATGAAAAACCTACCATTCACTTTGCTAAATATATCTATAGTTTCTTGAAGGGAAAAAAGAGCACAATATTGTGGCCCATGGAAACCTAAACATTTTAAACTCTGTGTTTGGACATGGTGTAGAAGCAGACATTACTTTCACAAATTCAGGAAACCATGAAGAAAAGATGCTTAGTCGCATACAACAAAGTTACAAAAAAATTTAAGTAAATTGCAGAAAAAAGAGGATTTAAAACTGTATTTGGAATAAATTTGTTTGGCAAAACCAAACAAACAAAAAGAATATTCATGTCATTTTGAGAAGTATAATACACAAACTGCCTCAAAATAGGAGGGGGTGAAGCAGGAAACAGGGCCGAGGCAGGACTACATGGGCAACTGACATGCATCAACAAGAAGATTGTGTTCTTCCAATGATAAAAATAAACTACTGCTATATTTTACACACAGTACTGTTATGAATCTAGATGACAGAGAAACTAGTCAAAATCATTCATTGTCAGCAGAACTGATAAGTAAGTTGCAGTCTTTAGTGCTGCTGATGCCTCTGCCAGACGAACCTAAACCAATCTCCAGTGTTTGTGAAAATTCACTGTGAAAGAGTTAACACAAAACTAAAAGAAACAAGTAAAAATACATTTACAACCAAACAAAACAACAGAAACAACCAGCAAACTACCATTATAAAAATCACATACAACACCGTAAAAATATCTTCAGTCAAGTTTAACATGACCAGACGCTTATTAAAACAACTTAGAAAGTCACGATCTAGACAGAAAAAAAAAAAAAGAAAAAAAACCCCAAATAAATCACATTTCAATCATCCAAGAGTAGGATAGAATTGAAGTTAAAAAATCATAAAAGAAAAACTGAGTTTTCATTCTTATAGTAAGATTAGCTTTAAACTTAACAAAATCATTACATTTAGAGGCAGAAAAAAAATTGATGCAGGTAAATGCACATTTTAAAGCAGTATAAATAAACTCCAGCTAGCAGAATCAAGTCTGGCTCATGACCTAGTCTATTAAATCAGGCAGTACATCATTTTGGATTAGTGTAAAAGACTGAAAGATACAGTCCTTGTCTTATAGTTGAGTGTTATAAAATAAATTGTGAAGCAGCACATAATGACAAGGTGCAATATAAAGGTCTAGAAGTGAAATAAAAATGGACATATAACAGTTGACTATGATTGCTTAAGAGAAACAAGATGCTTAAAAGTGTTCAAAGGTGAGCATATCCAGAAGACATACTGACAGACAAGAGGATGTAAAATGTTTCAAAGCACATGACAACCAATTTAATCACATTTCAAGTATATTTTTGTACATTAATACTACATATACTGGGGGCAAGATTTAGTTAGGGGACAGCACCTGATATGAAGTACCAAATCTACCATGGCATAGATGTCTTATACACCCTGTAGTACCAGCTACTGATTTCACTGTGTATGTACATATAGACTGTTTATAATTCAGCTTTCACATAAATTTTACACTCTTATTGACTTTTATTTAAAAAAAAATTTATTAGCTCTCTGGCTGTATATTCTGGTATCTGTTGGATTTTTATATACTATTGCAATGTAAGAAAGGTGAGCTCTAGATGTTAAGCTTGCTTTTGTGGATTGAAGGATGGAAGCCCATGTAAGGGGAGTACTTTTGAATTAGATGATCAATGGAGCATAGAGGCGTGAGAAAGAAATCATATCAGGATGTGAAACCAGATAGAGTATGGTACAATGTAACTTCATGGCACAAGCTAATTGTAAGGTCCATTGTGCTTTTTAGCAAGTCAGCTTGATATCCCCTATTATCAGAGCCGAGTTCTTCCTTGGTTTTGCTACATATTGCAAGATAGATACATCTCACCTTGAAACACAATGGTAGAGGCCATACATAGGGGTGAGAAAGGTGATGGTGAGAGGAAGATTATGTGGGCAGGGGTCGCTCGCCCCTTGCCCCACACGTAGGGCATGCGCAGACTGTTGCCATTAGGTAATGATTAGGCAGTGTTTGGCTGCCATTCAGGCATCACCTTATACTGTGTACTGGCCCTACATAGTGTAATGTGGAACTGATAAAAATGTCAGGACTGCTGAGCTGAGCGATACTCATCCTGCCACTGAGACTCTGTTCCTCCGTGGGGACGCCTGCTAAGCCTGGGTACTGACCAGCTACTGCAGGTCCTGGCAGCCCTGGCCTGTCTGTGTAGGTAAGCACAGTTTAGTGATAAGAAGCAACCGAGAAAGCAATTTTTTTTTTAATATCCTTTTAGTGTCCCTTTAATTCCCCTTTTTATTATTGAATAATGTTACATAAATAAGTTGTTCATAGTATTTCCCTTTAATTTCCCTTTTTACTGACCAATATCGTGTTAAGATCCATCCATAATATCGTGTTAAGATCCCTTTTGGTATCCCTTTTACTCCCTTTTTACTAGTTAATACTGTATTAAATGTTGTTCCTAGTATTTGTTTTAATGCCACCTGATAAGGTAGTTATTTTGTATCCTTTTTTAGTTTTTGATTCTCTTTGTTAAGTTTATTATTATTCTCACTGTAATAAAAGATATTTTGTGTGTTTGAATGTTTCTGACACTTGTCTTTATTCTGGACATGTATCCAAACGAACTGTTACAGCCCCTAGTCCCGAAAGACCAAGACACTCATTCAGTAACGTTTAAAATTTGTTCACAGAAAACATTTAATGCAACTTTCAATATGTCAGTCACTAAGACACCACATTATGCATCTTTCCCATTTTTAACAGTCTGAACTCAAAAGTCAGTTTAATGAATAACTTCCATGTTAAAAAAAACTCTAACACTATTCAAATTTTTCATTTTCTAATGTAAGTCCTCACAGATACCAGTTGCTGCTTTTAGAGCTTTGTAAAAATAGTTCAAGCATGCTTTGCAATATTAATCTGGGAAAAAAAGTAAATCTGCACTTTCTTGTGTCAGCAAAGGGAGTTATAAAACTGACATTCTGTAAACTGCCTTTTTTTCACTTACTAAAACATGCTATGCATAGAACAATGGGGAGGGACAGAGTGCCTTTACATAGAAAGGCTGCATACTACTGTCACCTTCAAGAGGCACAGGGGAAGACAGGGCACTGAACTTGATGGTCTAGTTGTATTACTGATTCAGTGACTTTTCCAAGTAATTTAGTAAGCGTTACACTGAGTCTTTGTCCTCCAACATCCTACTGGTGACCACTGACAAAAACAGAACCTTCATATGGGTTTCGCTGGCATAAAAGGACACTTAAAATGTAGATCATCCTGAGTCTAAGTTTACCAAATGGTCTATTTTCCCCCCACATGAATTTGATGAGCAGGGCCTATTAGAAATATCTCAACACATGCATATGAAGGAAGATTTACTGAAATTTACTCAAGAGAAATGAATAAAGATTGCTCCAAGTTTTGTAATACATTTTACAGTGGCAGTGACCTATATTAACTAGCAGCCTCATTTCTGCTTGATGTGTTTGTGCTTGTCCTAGCACCAAGTGACACCTAGGAAATTAATAAGATGAAGTTCCTCTCTTCCCAACCATGACAACTAGTGATAATGCTGATAATCTGTTATCAGGAACTTGTACTTCAGCAGTGAGGAAATACAAGTTCATTGTCACAGATGTGTGTGCCAGAGCAAAATGTAAAGGCAGGGAGGGTGGTAATTATTTCTTTCATATTAGGTCCCCCGCTATCTTAATTATATCACTGGTAAGACAAGAGTGCTAATATACTGTTTTGTTTTATAGTCGGTATTTTTCGCCTCCATTTTCTTTGCTCAAGACATGAAAGCATTCAAAGAATATTGTTTCAATGTTTCTTTTAAAACTTAGGGTTTTTTTAACCTTTACTAGTAGAAATACTAGTAGATGAAAGTGCAAGAGGAAAGTTTACACCTTTGCAGAATTAAAAAAAAAAGTTAAAAAACAATCAAACAAAAACACACTAGTTGACTAATTTACATTAGTTAAAGAGTACAATATTCTATTTAAAATTCATCCAGTTGCCTCTAAAAAAATAACCTAAATGACTAAATTGAGTGTTAACATCATGTTGCATATGCAAAATATGAGTCTAGGAAAACAGAAATTTCCACAGACAAGAGATAGAAGTCAGTCCAGGACGGAGATTCCTCTTGTGTATAAGGAAGGGGCAAACCATAGCAGCAAAGATATTTGGAAAAGAACTAACGAAAACGAGTAAATTCTCTCCCAGTGTACCTTCTCATCAGAGGAAAGTCAAAGAAAATGGACAAGGACTGTAGGTGAATAAAAGAAAAATAGCCTTCAGATGACAGCTAAAAATTTGAGGAACAGATAGATAAAAATAGTCTGAATGCCCTTCTTCCAGAAAACATGTCTATATTAGAGCATAAGAATTCACCAGCAGTAAAAGTATTTCATAAAATAAAAGGAACACTACCATATCTCATGGGATATGTAGCTGTAAAGATAATTTGATAATCTATATTTAAAACACCTAGAACAAAGGTTTCACTAGGTCAGTATTTCATTGGCATTTTAATTAAATAATTGGTCTAAATTCTAAACTGGGAAGTGAAATTATGATCTTATTTAAACAGAATAACTGAGGTCATCAAATGACTTTTAATTAAATTGTTAATTGATTTTTCTTTAATTCTTTGGGATGATTGATGTCCACACACTTAGTTGCTGCGTTTGTTAATTACCACCATGAGTCAATTCCATGCAGTGCACTTTGGCATGACTACTCTAGTTATCTCCATGTTAAAAAAAGAAAAATTTTCATAGTTTTGCTACACCATTTTGCATTACTCATGCATGCTTCCTTATGCAGTTTACTTTTAAAAAACTAGTAAGGTAGACCAATCATTTCCATGGGATATGGGTTACAAAATTAACCTGCAGATGAATTAGCAGCCCAATGATTTTTTTCAGCAAGTCTTGCAACAACTGGATTAATAATCTTTTTAAGATTTTCTTATGTTCATTTCAGTCCTTGAAAAATATGCAAGACAAACTGCCTTAAACTTCCTTTAACATTTGGTGTAGAGATGGCAATTTTTTTGGCACGTTCTCTAGCTTCATTTACAGAATTCTGTAATCTCCTGACAACAGACCTTCTGTGATTATGCACTAAATAAAGACCTGGAGAAATGACAGCTTGTTTTCACACCTAACTACTGCTATCTGTCCTCAGTTTGTTGACAGCATAATTCTATTACCACCAGCAGCACAAAAGCAGTGTAACTGCTTCACCTTCTTTGAACATAAACTCTGGATTTAAACTTTGGGTTGAGATAAGCAATTATTGCAGCTCATAAGACCTTAAGGCTAAATAAATAACAAATAAATAGTCTCTGCCTTTTTCTTAATAAATTCTATATTCCCGAGAATATTGATAGCAAGATCTGAGCTTCCAAGAAGCCTCTCCAAATGTGTATCTAAACAATTTATCAGCAGTAATCTTTCTCCATTTATAAGTTGATAAAAACTCAAACAAATAAGTAGTCCACGGTTTACTGAAGCAGCTGTCTCAGCCTATCTCAGTAAAAAGAACATCATTGCACCATCTCATCACCATCAGGGATAGCAGAGAATCACAATGCATATTTTGGAACAGTGTTACTAGAAAATTTGCAAAGGCTATATACAGAAAAGCACATTTAGACTATCACCTTACCGGTAATGTGTATGCTCCAGAGCCAAACAGAGATTACAAGATCCCTTTTGTTATTTTATCTGTGATTAATGTGCCAAGGATAAATCTTCAACACCCGTCATCACACAGGAAACGCTATACTGTCAGATGAAATGTAACTGGCTAAACCACAAATTAAGAAACAAATAAGTTATATTTTTTTAACAGTAGTGATCCATTTAGACTGAAAAAAAATACAACGGGGACACAATTAAAACAAAAAAAAACAAACAAATGGAAAAACCCAAACCACAGATAAATGCATAGCAAACTTATTTTCTACAGAGTTCAATTTTACCACAATTACTTCCTTATTGATTTCTTTGGTGGTTTTTGCTGAAAGTTTCAGTTCTCTTATCAATTGATTACTAACACTGATGAAGTTGAGTGTTTTACTTGAGTCTCAATTTGTTCAGAACTGGAACACAGAGTTAGGAATAGAAAAGCCTACATCTAGTAATTTTTTCCAGTTTATCCACTATGTTTGAGGAGATGAATGGTTAGTTAGCACCTGTCTCTACTTTAGACTTCATTTAATCTTAAGGTTTGCTAAACCAAGATGTTTGAATGAGATGGAGTTTTAAATCAGGCATTCCACCTGCAGCATACATAATTCAAGGTTTTGTTTAATAAAAACAAATGTCTTCTGTTGTTCCAGCATATCCAGGAACTTTTAAAATCAGAAATAAATTGATAAAAAGAACAGTTCTGGAAAGCAGAAAAATTAGATAATTCAGGACAGTAAGAGATGCAAGCAAAGGCTTTTGTTCCTTTTGAACTTTGACATGCACATGGGTATAAGAACGGATTTTTTGCTTCATGTGGGCAAGAAAGGGGACAAAATGGAAACTTGGAATTATTTGCTGGGTGCAAAACACCAGAGAGAGCATAGAGACCACTCAAAATTCTACCTGAGAAGAAAAACTCATTATAGGTCAAAGGAATATGAGAAAAAGTTGAATAATGGAAGGAGATTCAGTTTACTGGATTTCAAATTGTGTTTATGGAATTTTTTTGCTTCCATTTTAAAATATATTTCATCAGGCTTCAAATATGCCTGCTTATGAAGAGGGTGGTCATTTTTCCCCACAGGTAGCACTTTTTAAGAACTGAAAATAGCCAGCCTTTATCAAAATGTCTTCAGCCATAAGTTTCATGCTTGTGTTAGTGAATTAGGCCCTCTTCCATTATTTTCAACAATAGTACTTCATCAACAGAAGAACTAATTGAAGACAACCAGTTTGTTTTCTCATAATGATTTTCAGCTTTACAATGTACTCACTCATCCTCATTTAGCAAAAGGTTCTGAGATCTTGAATAGGATAGCAAAGGCAGAATCCCCCCTTTCTAAACTCTTTTGGACACCAAAGCTTGGAGGCTAGCATGGACAGGATGGCACCTATGATCCTACCATTTATACAGCATGGGAAATAAAATGTATTGACTTGCTTTCATTGTTTTACTTTTCTACTTAAAAAAGAACAAGGCAATAGAAGCAGTATCACAGCTTACAGACAGAGGTCAGGAACTTATGTAAGGCACCTAGAAATAGGGAAATACAAACAGGGTTTGGCACAGAAACTCCACAGTCCTTCAGGTGATTGTTGTTCTGTTATTTTCCTTCCAATTCCTCCTTTTTTTTTTTCCTCCATTTACCTTTGTATTACCCAAACACTTATACAAAAGCTTGACGTCTAATACCAAAGGAGACTTTTAACTACAAACTGTGAATTGTAGGGTTTTTTCTCCATTTGCATTCCTGCTTAGCCAGAGGCAGCAACTAACCCTTACAAGCTGTTTTACAACATGGGCCATGTCTTCCTGTTTTATATCATGTTGTCAGCACTCAAAAAATTACTCTAATTATCATGTTAATCTTCCTTTCAGTGTGGAATTCACACATCAAGTTTTGACCCTATAAGTATAAAACATGACCATATATTTTCACTGATATTTAAAAAATTGTATTCAATCTCAACAAAATAAAATTGGATAGATTGGAATTGTGGGAAGAAAATCCTTACACTTACATAACAATGAAAAAGAAATAGAAAATTATGAAGATGATTGCAGATGAAAGGAGGGAGATAATGCCTGGGAAGGATATGAATGTCTATGTTGCCTACAGAATTATATATAAAAGATGGTGTCACACTCCCAGTTCTGATCCCTATGCTCTGTAATTTATGTTTCCTATTTTAAGTAAAAAACCAATTGATTTGTGGTATATTGTTGGATGATCATTATACAATTTATCAGTAAAGATATTCCACATGAAAAATTCATACTTCTAGATTTTGGTGTCAAGATTATTTAGGGTTTTCTGTTAGCAAAACACTGTCCTTGACAAAAGTGTTCTTGGCTTTAAGTAATTGCAAAATTAAACATCATCTATTTCTGTCAAAAGAAAGAAAAGAAAAAATACTAAGAAACTCTTCTTGCTAAATACCCCTTGCACACCATCTATGGTTATCCTAATGGATCCTGTACTCAGGTCATCTGTTCAAACTAAAGAAACTGACTTCGCAGTAAGAAATCTGCATAGGTTGTCAGTTGTTCTAGTTCATTACCTGTTAGGAAATGTGAAGAGCCAGAGCCAATTCTGACATCTATGCGTAATCAATTAATTACAATGCCTGGCACATTTAGCTTTGGGAGAAAAAACAAAGGACTATAAAAAGGAACAATGCAGATTAGATTTTTATTAAGAACATTTGCTGCAAGAATAGTTGCTGGAATAAATTTTCAAAAGCTTATTTCAGCTTTTTCCAAAATATCTTTTTTTTTAGTAGTTTATTACATAACTTGTTTTAGTTTTCACATATGCATATATAATATTTATAGAAAAGTGGATTAAATAAAATAGGGTCCTGTCATCAAACCAACAGGTAGGTTTCCTTTTAACAGATTATATCAATATAGTACTTCTGATTTGCCTGGATTTCAGGAAACAAGAGTGTTATTTGAGCATCCCCACTATAATACAAATATACCTGTTTAATATGAAGTATTGAAAGAAATTTAAAAAGTGTTCAAATGGATAAAAGCTTTATTTGCAGATTATTTATAGAGGAAAAACTGGGGACTTGTTTTACTCTTTTCTGTATTTACTTTCCAGATGGAACGTTTTTTAAATATTCAGAATTTCAATTACTATTGTTTCAACAAACGAGTGTTTTTAAAATATAATCTCCGAAGTGCATATCCAATTGAAGTGGCAACAATCACAAAAATAAACTTTGCCTGTCCTACAGATGTGTTGCGTTTGTTCTTTCTATCAAAGCAATTTAGTTCACCACATATAAATACATACATACAATTCATGATAAGGTTTTATTACAGATCATCTAAACAGGTAGCATGAGTGGGAGTTTCTTTTGAAATGAGAAGCACACAAAATTCCAGACTTAGTGTGAATAGGAAGCGTCAGCTACCCAGGTATGTGTTTGATACAGCACACAGCTGAAAACAGCTGCCCAACAAGTTCTTGAGATGTGTTAGGAATCACCTTTAGAAAATGAGGTGGGCAATCAATTAACAAACTCTTTCACGTATGTAGTGTGGGAAACGTACCTGAAAACTCACTGAAAATGTTTCCTTATGAAATAAGATGGCATGTTATTTAGTGCTTTTATTTATAACTTACTAAATTTGTAGGCAATGTCAAGTTTTAGGGGAGCAAATGCTTTGTGATCCAATAGAAGAATAGAAAATATTTTTAAACAAATCAAGAAAATTAATTAAATGGGATATTAGATCAGGACAACTGCAAGATTTTTGGGAGCGTCCACTTTTCAATAAAGAAGACAGGAGAAGAACTACTTTGGCACTAGTAAGCAGCCTCCTATTCTACTCTGTAGAGTATTTCTTCTTGAGAGCTAAGAGTTTATGAACTGATAAGCCATATTTGATATATCATGAAGTATTAAAATCAACTGACCTTTGCTGCCTCCTGCAGGGGTCACCTTTCAGAATATCTTTGCCTGGAGCATCCCAAGTACCTCGGCACTTGCATCAGGCTGACGAGCAACACACTACCACAGTTATAACCTCTCCTTCAAAACCACAGGCAGTTTTTTTGATATTTCTAGCATGGCCATCTCTATGCTGCAGTATCAGAGTGCCTGTCCCCAAGGGAGCTGCTGGTCTCTCTGATACAGGTATCTCACACAGGCCATGAGCAGCCAAACCCTAAAAAACCTGTCATGAACACTGGAGTGCTACCCACACGCATCAGCATGACAACCGCACCTACTCATTAAAATTTATAGGCAATGGGGTTAATGATGCAGCTTTTCAATAGGATTGAGCCATTACTTCATTTCACTCTTTCATTCCTATCAATAAAAACATTTTTTAAAAAGGGAGTAAGGGAGATCTATGACTACATCATTACTTAATCAGATTCTTTAATTACAGTTATTTTTTTAAAGATCAAGCTGTCTCTCAGCTTGAAGAATACACTAGCAACAGATTTTTAATCAGTTTAGCTTAACTTCTGACACCATAATTAAAGTCAAATATGTCCTAACTGAACAAACCAGCATTACTGTCCTGTTACACAATACATATCTCTTCACAAGAAAGGAGGAAAGGCAAACCTCTGTACACATGCAGAATGCAGAAAAGTAATGAAACACCAAATTTCACAAGTCTAATATTCAAAAAGTGCCCTGACAACTTTCTGCTTTTTTGTCATTTTGCCTTAATCCTTCTGTTTTCTACAGCTGTATGAAACAGAATTTAATCAGGTGATAAAAGGTTAACAAAATCCCTACAGAAAAACTACAGTCACTGACTAACTGTTTTTCACTTTTGTTTAGCTATATCATTTTGATAAGCTTTTACCCCATGGTAAAGCCAAAAACATGCTGCTGTTCTTATCATTACAGTTGATCAATCTTCCCTGTTTCTGAGGGGGAATTCTGTAAGCCTTGTCTTTTCAGCACATCCATCAGGCAGACAAAACAAAAGGTAAACCTGGCAAATACTGCTTGTTCAAGGTAAGCATTAATCTTACTAGCTGGCTGTAATTAGGAACAAGATGTATAAGCAGACAAAAAGCAATACAATACATAACTCGAAACCAGAAATGTGATAAGATTTAAACTGAATGACTTCACTTGGGTTTAATCTAGCTAAGCCACTTTGCTGGTGTTCCTCCATGCAGCAGTGTTTAAGTCAAATTAGTTCTAGAACAATTAATGTTTTGCATTATCAACTACTGAGAATTCAGCTCAGGGTTTCACAGGCTCCACTGCACATTGACCCTATTCATTCAGTAAGCCATCTCTAGCACTTCACGGTCAATCTACTGGCTTCAGAGGTCCAGACTAACATCTGAAATTCCCGTACGGAAATCCTGCTAACCATTCCAGGTTCCTCTCTCACCTTTCTTTACCGCACCTTTGGTTATGATAAGGGCTTCTAGTGCATTTAAAATAGTTCCTGTGTATGAAGTATCACATTTGCTACCACTTCCAGAGTAAGTGGACCATTATCTAAACAGCTTGACAACTTACCGTGGTACATAAGGCTGCCCACAGGAAAAAATCAGAACATTTACTTACATCCCATAAGTAGAGACCTTTGTTAAAAGGTGACAGTATCATGAGAAACCAGTAAGCCTAAGACATTGTGAGATTCAGTGTAAAACAAATTGGATACTTTCAGGGAACTTTTTAAAATCAATTCAATATCAATACAAGAAAGTTTCTTCCTAATTAAAAAAAAAAATTAAAAAAGCTCCAGAAATTAATGAATAGCTGAAGCCTGATAGGTTGGTTAGCAAATGCAGCTGGCAATCAGAAAAAAAAAAACAAAACCAAAAAACAAAACCAAAAAAGCCACAAAACCAAACAACAACAAAACAAAAAGAACAAAAAACAAACAACCCACAATGACAAAAAAATGTGTGAAAGGCAGGAAAAAAGTCTAAACAGACACACTGTGAAGAACTTTGAGTGAAATATGTTTTAATCCAAAAGCATAGACAAACAATCATATATTCTTATTTAATTTTGTTTTCAAGTTAAACATCTAAAATAGTGATTATCTGAAGTCCTTCTGCTTCCTATACACAAGAAAATATTGTCAGAAACATTTCAAACCAGAAGATGTCAATTTTTTTCTTGGTAGCTGAAAATGTGAACAAGTAACATGGTGCTGAATCCTCCAGTTGATTCAACTGAACATACTTTGCTTTCTTTGTATTCTTGCTTACTGGTCATGATATAATCGGTATAATTAACAGAATAAAATGAGCTCAAAAAATGCCAGTTCCTATGTGACCTAAACCACCTAAAATTGGCAAGTAGTGCCCAGGGAGGTTATTCATAGACCCATGCAGAATTAAAGAGTCAAAACAGCTGCCAAAACAAACAGTAAAGTTCTGTGCCATTTCTTAGATACAACGGAGAAAGGGGTTAATGTACTGTCTCTTAGTCCATTCCTATTGATCAAGACAAAAAAGAGAAAGCAATTTTCCTCTGGTGTTTCTCAGCCATACAAGAGCATAAACACTAGCTTGAAAGATTTACCCCAATGTGATTACTACTATGCTTTCAAATCACTGTATCCAGGTTTTCTTCACTCAGGAAGCAAAGGTTGACTTCATTCCAAAACCAGGAAGTCCATTCCCTATCTGACAGATAATAAATAGCACTAGTAGCATATAACAGCTTTCCAGATTTACCATGTTCACTGTTTAACTCAAAAATCAATTTCCTGAAAACACATCGCCCTGAGACAAAGCATTTAATTGTGATACATGTTTTGAAACACCAGTGACCAAATTCTGTTGCCAGCTAATGGAATCAAAGTATAAGTTTAAAAAAGAATTTGTCATTACATTTTAATGTTATTCTATAAAAATAAATTAGCTTAAGAAAAAGCTTAATTAAAATTATACAGTTGCTGTTAAGAGGAAAAAAAACCTTCTTTTGACAGTACAGTGTGTGTTAGCTAAAAATATTATTCAGGTTTTAGAGTTTAAAAACAAAACTCTCTCATATAATCCCCACACTGTTTCAGTTATTACAAAACAGTTGTGAGTACAGCTTACATAAAAGTTCAAAAAGTTCTCCCATCTCACAAGGCTTCAGACTTAACTGACTTTTGGCCAAACAGAAGAGAGAAACATAGCAAATGGATCCTTAACATGAAAACTAAATAATCTCTAAAATAAAACAGAATTCAGATAATATTTCATACCATTCAGAAGAGCATGAAAACTAAAAATGTTTGCATATAATTAAGTTTATTCTGCTCATATAGTGATGCTGTTCTAGCAAACTATTTACATTTTAACATAAATAACTTTTACTCATTTCACTAATGAAATGAAAAGAACATTAGTTGGATGGTGCTGTTTGCACACGGAAAGTTACAGAAATTTAAACAGTAATCTTGATAATCTAACTGCAATATATGCTTCCCCTTACCAATAATTCTATTATACGCTACATGGAACAAAAAATACATACATTGCAGCAATCAAAAATCGTATTTTTTTAATAGGTGGGAGAAAAATATTGCTTGTAAAGATGCTTTGGTGCACCTATTTTTCCCTAAGTAAAAGCATTTTTACTTAAGCTATTGCTTTCACATTTTTTTTAAATATTTGTACACCTACTCAAGAATAGTAATACTTGACATTTAGTGATTTGTGTTAAAAATAATGACTTAAAACTGGTGTTCTATATATGGAAAGAGAATATAGAGCTAATTGGTTTTGGTAATATAATGGAGGATTTTTTTCTCAGAAGTGAAAAACCAAAGCTGGATTTAATCTAAACTGAAAGCATGGTATCCCCAGCTCCCAGAGACACTAAAAACTGATTCTTTTGACAAAACTGGTCAAATAAGTATTACTACTGCATTATTAAGAATATTCTAAAAAACAAAATTCCATCTTTTGTTTTGAGAAATAAGCTTATATATACAACTGCCTGAAGAGCAGTACTTTGTCTCTGACGGCAACAAATAGGAATCTGATGCCTAGAGTGGAAAATTTCTTTTTGGGATATGAATCTCATGCTGCTTTCCAACCTGAGGTTATTTGTTTACTGTAATGTCAAAGATGCACATCTTTCAGAGATACAAGAAAAGAAAATCTACGCTTTTAAGGACAGACAAAAAATTCAGGAACAGCAACAATAAAAAGATGCTCCAATAGATAAATATAAGCTGAATTCATGGAAATTCATGGATCTCTGTCCATATCTATGTCTGGGCAACAAGGATGCTCTTTAAAGGCTAAAAGAAAGTGCCAAGGGTGATGGGACCAGAGGCAGTCAAAGAATATACAGTGGTAAAGCAAAGATGAAAAACAGGGCACTGTTTTGCACTGGGAAAAAAAATACATGTGGGTAGATGTTTTATGTAGGAACATCTATAAGTTACAATTATGCATGTGCACAGGTAGGTAGATACTCAGAAAAAAAATCTGAAGCACAGAAGATGGATCCAATGAACATATTCAAGCAAAAAAAGTATGATTCCATCAGCGAACAAGAATTTAGAATGCACATTTTCTGTATTCAAAGAAAAGCAATACCCCTTTGAGAAGCCAAAGACAACTGTGCCTTTGTGATGAATGAACAGACATTCCCCTTCAACAAAGAATGAGAATTAGAAGAGAACGAAGAGACTGAACATTCACCGGCACTGGGAAAGCACTGAATCGGAAAGAAAGGTAATGAGTATCTGTAGAAAGAAGCCAAATATGGAGTAATGATAAACATGGGTAGGTGGTATCAAATCAAAATAGCAGTCAAATAACAAAGAATAATTAGCTTGAACTGCTCTTACTTTAGCAGTGCACAATGCTGAATGAGTAGCCATTTCAGAAATGTGATTCCAGGAACACAAGATACATGGTTGAAGACTGAGATGGGAGTATGTGCTGTTACATTACCCAAGATACCAGGGTGAAACATAAATTTATAGGAAACAGATCATTGCCAGGACTAAAATCAAACAGTCTTTTTAGTATAGTAGACAGAGGTGACCACAATCAAAGAATGAGGAGCAAGAGATATTTCATGCTCCAGTACAGATACTGTCTCAGAAATCAATCAACTGAGTCACAAAACCACTGAGGACACCTCTACAGGACAGTCATGACCAAGGAGATGCGTTATACTCACAAATATAGTAAATTCATCTCCCTAAAGCATGTGCAGACCATATAATTACTGTGCTAATTTGTTAGTGAAATAGGAAGCTTTACTATTTACCACCTAGACATTCTAATTTTTAAGACCTAAGGGAAAATGAGATAGATCTAAGACAATCTCCTGAAAAAGTGCTTGCTCCTCAGAAAAACACTCTCTGCAACCTGTTCTTGTTCAAGGGACTGCAACGGTCAGCTCACCTATTTCAGAAACCTTCTGGATAGCCAGTCTTGAACATATATCCAGAACCTGACTTTACACATCGTCAATTTTTACCACTGCAGATGAAAAGATAATTCAACAACAAGTTGCTGAGACATATAGAATGTATTTCTCAAAATAATGATATGAGACTTTGTACGATACTTGTAAAAGTGAGTAAATAGGACCAGGATACCAAAATACTTCACTGCTGGGAAAGAAAATCTAAAGCTTCGTATTCCACTTCAGAACTTTACCTCCTTTTTAACACATCAAAAGTCACTGAATGTCATCTACACATTTACTGAATCCCACTTTGTTTTTAAAGTCTCTCCAAACTTCTCAGAGACTGACACATAAAAAGATGGAAAAGGAAACACACATTTAAAGCAACCCACCCAACAGGCATAACAATCAGCAACAACACACTACAATTACAGCAACAGACTTGCTGCTGGTTTCAAGTGTGTAAGCCTTCAGCCAGGTCCTCGGTGCTACAGGCTTATACCATTTCTCAAATAAAAGTGCTGATGGCACACTAAGTTTTAAGCATAAAATACATTGATCTCTTCTGGAAGTATTGTCTATGACACTGATTTGAGCACTCCTGATACAGACATCAAATTGTAACTGATAAAAAGAGTTGTTCTTAAATGCTGTCGACAGGACTAAGAAAGTAGATGCAAGGTGACAGAAATTGGAAGGGATTGAGAGTTCTGGGTATATTTTGAGGTAGTTGGCTCACTAAGTAGAAAACAGTTTTGCAAAGCATTGCCTGATTCTCGCGTCATTCATTTGCTTCCGAGAGGGAAAAGCAAGCAATTACCTAGATACCCATCAGAAAGTTTAAACTCTTAAACTATGCCATCACTGAACATTCTATTTCCACTGGCTATTCAAATACCTGCTGCATTTAAACACAAAACCAGATTATTTCCCCCCAGCAGCTAGCTGTGGGCTAGAGAGATCAGCAGAATTTTTGATATCCTGAGATTATACACAATAAAGGCTTGGTAATCCAAAATGGACTCTAAGCATCAGCTGCTTTTGCTTGAGCCTCACAGATGTTACTCATTAGCTGTGGGTAAACTATCCTGCACTAGAATTCCACTCAGATGATGCTGTATTGTGGTGTTAAACTGCGCTAGAATAAGCAAAAACAATAAAACAAAGTTCATCACTAAATGTAACGCAATACCCAGAACCAGAAAGTATTCAATACCCCAGTATCATTTTTACACGTGTAGTCTAGAACAGAGTAATGTTGAGCTAAAGAACATTGTATTTTACTGAGCGTGGATCAGGGTTCACAAGGATAAGGATACCTTGCTTGTCTTGCATGCACCACCCTTCAGTACCTTAATCTGGATGTGAGAAAGCAGAGTTTTGTATTGTTTTTGGAGGAAGGAATCTCATATGCATTGGATCACAAGCCTAAATTAATTTCTGCAAAACAAAAAGAAAAAAATAAAAGCAAATGCTTGTTTGCTATTCTTTTAGCATAAACAAAAGCTGTTTGAGATACATCACCTTACGTTCAGCAGATTTGCATTCCTTTAGCTCTTTTAAAATCATTGATGTCCAGTAACTCAAGAGTTTGAAAAAATTAGGAGAATGTATCCTTTCTTTTTCTACTGACAGATGAGAAAATAGCAAATTCAGCCGCCTGCTTTAGTCACAATTTCATATTCTTAATGCCTCAAGAGAATGTAATTTTTAGGTGGAAGGCATTATTTGATTTCTCAGCTCATTGAGTTTCTCATTCAAAACTTCCAAAGATTCTTAGAAGTTTTTATTCACAAAAGGCACAACATTCATCAGATCTCTTGAAATACATGATTTTGGTTTTATAAACCTTCCAAGAGAACATCATCATCTGAGTCTTCTAACAGTCAGCTGGTAGATGAAGTTAAAACATTTTGCAGAGAACTGAAAATGTAAGACCTAAGTTTAGATTTTCCTTTTCTTCACAAGCTCACCTAATGATATTTTTCACTTAAGTCTTTATAGGAACACATGAGTGTTATCAGCAAACTAAATACACAAGTATGCACAAACTTGGAACATAACACTCTATTTGTGCTTTACATTTAAATTAAAGCACAACAATTAAAACTTGCATTTTGGGGGAATAACATTTGAGCAATCAGAGGGCACAACCTTTAATGTCACAACAGTTTGTTATATATTTCAAACCACACAATAAATGTTACCACTATCTACCTCTTTACAGTACCTATATTGCTTCCTGTACACTGTTTTCAAAAAAAAAAAAAAAGGGCATTTAGAAGCTTATCTAGTGGAAAGATAAAAATACTGAATATATTTATGCGGAAAGATTAAATAATCAGAAAAGTTATTAAGAGTGCTTACATATTTAAAATCACACAAGTTTTTACCATGTGTTGGCCTGACCTCTTAAAGCACAAATATACTAAGTGAACAATTCTTACTGATTACATCACTAACAGATTTACAACATTGTCTTTCTCTTGATGACCACAATCATATAATTCACCAAAAACAGTACAAGAAAAGTATCTAAAAAATAATTGCTTTTTACAGATTGAAAACAACTCAGAGAACAGAGTTTAAAATCCCCCATCTCACAAAGGTTTAGATCCCCACCTTACAAGTGCTCTGAATCTCATATAGATCACCACAGAAATTTGCTGTCCAGGTGAGACAGCTGGGCCTTATCTGGAGAAGCACAAAATGACATCATGATGCATGGAAGTAACAACACTGCTAGATTGTGGGAACTGAGTTATTCTGCACCTGCATTTAGTTAATCGGAATCAAAAGGGAGGACTGACCTTGGCTAAGTGCTTTGAGACAAAGAATGTTATTTCTCAAAGTGGAAAACCATTTTAAACAGCCTGCATGATAAGGGTGTGTTTTTCTCTTGTGGCTGAAGACAGCCACCACATGATGCGAGTGTGAATGTATGGGATCACAGCACTGGTTTGGAATGATCCTGGGAATTCTGGTTGACTAAAAGAAAAACACCAGGTGCTGTTTTCGAGAGAATATGAAAAAAGGGGAACACCGAAAAGTGTCAATGGACAAGTCCCAAAATAGAAATCTGTGTGTGAAGCCTCATTTTCTCCTTCAGCGCCCATACTAAATGACCACTGCTTTTCTGTATTATGGGGATTTTTCAGAAAGGGAAGGAGCAAATACTTTACATCTTTGTTTCTGACTGGATGTATTTGGGTTTGTGTAGCAAGGTTTTGGTAGTGGGGGTGTTACAGGGGTGGCTTCTGTGAGAAGATGCCAGAAGCTCACCCAAGTCTGACAGGGTCAATTACAGCTGGATCCAAGACAGACCTGCCACTGGCCAAGGCTAAGCCTATCAGCGATGGTGGAGCGCCTCTGGGACAAGGGATATAACAAGAGGGGAAAAGTTAAAAGACCATGGTGAGGAAGGCTGTGGCCCCTGCAGCCTGTGGAGTTGTACAGTAGAGCAGGTATCCACCTGCAGGACCCCATGCCAGAGCAGATGGATGCCCAAAGTAGCTGTGACTCCACAGTAAATCCATGCTTGAACACGCTTCTGTCAGGACCTGTGGTCCCATGGACAGAGGAGCCCACACGGCAGCCTGTGGAAGGGATTATTTTGGTAATAAAGTAATTTCTCTGAGTTGAGTCTGGTTTGCCCATAACAGTAATTGGTAAGTGATCTCTCCCTGCCCTTATCTTGACACTTGAGCCTTCTGTTATGTTTTCTCTCCCCTGTCCAGCTGAGGAGAGAAGTGACAGAGAAGCTTTCCTTGGCACCTGGTATCCTACTAGGGTCAGCCCCCCACACTAGGTCAAACAATTTCTGGATTATTTCAACACAAACTACTCCCTCAGCACACTGACCAGAAGTGCTTGGTGATACTGCTTCTCAGGCTTAACCTCTGCCATTCCTTCAAGACCTCAGAAGAGCCTTTATTTCCCGCTCTAAAGCAATTTCATTCATCTTGATACAAGAACGACTAACTGATTTTTTGTAACGTTACAGTCTACGAAGTGATTTTTTTTTTCTCTTAGGTTTGATATAACTATTAACAAAGTCCCTTTGCACAGATGAGCTATACCCAAGGAAAACCCTATGGATTATCAAAGTCTCAAACCCAATCTGGTAGATTTTGCCTCAAAACTTCTCATAAAAGCAATGACCATGTAGTAAGGGCAATTTATAAGCTTCAGACATAGCTCTTATTTTGTCAACAGCTGTGGTGAAACGATACTTGACAATCCCATTTTGGAAACTAGCCTTGCAGTCAAGCTCTAGGCTCAAATGCCCAGGCAGAAGGTCCAGATGTACACATATACTTTTCTTCTGTCCATTTCACATTTTTTGGTTTTTTTAGTTACAAGCAGATGAGCAGTATACCAGAAGGCATCCTTTATTCTTAGCCTAACACATCTTTGAGATTTTTTACATCGCTTTTACAGTTGATCAAGGGTTTAGATGCACCTGAAAGCACTACAATTTATCTACATAAGCCTAAGGGGCAAATTTTGACTTTTGCTGTGATTTTCACTCTCCAAGATTTTGCCACTTCACCTGATAGTTAAAGGCCACAATAACTGTGCAAAGGCTTGAACAATATAATTAAGAAAGATAAACAGTGTAATAACTTTTGGCAAACACATCTGGAGCTACACACATCTGGTAATGACCTTTAAGGGTCTTTCAATGCCTATGGAAACATGACCATCAAGAAAGAAAGGCCATTGATTTACTCTTATTATTTTGGACGAGGGGAAATATTCTAACATCCTGGTTCTGCTACCCAAATACTCAAACACTTGATAATGTGCTCAATATTTAGGTATCAAAAAAAGCACAAAAATACTTTAGTCTGGATGAGGTTTTTTTTTCCTTTTTTTTTAAAATAATAATGTTTGCAGTTGTCCTGTAAAAAGTATCAGCAAGGGACATATAACTGGAAAATGACTGTGAGTCATACAAAACAGTTTTTCTAGGCAGATTATGGATCATATTTCCAAGCATAATGCATTAGAGTAAGTTTTAACATATTCAAAAATTATCAACAATATAAATTTCCATGCCAAAAAATTGCCATAAACTTAATAAAAAGCTTTGTAATGTTGTTTTTAATACTACACAAATGATGTATCCATTTACTTTATTAATAAAACATCATTGTATTACATAGAGACACATTTTGCACTTCTGGTTTTGAGCTATTTTTAAATTAGGTTAGATTTGACAAGGGACTATTTGTGGTAATGTGGTAATTAAGATTTGAACAGATGTCAGCATTAATAAAGGATTCAAATGAGGTGTAGAGAGATAAATGTACTCTTTTAGCTGTGCTGGCACACCAGGCATCATTGGGACGAGATGACAGCATGGATTCAGCAGTTCTTTTTTCAGGCAAGCTTCTGGAAAATTGTCCAGTAACTCAGGTTTTCTGATATTATTCAGTCATTTTGTATAATCTTTCAAAATGTCTTAATTTTAAAATAAATTACTGCTCTATCAATATTTATAACATGGAATTTGATTGATATCTTATAATTGCAAGTCTTTTATAAAAGAAATTATTATCTTTTGTGCTATTGCTCAGCACTTTAAAAAATACTCTATACCTAAATTTTCTTTCTCTCTCTGTTACTATGGGTTGCATAAGCACATAATTCTGTAAGCAACAACTTTCAGAAATTATCAGCTAAATTCACAAGCAGGTCCTAGTTTTAAATTCTGTTCAAAGAAGCCAGTATTTACATTGTGTACGCTGAACTAGAATAAGCAGTACATAAATTCACCATTAGCTAACAAAGATGAACAAAGATGAGCTGATTACTTCATTTCAGTCAGTCATTTAACCTGTATTGACACTGTTAAGTAAATCTGGTCAGACACCATTCTCTGCCTCCAAAACTAAGTGATACACAGGCCAAACTCTTCAAGTCCTCAAATCAGTAAATTTGGCAAACTTGGCAGTGGTGACCAGACCTGAATCTTGTTCATGCAGTGTTTAAGGGTGGTAGCTGACATAAGCAACACCATATTCTGGGTGCTAGTGCTCTGAGCCATGCCTTAGCCCTTTCTTTACATTAAGTCAGCAAATCCCTTTGTCTGTTGACTGAGATCCTGTAGATATCTTCCCTGTCTCACATCATAAACTAATAAAATTTTGTAAATTCCCAGTTGGTTTCTCCCTTTCTAATCTTTTTCCGAAGGTCACTTCAATGGCGTTTGGATTGAGTCAGAGAAGATACAGTGTAAGAAGCTGTCATGAAAGGTTTTTTGGTTGTTTTTAAAAATCTCTTATGAGAGAAAACACTATAGAGAGCCTTGTTCTCTTTTTGTTCCATTTCTCATAACACATTTTACAGACAGATTCACAGAAACATATTAAGAACCTACTTCTTTTGGAATGTCTCATTAAAATTTTCATGTCTCATTACAAACTCTGAAAGAGAAGATCCATGAATTTGACCCATAATAGTTTATGCAAATTTACTTCAAACTATCAAGCATTCATTATACTTTTAAAATAGAAAAATAACAGATTAACATACAATAACAAATTGCCTTATTACCATGCATAAACTGGCATGTGTCAGCAACAATCTCACTGCAAACCAAAACAATTTATACTTTTGACCATGTGATCACTTAGATTATAAGGTAAGAAGTGTATTACAAGGCTTGGGACATTTAAACAAGTTGTCGGAACTTGTTCCTGTCTTACACAGAAATTATGATACACAGATTAGGTTACAGGCACTATTAAGTCAAGCTTCATGACTCTATGCAATTTCTGGAAATAGAAAGCTGAAACAGTATTGACTAAAATATGAAATAAAAGAGTCTTTAAAATAACAGATATTTGTAGGAAAAAAAACAATTTCACACAGCACTTCAAATTATTATTCAGCACAACAAATGATGCTTCTTCTCAATGAACATAGAACTGGTTCTTTTTTTTTTTTTTTGTTAATGGGCAATAGGAAGGTATCAGTTAACTCAAAGCAACATGTAAAGAACGTGTCAAATTTCAGAATTACTACCATCTGCCTGAAAGTCTTCAATATTATGAAGTACATGAAACATGACTAGACTGTCCTGGACCAAAACACTCAGAAAGACACATCCTGAGTGTCATCCTGACAAAAATCACCAGAATGTGCAGGCAAGTGTGTCGACATTTTCTAATCTCATAAGCAACCCAAGACCCTATGAGATAAGAGAAAGCTATGGGCAAAAGAGTTGCAAAAAAAACTGTTCTAGAGTAATAACATACAAATAAGCAAAGTCTAAAACTGTGTCTGGAAAATGAAACAAAATACAATCCACCTTCCACTCCTTTGCAACAGACAAACTGCAGCAAGTGATACAAGTCTAGACAGTGCTCCAATTTGGGAGTAAGTGCAAAAAAATGGCAATATGTTCTTGTCTTTGCCAGTTTTTGCAAGGATTAAAAACTGAACATGAAAACACAAGAAAGCAAGTACAGCATTGCCAAAAAGTATAAAAAAAGTAACATTAGTCCAATTAAGTTCTTCATAGGAGGACTGGAACAGAAAACTATCAGTTTATCAGTGCAAAGGGATATGAGGAATTTATTATTTTCAGGTTAGACAGTGACACAGAGGCCCTTATGTGCCAAGGGCAGCAATACCAGCAGCAAGTGAATAGCCATGGGCAAGCAGAATTATTAAGAACCCGTAATAATCTTACTAATGTAGCATTTGCTTCAAACAAAAGATACATAAAAAAATGGAAAACTGTGAAATTTCTACCACCAAGAGGTAGAATGCAGCAGAGGGAGAATGAGAAGTTTTGTTCTATTATTTTTATTTGTGTATATATATATATATATATGAATTAAGGTGCCAGTAACTGCTACCAAGTGCTAAAAATATGTCACTGTCCCATTTCAATACCACGGCTGCAAACTGCAAAGGTGCCACAGACATGCAGTTCTCATTCACGCAGACATCTACCATGAAGAACTACAAAACAATTATCTAGTTCCATAAACAGCAGAGAAGGAAATCAAGAAACTGGCTGTTTTTCAACAGATCTCCCTCAGATTAGCAACAACTCTAACACAACAAGGAAAATTACTAGAATAATTGGAATTCACCAACAGGGACTAATGTTTAAGGGAGTCCTGAAAGTTCGTAAAGGGTTGCAGGCTTCGGACTTTCAAACTGAGGTCTGAAAAGCCTTTGACATGCAAATATTGATCATTATTAATTATAAATCTATTTAAGTGGGAAAAGAAGACAGAGAGGACTGTATCTGTCAAGACTGTGGAAGCTTATTGCACATAATGCAGACCAGTTCATACACAATTTCTGCTTATGGTTTTGAGTAATTATGGAGCATGGTAAAAAGCAGGAAAACACCTAAACTGAGCAACAGATTAGAATTAACCAAGCAAAAATTATTTTGGATTATTCTGTCACATCAAGTAGTAAAAATATTTTTCAATTTGTTATTCTTACTGCTAAACAGTAGTTCAGATAAAAGAGAAGTTAATCCAGTGTTGCAGCACAATTGAGTTCTGTTTTAGGGTCTGCAAGATACTCTCTGAAGCCTAGGTCTCCAGTCCTGATATAATAATGAACTCATTTCTGAGCAAAATTTCAAGTTGTTCTAAATTTTTGCCCTAGTTACAGAGGACCAAAGCTTCAAAAATCTCTGAAAATCTCCATTAAAAATGCTCCCTCACAAACAGTCTAATTGTTGGTTTTCCCCTTATTTACCACTGTGATCTAGAATATCATACATTGCTTTGTCCAATCCTGAAACTAGTTCACTTACTGATACTCAGCACAGCATTCTCTATTGGGGTCATTTAGATAAACTAGCAGCTCATTACCAAACTTAAATATGCCTTATAGAGAAGATACTGTACTGCTAAATTTTGACAACACTTGATAAAATAACTGGAAAATCTGTGTGTAGTTCTCTAGTCAGTGCTGCAATACATTTACGTTTTATTCTCAATCATTTCCAATGGATTATTGCACACACTCTAAAGAGTTTCTGGATTCCCAACAGATTATTGCTACAACATCTGTTTCCTCAGTGCTCATTTCGCCACCCTTTGCTAGTTAATTATTCTACCAATCACTCTGTTTTCAGCACGGTAAAGAAATGTTTTACATAATTCTTGTTTCTCTGGCCTCCATTATACACAACCAACTGATTTCAAAGGTGTGTATTTATACACAGTTCTATCTGTTCTCTGTCACTGCTGCAGTTCAATTCAGGCAGGCAGATTTCCCTCTTGTACCATTTGGGCGGGTAAAAACTGCAAGCACACTGAATCCCATATTAATCCTCTTGTCCTGCTTCCATGTGTTTTACCCTGTCACATTATTTTATTTACTGTTAATTATCAGCAGCAAGAGTACCAATCTCCCTTCTGCTTCTTTTCCAAGCTGCTTCAAGCACCAAATATTATGAACAGTATTATGTATTATAGTTTCTTTTGAACAGGGAGAAAAAACACCCATAAAGCAAAAACTCTACTACTTTTGCATCAGCATTTAAAGCATATGTATTTAAAATGCCTGTAATGTCAATGCAGAACTAATTTCTCATATAGTATTACAATAGCCAGATACAAAAATGTACTTTCTGGATTACCCAAGATATACATCAAAAAACTCACAACCCAAAGAAAAAAAACTCCAAAAAACACACACACACACAAGCCCCACCCCCAATCATCAGAATTACTACCCTCTACAGGTCTTGAAATGTGAGTAAAATATATTAAAAATCATAATTTAAAAAAACCCCTATTTTTACTTTGTTATCTTCTTGACACAGGTTTAGTAAAACACTTTGGAAAATTCCCTCAGACCTGTGATTTTAAGGCAGTCTGCTAACCTCAGTAAATTATCCCCACACAAAATGTCACTACTCCTACGTCTCTCAGAAACATAAACTTTCCTTCCTTCCCCAAATTTATCTTATTATCATCCCAAATACCATGTGATCCTCTGTGACCTCAAGATTTCTGTTGCAGTGTCTGAATTTCTGTACACATCTCAGTGATGTGAACCTGGAGATTTCCAGGATCACCATAAGCAGTATATTCTGACTCATCAGTTAGTAACTAGGATCCTGAAGCAACAGCCATACAGTATGGGCTGGAAAGAGATTCTTCCCAGATCACAACTTTACTGTGCCTCTTTACGTACACAGGTAGCATTTAACCTGCCTCATACAATGAGCAACAAAAAGTGAAAAGCTCTGTGTATTCTGCACAGAAGTTAATTAAGTTAAAGGATTTTCAGCTGGTAATGATATATAGATTTGATATAGTTTGCTGAGACTCATATAACACTTGTTGAAGTATGCCAAAAAATGAAAGCTATAAAGACAGCAAGTGCTCTTAGCAGTGAAAAATGCTGAACTAGAACAACAGCATTGTAAAACAAGTTTGCAATTTTAATTACACAAGACTTTGCTTATAAGAAAATCAGAAATTCAGTGTCTGTGTGACATTTCCACGGCCTGAACTTTAGCAACTCTATGTACAATGGTTTCAGATATTTCAGGGTGAGCAATATTGTTATGAATTACAAAATTAAAGATGACTCTCACAAGTTCTGGCAAACAGAGCCAATTTCCCTGCCTTGCTCTCTGGCAGGCAAGGCAGAGTGCTTCACTCTCTCTCTTGCTATAGCCACCTGAAAAAGTTAGGAAGCTCGCCTTAATCTGCTAACCAAATATGGCATAGTCTGTCTACATTTTTGACTGAATGTAGCCATAAGTGATCAAAATATCAGACCATCTGTATGTAAAACCATCTCTCACAAATAGATTATATAGGAAAATTATTTGTTCTGATATACATATTTATGATATCCAGAATAATAATTTAAATGATACATTTCCAAATATATCCAAATAGTCTGTTCTTTGAAGCTGTCCTTAGCAGTAAGACACCAGATAAAGCAGAGATGCAGTGAAACAGGCAATATACCTGCTTTAAGTTATATGCATGTTTGTTGCTAAAGAATAGTAATGAGTTACAGAAATTGTAAGCTTAGAGCTATGGCCTTAATTGCACTGGTTTCGAGCTCCTATTTACCCATCAAAACAAAAATACTGCACGGAGACAGGAGAGAACTATGCTAAGCACTTTAGCCGGATAGAAATGAAAAAAAAAGTAAAAAAATTATTATACCGCTATTTACTAATAAAGAAACAAAAAATATTTTCATGTTACAGGATGATGACAATCTAGTTTTTAATTATTTACAGTATTGCTTTAATGTTAATGAGAAGGAGATATTAATGTTTTATTAGGTTAAAGGAGTTTATTTCTGCAGACAAATCTAACTATGAGCCTGACAATTCCTTATTTATATCCTGTTAAAGTGTTTTCATATTTTAAAAAGCATTTCTTTACCATCCACAGTCTTTTGCACCCTGTGGAGGATTTTGTTGTAATGACTGGTTATAGTCACTGTCCTTTAACACCTGATAATATAACAAACATATAAACCCAAATGAATTCAAACAATGTTTCAGCAACACAACATCAGGACCACGAAAGACACTCAGTCACACAGAGAACGTGCATGACATACATTTTTGCGGGTAAGCTCTGAGAACCTATTTGTCCTCACTGAACTACGGAGGATGGGAATGATTATATTGGCACTGGCGTAATTCACTGGAGACGCTGACGAAATAAGAGACCTCACCGCAACATTTATCTAGAACTGTCAAGTCATAATGTTGGTTCTTGTCCTTGTGAGGCAAATACATGGCCAGCAGACAGAAACCTCTAGAAAGTGGACATGCAGTATCATCTTTAATAATCATTACTCCATTTACATACTATGTAGCACCATATAACAATTTATTACATACATTCTAAACAAAATTAATAAAGTACTCATAAAAGTAAATTTCATCCATCAGAAAAGCACTTCAGTTAGCATTCCATGTCATGGTGTATAGTAAGTACTGGCTTGAAGAAAGTTATATTTGACAAATATATTGGTATTCTTAAAAGTAAAACATTACAGAAAGAAATAAGCTGGTCTTACTGACTATCTGAATTCCTAAAATGCTTTCAGTTTTTTAAAATTTATTAAAGAAACCAACTTATCATGAAATAAATTCAAAAATATTCTCATGGAAGATTATGTATTAGAGATGGGAAACCTAAGAGAAGAATTTATGATCCTTTCCACAATAAACTGTATTCTTAAGTTTTACGGTATCTGTCTTGAGCTCTGTATTCTTCAGTATGTTCAACAAATGATATGAAGAGCAAAAGTGTAATGTTATATCAAAGTTTAATAATGCTTTGAAATTATTAATAATAATGAAAAGTAAAGCTAAATGGAAAAGAGGGGCAAGTTGATAAAACAAGAAATGAAATTGAGTGCTGATAAAAAAGTAACTTACATTAATGTTATGATAACAAGTTTTAAATTTGTTATTATCGCTTAGGAAAAAACAGGAATTGGAGCCTCTTTTCAGCAGAAGCCAAAAGGATGAAAAAAAATTCTGGAATTATTATAGAGAACGAATCGTTACGTCACTAACTACATAACTGTGGTGGCTGAGTACCTTGAGACCTGCAGATTGTTCAGCCCATCTCAAAAATGTATTATTAAACTAAAATTAAGCTAAAAATCTTGTACAATGGAAGGCAACAAAGGTGATTAATGACATGAAAAGTTGCTGAGAAAGCTTCAGAATTCTTCAGCTTAGCTGGCTACAGAAATCATGAATGGTATAAAAAAGCTGAATGAGGAAACATTATTTACTGTTTCTCATAACACAAGCACCCTTAAAGTAACAGAAAAATACAACCAGAAATTATAAAATTATTTCTCAGACATCACATGAACTGTGGAACCCACTCTATTTTGTAGATTCAAAGTGTTTCTGGAAATCTCAGGAGAAGCACCACTGAATAGACATTAATCAACGAACATTACAGTTAAAGGTCTTCTCAGTAAAGAAGGTAAATACTATTTCTTTTTTGCCACTGAGCTAAAGACGGGGATGGTGCCTGTTCCTAAAAAGTTTAGTTTGGAGAAAAGATTCCTATAAGGTCCTCTTTCAAGGCACAATGCAACAAAAGGCAGTGTATTTCCAATCAATCAATGTAGGATGCTGGAGAAGCCAGATATATTAAAGGGTTACTAAATATTGGATAGCAGTAAAAATGTATTAGAAGGCAGAAACCTTATGTTTTGTAGAAACTTCTATTTTTTGAGATATTCTAAAAAGCAAAAGCTTTCAGATTACAGAACGTTACTCTAGGACCCTCCAAGTGCAATATTCCCATGTAAGAAACTTGACTTTATTTTCTACTTTTAAGTGTTTTTACCAGGTGTTTTTCCTCCAATGAAAAGGGAACAATTTCTCATAAAAGATTTCTCCGACTTTCAATATGGGCACCTTAATGTGTAGAGGGCAAAAGATGATCCTACTTCAGATAAAGGAGTGAAGTAAGTAAAGGTGAATAGAGAGAAACTTCAACATTAAATTGGAAAAAGTTAATTGTTTACAAAAAACAAACAAACAAAAAACCCCAAACAAATTAAAAAAAAGCAAACATAAAATAAGTGAATTTATCCCTTCATGTTAGCACGTCTTCATTTTTAGGGAGACAAAAGACCCAGCACATATATCACTACATTTACTAAATAAGAAGTCAACTGTAAATCATCAATGTCATCTTATATAGCACATTTTAGTTAGGATCTTAACTGCTAATCTGCTGCCATTTAGAGTTTACTAAAACTGCAGGGAAAAAAATAAGTACTTGGACCATCAAAAAAAAATTATGAAACCCTCAAAAATTTCTATCTCCAACCCAAACATTGCTTTGATAAGGGATTAATCTAAGTTACCAAGTAACCAACACCATTTGACAATATTCTGAAATAGTGGTAGACTTGAACCATAACAATGATGTCATTAAATAAGATGACTCTGGAGAATAAAATTTTGAACCAACAGCCTTGCTTACTTCCACTAGTAAAAGAAATCAGCAAACTGCAGCCTCTACTGCAGAACTTGACTACAGATGTGGACAGATCTGTTCCACTTCACCTCTGCCAACTAAACACAACAGCAATGAAGCATTTAGAGCTGTTTTATTTAGAAATAAAACACTATTAGTTTTCTGTAAAGACTTTCAAAAACATCCAGGAAATCAGTCTATCCTAAATTATATCTATTTTGTCAGTTAAAAAATATAGAGTAAAAATATCCTTAGATATTTTGGCAGAGTATTCCTCATTTTGCAATACTAGCACAATACTAGCTAGTAGCATTTAGCTACTAGCACAGTATTGTGCTACTAGCATTTAGTAGCATTTAGCTACTAGCACAGTAGCTAAATTATCTGGCTTATGATATATGATATAAAGTTATAGGATTTACAAAGGTGTGTAAAAAAGAACATACCATAAGATAACATGAACAAGCCTTGAAATCTTGATTCAGAGATCACAATCTAATTTATTTTTGAAACAACAGTGAAAACAATTTGCTTCATCTATGTTCTCTTCATTATCTATTTTAAAGGCACTATGACACTTTAATTCTCAAAAAGCTTTGCCTGTAATATAAATAATGGTAATATAAAATACTTCTGTCTATGACATGCCAATGATATTAGTGTGCTTATCTTTGAAGTAAACACATCTGTAAGAAACAGACACCATTTTCAAATATCAACATCCACAGAAGTAGTAATAAAAAAAATAATCAGAAAATAAATCTTCTGAGCAAACCCTAACTTCGTGAAACTCTTCACACTCTCACAGCTAGAGTGAACAGAAAACTCCAAGGATCCATCATGCCTATAACCAAAGAATTGCAAAGGTCCTGCACACCCCAGACTCCTAAGATCTAAGGACTAACCTTATATTATAGGCCTGGGTTCCTCACTCCTTTTATCACCTGGCACAGTGATATTTAGAAAACAGTTTAAACAAACACTCAATTTTATTTTAAGCACAAAAATTTGTACTTGAAAATACACAGATTCTTGGATAGCCCACTGAACCTGAGATAGTAATGAGTGTCATTGAAGCAGCACACTTCATCCAAAAAGCAAACATTCACACCAGTGCAGGCACTTGGGGAAGGATCCTCTCTTTGCATAGCAGTTCTGGCACAGGCAGCAACTCACAACAAAAAAAAAAAGCAAAGCCTTCAAAGGCAAAAGCAGTTTATGGAGAAGGCAAACCAGTTTCTTCTACAAGTACAGAAGAGAAGAACGTTGCTGCTCCAGACACACATTTTGAAATTCTGGATAACTGTTCCCTAGGTGCAAAGGAATACACACACACACATGACATGAAGGCTTTAATCACTGTGGATACCACGTCAAAGTAAGTACATTTAGAAATCGAGCATGGTTTAAAAAAAAAGTGCATTTCAAAATTATTATTCTTACGCATTCTTCCATGCAAATGAAAGACTCAGGCGTTCTGAATGAATATTCTCAAAAAAATTAAATGAAAATTTTTTAAAACTCCTTTATTCAAAGAAAAAATTGTGTATGTTAGCAAACTCATTAAAGAGTCTAACCATTGCTAATATACATTTTCTGACCTCATTCTTAATTTTTCAGTATTTCAATACTGAAGTCACTGGCATATAGAAATTACTGTATATGCTACTTGTTTTAGTTTCAAATTGAAGAATTCTGTAATGTCAAAACAAATAAAAAGACCTTACAGAAAAGTTTTATTTCATAAGACAACTACCACACACTGATTCAAAGCAATACTTACTTTTTTGTTTCTTTTTCCTACTGGTTCAAAAGAAATAAACAAAATATCTTTCTCATTTACTGTCACTTTCATAGGAAATTATATTTTATTTTTAACCTTCCTTTCCTTGTAATGCCTTCCCAAACGAGATGAGAAAAAGGAAATATTCTTTTGTAAGTTCTTCCCCATGGAGAAACTTCTTCCCCCAGCTTAAAAAAAGAACCACCACCACCACCAGGAAAAATCCAACATCTCCTCTCCTTAACCACATACACAAAAAAGAAAAAACAGTGGTACTTAAAAATTAATAAAAATTACAAGGCTAAAGTATAGCTACATAGTCTCACAGAGATTTCAGATATGCTGTTTTTTAATTGTTTACTAGGTTTGTGCATTTTACTGGCCACATCTAGATCAAAATCTCTACTAACAATAATGCTGGTGCATTGGTTTTGGTTTAGGATAAAAGGAACTGACTATAATCCTATTGAGCTGTGTTGTAGTAACAGATACCACAAATAAAAATAAATCAGGTTTCACTTGAACCTTTTTCTGCCATGCAAAAGAACCGATTTTTATCCTGACACTGAAATACAAAGTATCTGGGAGGTAATAGGAAGCTGGGTAGTTGTACCCTGCTCTCAGCTGAAAGAGACTGGTACCCACCAACAGAGGGGAGCAGGAAAACCAGGAGTAGTATTTTTGCCATTTCTGGAGACCTTTTTAAGGCATAAATTGTGAGAAAGCTGCACTACTTTGAAAAGAGCTAAGCCTTCACCACAAAAAGAGGGATGTACCTTATGGCATTTGGTTCATCAGAAAGAACCAGAGCTTACATACCGATCTGGCAGCCACAGAAGCAAACAAAAGTCAAGAATGAAAATCAGCAGAAATCAGTTGAGGAAACTTGATCTGCAGCTACAAACTGATACTAATAATTTGTCATTTGGAAACCACACACCACAGGACTCTGGGGCGTGGGTGAGTGTGAGGAATAAGGGAAACTGATTTCATTTACCCTCATAAACAATAGTGAAATATTTACAAGAAAGCATTTTCAGTTATTCAGTAGCCAGGCACACAGGCTCCTACACAGCTTTAGACATTTGGAGATAATGTTTTTATTAGTTGTTGTTAAGAGTACATTTGCAATGTAGCATTTGTTCTGTTAATGATAACTGAGTTTCTAGACATTCCACATAAAAAAGGCAGCACTATTGAGACAATTTACTAATGCGAGAATAAAACCATTAGGTTGAAGCCAACAAAATTTTTAAAAGTATTCACACTTCATATCCAGTGATGAGACATGGTGTGCAGCAGTCATTAATGCTTAGGTAATCAATATAGAATTATGAGACTGGTATTTTTCTTTTATGGATATTTTTGTAATCATACGTTTCCTGGCATTCTACCCAATTCTCTGCATAATTCAGTAAAGTCTCTTTACAGAATGATTAAATGAAAATACACCTACCTGCTTATAATAATGCAGCACTGGAAAAATTTTCTTGTGGAGAATTCCCAGATAACAGAGGGAAAAACTTTTAAAACAAAATGACACATCATTGGCATTCACAATAGGGAATAGAGCGATTAGTGAACAGGTCATTGTTTCTGAAAAAATTGTCTAAGGTATTTCTTGTAATTTGGCAAATTTATGAAAAAAAATCAAAATTTGGCATAGCCTAAATACATGTTGAAATCTACACATATTGTAATTCATACAATCTTCACTTTAATGTTTTAGAGTGCGCAAATGGCACTGTATTTTGGAGGTTACTTATTCCTATATTCTAAAGTACACATATGACTTTTATGAATACACACATTTACACTTTCTTTTAAACTCCAAGCTGGGATTTGTTAACACAGTTTAGCATCACATAGGAGTCTTGCTCCTGTCTCTATCTTGTCTGCCAGATGAGATCATAGCCAAGATGAAAGCAGATTTTGTTACTATATAGGGACTTTGAGTTGCTATAATGACTGCTTCACCTTGTGCAACCTGTTTTGCAATAAAGAACTAATGCTAGTGATAAAAAGACACTGTTATCCATAATTCAGAAAACAGAATGCTACAAGGTCTAGGAAAATGAAAAAGAATACTAATTCTGATTCTCCAAGATTACTGTCTTTGTCAAATGCATAGCATTTCACCAGGAATAACATTAAATATGAAGCTTGACTTTCTTTTTCCAATAAATTAGTTCCACAACAATAAATCAAATGTTATAGCCTAGGATGCATATATGTGGAACAGCATAAATTTTTTAAGTGAGGATCAAGTCCAACCTTTGACCAAATACCACTGTGTCAACTAAACAATATCACCAAGTGCCATGTCTACTCTTTTTCTGAACATTTCCAGAAATACTGGCTCCTCCATCCCTGGGGAGCCTGTTCCAATGCTTAACCACTCTTTCACTGGAGAAATTTTCCTAATATGCAATCTGAACTTTCCTGGGTGCATCTTCAGGCCATTTCCCCTTGACCTGTCGCTGGTTGCTCGGTAGAAGAGGCGGACACCCACCTCGTCACAACCTCCTTTCACGTACTTGTAGAGAGCAATAAGGTCTCACAAGCCTTCTTCAGGCTAAACAAGCCGAGTTCCCTCGGCCACTCCTTGTAGCATTTATGTTCCAGACCCTTCACCAGCTTTGTTACCCTTCTGTGGACATGCTCTAATAAAGAATTCCAACATCCCACATTAAAATACACAATTGCAGTCAACAAAACTAAGACAACTCAATATGTGAGTCTGACCCTTAAACTCAGACTAGTGCTAAGAGAACTGCAATCCAATGTCATGCAGCTGGATGGTAAGTAATCCCATAAGCATTTCTATAGCAATCTTGGAACCAGTCAGGGAAGGTGTAAGGTACGACAGTCAAGCAATATGTTTAGGATAGTACTCTAGATAACTTTTTTCACCACAGCAGAAGTGGAATCATTCCACAGAATCAGATGCACATCTGCACCCATATGTGTGCACAGAGAAAACCTGACCAGGACAGCAGCTGCTTTTGCCACTTGTGACTAACGGGAAAGTCAAACAGATCAATCACAACTAATTAGTAACAGAGAGCTTCTTAATTCATAGGGTATTAAGAGATAACTGCTTGGTTTTGTGACATTAGAATGTATAATTTTGCATTCTTAAATGGAAAACTTCACTTTTCGCATCAGAGGGGGTGGTACTGAATTACAACAGCTCTTGATATTGGTTTCTCTTTTTAACCTGATTATAGTACAATATTCTTTGTATTTGATTTGTAATCACAGGTTAACAGCATAGAAACACATGGGGCAGGAGCAGGGAAGAGCAGATAGAACACCAATCATTCATAAAATACAAAGCAGAAAATCATGTTTTAAAGAATATAACCCAGACATGCACAGAACTGAGCCAAAGTTACACAAACAAACTTGTTTCCAAAAACTTTATGTAATTATAAATGCAACCTCAACATTATAATTTTTTGTGACTACAGCAAACATCTCTGATTACATTAATAACTTTTTTGTGTAAGAAGTTCAAGATATGTTATGGTTTAAGAACATAATGGCTTTTAATACCTATGAGATTTTTTTATGTTCAGGGAACACTTCAAAATCTGTTCATAGAAGTAACACATTTTTTTATTTACTCCGGTAGGTAAACAAATTGCTCAAATGCTACTCCTTAAAAAATACAAAGAAAATTTCCTGCAGTGAGTATACATAAATCTTGTCAGTACAGATGTTTGTAGTACACAGTATTTGTTCCATCAAGCCTTTTTATCTCAGGATTTTGACATTTTCTTAGTTAATGATTTGTAGATAAAGCAAAAAAAGCCAGCTGCAGGAAAAGAAAAATATATTTGCATATTCAGTTACAAATGAACAAAAAGGTACTTAGCCTAAGGTGTTCTACACAACTTCCATTCTGACATAGTCCATTTTGATAACAGTTCTACATCCATCTGTTTTATTACTACTAAACATGGCGTGTTCATTTATAATAAACAGTGTGGTGGAGCTGCCTGAAAGCAAAAAAACACAACAAAACCTCTAAATAACTGTGAGCCACATCCTCAGCTATTTTGCTTCCATGATGCAAACTCTTTCTACAGAGGTAGGCTGATCTTACAGCTGTTCTTTGTTCAAATTCTCAACAGCTACAAAGAAAGTTTACTGCATGGAGAAATCAGAGTGAATATGAGGTCAGAAATTTCTGACCTAGTTAGGTAGAAGTTTTGAGATACAACAAAAGAATAGAAAGAGGAAGAGACTATGATTTATTTTAGCTTGTCAAAATGGTTTCATTCAAATTTTAGTTATTCAAAGTAATGAAATACTTGGGAGCATAAAGGAAAAAGGAGATATCTAATTCTTCTCTGCAAAATAATGTTTGCAATCACTCTACTAGTATTACTGTATTTTTTCCAGTATGCATGCAGCACTTATTTATATCACATTTGCAATTATATACACACAAAACCATGCAAAGAGTCACATGCAAAAAAAAGATACAAGTTGCAAAGTATATATATTATCTACTGCATATTTGAGGGTGTCCTTTTTTTCTCTCTTTTAATCCATTGCTTCTGTGAAAAAATAATTTGCTTGGAAAACTTTTTATTTGAGTTTAGGAAAAACAAGACTGTGAAACAAACATTGATCTACCTACCCAAGTGTCACTGAAAGTTGGAGCAGTGAAAAAAAAATAATTCTTATTTTCTTAGGAAAGACAAACCAATTTCAGTCAATGATTAGTTCAAGCTCTGATTCTGCAAGTAACAGACACTGTTACTGTTACAGGTAGGGAAATGGAAATGTAAAAGAAAGAAAAAAGTAAGCAAGAAAAACAAAAATACACAGTTCTATTTTTTTTCTGCAGGGCTTCTACATTTGGAAGGGAAAGAATACTACTAACAAAAACAACTAACAACAAAAAGCTATACCCTTTTATTATAACATTGAAGTTAACCAGAATTACAGGCTTGGCTCTGCAAAAATAGCAGTGCAATGAAAAAAGAAAGCACTGCAGTTAGAGATGCAAAAATTAAGAGGGAGTTAATGCGTGTGTATATATATGTAGACATAAAATATGTAATGTGCATAAGTTTCATAATAACTTACATTCTTAGTGAAGAATATATGAAAATGTCCAGTCAGTCCAAATTCTGACGAGAATAAATTACAAAAAAGTCTTATGATTCCTTCCTGAACTGTTTCTGAAAACACACATTCTTTCAAAGAGAAGAAAAATCATCATTCAGCTAACCAACAGGGGACAAGACAAAATTGACGCTAATACTGGAAACACCAAATAATTTTATTATAAATATAATCCTTTAATGTGTCCAGTTGAGCCACACATTTATTTAATATTCTATTTTTCACTTTGAAATTACATAGTAATCTTTAATATTGTTGATATCTGTCATGGAAGTACTTTGAAGATAAAGGGAGAGTATTTTGCACCCTTATCACTGGTGTGAATCACAGCCTCTCATCCTTAAAAGCCCTGTGTGACAACTTATAATAGGCTTTTCTAGTCTCTTTAGGAGACAACAGTCCTCAAATGTGTAATAATCACTCTACTGCACATTATATAGCCTCCTATACTCTACATCTTTCTCGATATATACACTATTGTGCTTACAGTTATGGTGGGATGAGGATTATAGAGCTATGAAACCATGCAACTCACTAAGACATAAGTGTTGCTGTAATAAACACGATTAATTTAATTATTTTTAAATATCTATGCTTTATTACACATTAAAGTAAGATCAAATTATATTTCACATCATCATCATGGCTAGGTTTTGCAAACGAAGATTTGGGAAAGGTTCTATCCACATTTGTTACAAGCACGCTGGTGGCTAATAAGGCCAATACGAGAGAGACATGTCCGATTACAAAAGGTACAGCAGAAAGACACCTAAGAATATTTCACATATTACTCTTATATACCTCACATTAATAAATTATTCCTTAAATCTCATTTCTTTTTTTAATATTAATTTCATTTTCTTCAGCTTTTCATGAGTTTTAACCCATAAATAATGCTAAAAAATTCTCCACAACCATTCTGACTCCAAAACATTTCCCTTTCTTTGAAAAGCTGTATAACGGGAGACCTTCATACAAACGAGACATTCCATTTACCAGCTGTTTCCATGCAGGACAGATTTTGCCTTTGAAAGGTTTTAGCAAGCCTGCTGGCTCTGGGCTGCCTTGTTCAGCTGCTCTCCATTGATCATGAACCTTCCCAGGGCGCTCTCTACCTGCTACAAGTTATTGTGGGGTTGCCACACCGACAGAAAAGCAAATCCTCTTGTAAAAGCTCCAATTATATGAGTCTTAGCCGGAGCTTCTTTATGAAAGCTGTCACCAGCTGAGAGCACAGACCATGCATCTTTTCGTGTAACAAAGTCACTAAAGCAACAAGAACAAAAGACATGAATTTAAATTCCATATTTGTTACTGGTTTGGGTTTTTTTCTTTTTTTACCTCTAAGCATAGCCAGTGACTTCAATAAGAAAGACCAGATCCTATATGCAAGCTGCTGAAGAAAAAGACTTGTTCTTACTTATTTGTGTAGATTTGTGAAAGGTCTAGCAGAAGGGAAAGGGACTGGAAGACACAAAGGAAAACAACAAATGTCTAGATTCTAACTGTTCACTCTGTTGAGAAAAACATTTAGGTAAATCTCACAAAGACCAGAAAACTCTATCTTCAGAGTCACTAACAGTCTCTATTTATTAATAACAGCAACTGCTGATTCACAGCGATTGTCTTTCTGCAGCAGATTTATTTGGAAATAAGTATTCAATAGCAAAATAAAAGCACATGACCAATTTTCACCTCTATTCACTCAGGACGTATTAATAATCCTTTACTGTTAGGCATACTACGAGGCAAAGACAATTCATTATAATAGTAGAAAAGATAATGGGAGATTAATAAACTTCTCATCATTCCCTTTCCATTTATAGTCAATCATCCAACCATATTAACAAAGCTTAAATTTTACACCTTGTTTCATCATTACTATTGAGGTGTAAGAATAGAATTTAAGTCTGAATAAGTTAGGTCGAAAGTGAGATTAAGTAATTTATAATCAATGCAGCATTTTAGGCCTCTCTTTTAAAATATCTCAACTTTATTCACATTATCTGTCTTTGTTTCCTTGCTGTCAATTCATTACATTTCTCTTTGGTTATTAACCATGCTGTAATTTTTGTAGTCTTGATCTTTGCTGATCTTATAGCAAAGATTACACAGATACTGGATATAAATCTCCCTCTTCTTTCTATTTGAGGATCAAAGATTTTTACTGGGGATTTTCAGAAAAAGGTCCCTATGCACCTTTGGAAGGCAAGACATGTTTTTTATGAACATACAGGTAATCTCCTTGCAGCGTTCACTACATATATACCTAGAATTACACATTATTGCTTGTAAAAAATACAGTAACTCATTTTATAAGTACTTTATGGCCCCACTTTAGAAGGAAACATTCTGCAAGATGAAGAAGGAATTAAAATGGTTTTCTAATGCTATTACTAATGTTCTAGAGCTCTATAGTTTTAAAAATAACTACGTATGAAAGCCTTTCATTCACTGGAATCTCCGGAACAGATTCTGGCATACTTTGTCGCAGTTGATATATGATAAGCAAAATAGACTTCTTTAATGCCAGCAGTCCGAATGCAGATTAAGGCAATATTTACTGCAAATGTAGGGAAAAAAAAGGTATTTTTTCCTTTCACCTGTATTCAGTCAAGAAACATCTGCAGCTATCCACTACATAACATAACATAAAAGAGAAATTAAATACTAGCATAGGACTGATTTCTGCTTGGTTTTTCTGTAAGGATCCAAGATGTAGGGTAGGAGAATATTCCATTTCTCTATTGTTCCTTTTTCATCTGTCAGGTGATGTAAGACATCGCCATCATTTCTCTTTCAAAAGCTATTCCATATGGTCATTTTCACTGACTGAACCTGTGGGAAAGGACACAGATAAACTACTGAAACAAAGGGATAGGCACAGAGACTTATAGGAAAAAAAAGATACCACATGGAATTTTGTTTTACAAGAGTATGGAAAGAGGAAAAAAGCAGAAATGATCCCAGAATTACAGAACTTTTAGGATTGGAAGGGACCTCTGGAGAACACATAGTCCAAACCTCCTGCCAAAGCAGGGTCACCAAGAGAAGGTTACACAGGAACACATCCAGGTGGGTTTTGAGTGTCTCCAAAAAGGGGAGACTCCACAACCTCCCTGGGATTCAGGTGAATCTTCTTGTGTTTTAGCTTATAGCCATTAATCATCATTTCTCTGGGCACCAACAAAAAGTCTGGTACCATCCTCCTGACAACTGCCTTTGAGATATTTATATGTATGTCTACTATCATATGATAACATATGATATTCTACTTCCAACTCCAATGTCTTCTTCCTAGCTGGTTCAGGCTCTAAACTTAATTGGTGCAAAATTCTGAACCCAGAATAAAATACTTTACTCCTGATGCAAAAGTCGAAGACTCTAAACTCCTTTCAAAAGATCACTGTAAGTTAAAATATAAAACAGAATAATGACTCCTCTGTTCTTTTCAAGAGAGAATTCACAGGCATGACTATGCAAAATGAATACATTTCTTAAATAGGCTATCACAAAATTCTCCAAAAAACCCCAAAACCATAAAGGAATTATAAAAGTGATATGCAGAAAGATTAGATATCCCAAGTTTCCCTGTTAAATGTGCTCTGTTTTGGGCACAGCCTCAGTGTTCTGCCAATGCTGTCTATTTATTTACCAAAAAAAAAGTCACATGAGACTGGATGAAAGCAGAATTTTCCCTACTTACTACAAATTTAGCATTGAGCTTTTTAAAGAAAACCCAAAAATTCAGGACAAAAACCTCTCTTTTAAGAACTAAATATACCAATACATTTTTAAAAGGTGAAGTTCACTTGTATATGGAACACCAGATAAAGGACACAAACCCCAATTGGTGCACGCAATCAATCTCATTTTATCTTGAGGACAAAAGCTCAGATCCAGATAGTCTGAATTCTATTTATGTTCCCAAGACCTTTGGTTCTGGAGTTTTGCAGTCAGTCAATAAAGAAAAAAAAGATAAAGTAGGAGTCTAGGTAGAATTTAGGTCACTTGGATTTACACATAACATCCCACTTCTGCAAGACGTTGTGACTCTGCTTGCTGACTTTGAGAGCTCTGACTGAATGGAACAAGCTCAAGGACATGACTGTTTCATCAACGTGTAAACAAGTGATCTACCACAAAAATGAAACTTCCACTAATCAAATACCTGGCATTGATCTCTGGGGAGAGGACACTTGACTGTGTGGTAAAGTTACTTTCACACTGTTTGCTTCTCTTCACCACCAATATCTCTTAAAGATTACTCAGTGACATAGTCATACACTATCTAAAAAATGCTCAACAATCTGTTACACAATTTGAATACAGTATTGATTGGAATTCTTTTTTTTAACTCTCCGATTTTGATATAATTTATATAATATACTTTTAAGGTCAGGAATTATAGCAAAATATTTAATAGAATTTCTTTTTTTTTTTTTTAATTGTACAATACAACTCCAGTCTTTTCAAACTGTAAAAAAAGGCTTCTCGCTCATTTCAACCTAGGGCCTAAAGAAATTAATAACCTAGTCACAAAGACTTCTAACTCTAAATCAAAATGTAACATTGGGGAAATAAATTCTCTATTTAAGAAAGGAAACATTGTTGATAGGTTTATAAGTTTATGTTTAAGTGGAGTTACTGTCCAGCACTTAACTGCTCAGGAGAGTAGTATGGTCTTGATGGATATATATCTTCAGATACTGGGCAAGGAAGGAGAGCAAAAGAAAATAACAATTTATTGCTTAACAATTTAATATATTAACACACATTGAATTAACAGACATTACACAAGGACCACTTGCAAATGCATATTCACAAAGATGGGCAGGAGTGCTTGGTAGTGGTCAGAAAAGGCCGGATCAGGCAGACAGGAGTTTGGGTTCTTTGTAACTGTGGGGCTTCAAAGACAGTTGACCTCAGCTCAGCTGTGCTTCCAAAGGAAAAGCAGTGAGGTACATCTCCTTTGAAGCTACAAACTGCCTTAAGAGAACTGGGTCAGCACGACATTCTGAATCTCCCTAAGCACTTGGAGAGCCAGAAGAGAGGTTCTGAATATCTCTCTGGCCGCTTCCAGAAAGATGAAAGAAACTACCTGAAGTTATCCTGCACGATTTAAAATTCTAATTTTTTGATGCATTCTTCTAGAGATGCAACAGTGTAACTTCTTAAGGCTCAGGAGTTCTTTTCATCAAGCCATTATCCTAGTCAGGAATGATCCTGATATTTTAATCCTATGTTCCCTCATGTTTTCCATTTGTGAATTAGAAAGGCATGTTTTAAAATTAAAATAAAGAACTACATCTGATGTCAGAAATGGCCACAGTTTCTACCCGTTTCAGAAACAGAGTGGCACAGTTGTTCAGCTCCAGGGAATACCATCTGAGGATACACAGCACAACTACAGATACACTAAGCCAAGCACAAACTATTTCCCTGCTCAGTGGCCCTCAGAGATGACATTTAAAATTAGAAGTCTGTATAATTCAAAAAACCTCCCAGTGACTGTCGGCTCTGACTAGAACTTCATTTTCTTTAAGGATACGCATTTTTTGCATAGTACGGTGATCCTGATTAGAGTTATCAGATGACTAATGAAATCATGTCAGGTGCAGAGTTTAAATAAAACTAACTATAGAGCCTAACTTTATAAAAAGATTAATTATTTATGAATGAATATCAGAAATTCCTCCAGATTTATCAGTTCCACAGTCAGTTCCCACTAAACTCACTGAGGGGGAATCAATCTATTGCCCACCTGTTTCTTTCTCTTTTCTCTGACACCTGGATAGGTCCAAAGAACTAGAGTACATTTCCCCTGCAGCATCTTTTACATTCCACCCCACAGGCAATTTATGGTTTGATACATTCTCCTCTTTCACTGTTATGACACTAAGCTGTATCACTCTTATGATCGTCTCCTTTCAAATACATTTCCAGTTCTAGAAAATTCAAATATCTGAGCCCATTAATTCTTTATATAGTAATGCTAGCACTTCACATACACTAAAAAAACCCTATGCATAAGTCTTTCAAAAGACTACTTTGTTATGCTGTATCAGGGATGTTGATACTTTTGGTCTGTGTTCGGCCCAGCCACCTGTAAGAGTTTAGATTTTCCCTGCCAAGTTCACTGATAAAACGGTAACTTTGTCCTTGGAGAGAGAGCTTCTTGTATAAACTATATTAATTGGTGTTCTGTGATTGGTTCATTGTCTGCCAAGGACATTTGAAGGAGAAACTGAAAAGGAGGGGATGAAGTAATGACCTCCAACTCAATTAGGAAAGACCCTCGAAGCAGACTTCACATGTGGAAAGAAATTCCAAAGCACTCACGCATGCACTGAAGTGATGGAATTGAATAACCAAGGGGGTGGGACTGAGAACCTCTGGTGGGGCGGTGGTGGCCACACCTGCCTAGGCAGACATACTCAGTTGATTGTATAAAAGCAGACAACTTGTTTTTTGGGATGAGCTTGCTCCACACAAAGGACCAAGTTGTCTTTAGCAGGGATGCCTGCTACGTGTGAGCCTGCTGACCCTCCGAAAAACGCAGTTGCTGCAGAGGATTTTATGGCATTCGGAGTTGGTAAGATCAGCTCATAAATGACATCTGAGTGAGTAGGGTGTCGTATTCCTTCTTTGTTTTCTGTTTCTCTCGGGTTCCTGTTTACTTCGGCCACTTCTTTGGAATAAATATTGGTTTTTGTTGAGCTTCAGTGGTTTTATAGTTTACAATTTTCAGTATGTTCGAACTCTCCCTAATACGTATGCTCTTTTTATTATGCAATCTACCTGGAAATAAAGTTATGCATAAATCTAGAGAGAGCATGAGAAACATTTTCCTCTTATGAGAAGAATCTTCATTGATCAGAAATATTCAGTGTCCTGGATTGCCAACTAATCCTTGAAGTCATAAAGCAAACCATTCGACCAGATTTTTACATGAATAAAGACTGAAACAACTCAGAACTTTGTTTCTAAACGAAAAGTTCACAACAAGCCATCTCAACTTTCTTTGATAGTCTACAATTATCAAATCAAGTATCATTTTACCAGTTCATTTCTGCAACAAAGGAGCGTTTTGCTCACAATACAAAAATGTATGCAACTACACCAAGCATTTGAAGTCACAAGTGTAATATGCAGTCTGCTTTTATTCCCCTCGGAAATTTGTCCAGAGCAGAGAAGATAAAGCCACAACTTACAGAAGCTGTGTGCTAACAGCAAGTCCAACATATCCAAGAAGACTTTACTGTGCAGTAAAACTGACACCTGTATATTGAATCCAACATCATCACAACTCCTTAGACTTGCCAGGCTCAACCTGCAAACCCAGATCACACTGAATTTAGCAGCTGTGTGCTCACTCGCAATAAACCAGAAGCACTGGGCTCACTGTACAAATGCTGCACTGATTAGAAATAGGAGAATCCTATGCCATATTAATAAAGACATGAAAGCCAATGGTTGCAGGTGGGATTAAAGCAGATTCACACTTCACTAGAGCAAATTTCCACCCTGTTTGTTAAATAATTTAAGAAGCAGAAGCTCCATCCTGTTTGCTCTTCAGTTTTCATCTCACATTATTTAATCTAAATTTAAAGTTCTTGAACATTCTTTCATCAAGTACCAAACATAAGTATTTGTTGGATCCAGTGGCAATGGTATACAAACAGTACTGCTATGTAAGTCAGTGAGATAAAGTGAACCCTGTTTATCAGGACTCCCCAAATTTAAATATATTCTTAAAAATATGAACCTATCATCCTCACAAAAGGGAGAAATCAGAGTGCATTTCATTAAAGTAGTGTGACTAGAGACACTCTGTCTCTGCTGAAAACAAAAAGCTATACAAGTATTCTTCGAAACAGTAGAAAACATTAATTATTTACACAGAAATTCTGAGTTTAACCCCTAGAATGATACTCTTGCTTCAACACCAGCAGTATGCAATAGCCCAGTCTCGTCTTAAAACATTCATCACACATAGCTGTGATCAAACCAAATAATGAAGAATATCACGCTTTCTCCTATACTGACACTCAATATTATGAGTCCTAGATGACTTTTAAGCAACAGGTTTATGACCCTTCACTACTCTACTTACTAGGTAATCCAGCACTTCAGATCTCTGGATTTCTTTGCTGCAGGAGTCTCCACCAAACTATATCCATGTTGCCATTATGCTGCCAGACAACAATGTTATTCGCTTTGACTTCACTGCATTCTGAACATGCAAAACTTAGCCTGGGCCTGAGAATCTTTTGTTTGCATTTATTTTATTCATTCTTTTCCCACCAGACAACAGAACAGGTAACAACTATAGCTGTATCAGCTAAAAGTAAGGAGCAATTCAGTACCAGTAGCAAATCAACATTTCAATTATTTCAGGAGTTGTAAAATTTGTAATAACGTTAAAATGTGTATTATAATAAAATGTAAAATGTATCATATAATAAAATGTGCAGTTACTCTAATTCATAAACTCTATCATTTTGATTAGCATATTTGCCTGTGCTGGGTATCTGCTATACTGAATTGGCTTTTTGTGAAATTATTATACTATCAATCATAAAGTGTGTGGGTAGCACAGAAATGTGACAGATCAATAAAGGAAGAATTTACTTCTATGTATACGAAAATATGTGTTATGCTAAATAATGTGTACGTACATAAACACATACATTTCACACAGATAATTATGAACACATATCCACATTACAAATAAACTAAAATGTTTACTTTGGTAAACATGGTCACTTTTTCTCACCTGATAATTAAGGTGCGAAAAGAGCATCTGAATGCAGAACAGAAAACCCTTTGCTACTTGATGTCTCTCTCTAGTGAAGATTTTGCCACTTATGCAATGAAATCTCAAGTTTAATTTAAATTACTGTCAGTTAAGATTGAACACAACATCTTATACCTGGAAATGAATGACAACACTGGTAATGCCCTCATTATATCTTAGCCCTCATTTGGCAACAATGCTTCTTAAATAACAAATCTTGTACACCTGCATATAACATATCAGCCACACTGATCTTGTCCTAATGATAAAAGTTGGCACCAGTATGAAAACTTTATTTTATTTTATTTTTCTGCTTATCCAATATAAAACCAATAAGAGACATTATAATGTAATTTCTCCATTATTTTCCTCAACAACAGACACATTTGGAAAATTTCCAATTTTAAAGTTGTGGTCTTTGCAATATTCCTTTAAAATAATTGGACTGGGCTACACACAATTTTAAGCACAAACTAAAATAAATTAAACTTACAAGAAGGAGTGTTAGTACCCTGGAAGAACAGCTGTTTCAATTGGCATTTAAGACTCCTATGAAATTTATTGCAAAAACCTAGCAATTTGAGAAAATTAGAAATGTAAGAAATAGATCGTTATAAAAAATCATTTTAGTAATAATTGGTAATTAACTGACGGAATTCATAATTTAAACTCCCACACTGTAAATTGCATGGCATAGTTTTATACAGCTAGAATGATGAGGTTTCTTAACATACTGTATTAACCATTTATTAACAAGAACTGCAAAAAACCCTCTTATATTTAATTACTTATTAACATGATTTCAGATTTGCAGAGTTTTATGCGTTACCAAATGTACTCAATCTTTCAGTAAATTTAAAGATAAAATAAATTTATATTATTTATATAAAATATAGAAAATACTTTTATATCTATATAAACAAAAGCACTTAAAATTGTAAGTCCAACTGATTTACATAAGTTCTTGGTTTTCATTATTCAGATCTTCATAGAATTTAGATTACCAAGTTGAATCCAAAAATTAATATTTAGTTCTCTAAGGATGTGAATCTTTTGTGTTTAAATCACCTGTGAATAAGGGATACATATTACTTTCATTTAGGCATAGATAGCCTTTTTAAAATGTGACTTCCTTGTGTCCTAAAGCAATAACTTAGTGCAACCCCCACTTACCACTGAATGTACATACACAGATATATGTGTATATAGAAGAGGGTCATTTGCAAAAACATTTTAGAACTTTGCCAGAGTTGTGCTTTTCCAGTCAATAGTTGATAATACACAAGAAGCATTATGAATGATTTTAAAGCCTACACTAGAAAGGACTACATAGATTCATACTTTATACACTAATCTGTCCCTGGTATTTCAGAGCTGATGTTCTTGGTGCTTCAAACATTTTAGGAAGATGGCTGATATGCATATGTATCAATTTACATCAAAAATGCTAAAGTCCATTAAAGTTACTTAGTTATAAAAATGACAGATCTAAGAAATTACAAGAACAATCCTATCCTATGTCAGAAAAGGCAGAAATTTTCTTGATAATAAAACTTGTTTCACGACGTACAGTGTATCCTATCCGAAGAGAGGATTTTAACTGCAGTGGCATTCCCTAATTAGACATGCTTTTTCCACAATGCATTTTTTCCACTAAATTGAATTAAATAAATTTATTAAGAAACAATTCAATATAATTTCAATTAGCTGAATTAATGGATTAATTAAATAATGGTTTAAAATGGTGGAGCAATGACTTACAAAGTTTACTCTGGAACTCTGTAAGGATGGTACTTTCTTCTTCAAAATCTGCTTTTGCACCTTTTATTTCCACAGCAGAGTCATGAAACAAACATCTGTGACGGTTTGAAATACCTCTCTGCCGAAGGTCACTACCTACAGAGAAAACAGCTGCGTGCATCCATCTGGGTAACTGCTGGCTGTTTGGCATAGACACCCATTTCATCATCAGGGACATCGGAATGATACTGAAAAGTATATGAAAATTTGGCTTTGTATTTCTAAAACTTCACTAGGTAACTGTGGTGTGTATGGGGTTTCTTTTTAAACTATATTTAAGGAAGTAACACCTTTTAAACAGATTTTCTTTTGTGGAGACAAAATGCCTTATGCCACCAATTACTTCGTCTGATGAGATCAGATTTTACTATGTTACTCCAGTACCAAAAAACTTCACCAGACTTTGCATAATCACTTTTTCCTCCTTTTAAAGTACATATAAACCAGGGAAGTTTTGCTACTTTTTCAGAAAAAACACAACATTTATGTTGAATATTTGATATGCGAACCCTCCCATACATGAATAACTGGGTTCTTTTGTGTATCTCCATTGCTTTTAATTAACAAGGCATATTAATGGTCACTTTAGAGTAGTTGGGTACATAATTTCAGTGTTGGTAGGGTAAGTTCATTACAATACAGAGATAAGAACTCCATTCGTGGAAAACATCCATCACATTCAGTGGTACTCAGAAAGTGTTTCCACTATCACAGATTTTGTGTAATGGTGTTCTCTCCAACTACCTTGGAAAACGTACACACTATATGCATCCTGCTACAAACTAACAGGTTACAGTCATAATGCCTCATGCAATTATTCAGTGTTGTGCCTGAAACAATGCTTTTTGTCCTTAACGTCAATGATCATGGTCGTGCAGCTGGAGAAGACTTTGGTCTTTGCTATTCCCACTCAGATGAAGTTTACACAGTATGGTCCCAAAATATCAGAGCTAAGTGACCTGGTGGCTCCAAGTGACACCATAAACAAGCAGAGCAGATGCAATTTCAAACCCAGAAGCATAAACAATTTCTGTTACACATCATTAGGAATCTCCGATCATCTCTACCAATGTCAGTTATACTTCGTTACCTGGGCAGTATCAACTCAAATACCTCTTACATTTTTGGCAAGCTGCTGAGGTAAATAATTCTTATCTTAATCAAGTAGGACATTGCCTTGAACTTGTTCAAGTTGTAGCACTCCTGTGGTACACATTTGCCCTTATCACTAGGCTAAAATAAAAAGACTGGAGAAAGATTATGGCATTTTACAAACAACATGCAAAACTTTTTGGTTTCATTGCAATACAGAGCAAGTACAATTTTGGATCCCACTCAGCTGCAGCAAGGGTGCAGTGCTCATGTCCAGACCAATGCTCAGAAAGGAGCCACTTTCAGAATCTTAATAGTAGATAAATTTTTGTTTTCTCCTTTTTTTTTTTAACTTAAAATTTCTCACATCTCATTTTATTATCAGAAGTGACACACTGTCTCACTTTGAAATCACCTGGTGTCGTGGTTTTGGAACGGCACTCCCTAATTTAGTGCCCCCTCCACTGAGACTCTCCCAAACTGGACGCCACTTGCTCCCCCTCCCCCATCCTCTGGTGGGAGACACAAAAGGTAGAGGTCACGTGTTGAGATAAGAACAATTTACTGGAAATAGCAATGGGATAAGAGAATGAACAGTAACTGCAACAACAGTAATAGCAACAGTGTACAGAAAAGAGTGTGATTTACATGCAAAATACTCACCAAGCTGAGACAATGAACAATGGCAAATGGACCTTACATGCACCACATTTGCCCACATCCAGAAACCACGACGCTTCTTCTTGGAAGTGTGACAGTCCCTTTCCCCCACCCCTGGCCACGATGTAAGATGGTATCTAATAACACAATGTCTTGGTCACACCCACATGGCTTCAGGCTCCACCCCCTCACAGCTACTGTGAAAAAATCAACCCTGTCCTTGGCAGAAACTCAGACACCTGTTGAAAATCCTTTGCTTAGAGGTAAGTAGGTTTTGAAATGATTCATAAAATATGAATCTCAAAGAACTCATGCCTCCAAATGGCACACAGACGGACTAGCTGTATGCTAGTGGATTCACTGAGATTTTATTCAAGAAAAAAAAGTATGCTTGTCTACAGAAGCTTATTATGAAAGAAAAATGTACTGTTACTAGTCCAAGTCTCTGCAGCTGCTACTATTAAGAAAAGTCAAAAATCTAACATTCCTAATTATGATAACGAATACAAACTACTTTTGAATATCAGAATTGACAAGAATTCTTCAGGTGGTCCTTGCTGATTTTAGCAGTTGCTCTAGCTACAGCTTCTAGCTATACCTTTAAAGTCCCCTTCCAAAGTATTCAGGGAAAAGGAGAGGCTTCCATTACAATTTAGTTTAAGACAAATTGCTGATGACTAGAAGATAAGCAGTATGTCACAACTGTTAGACCTTTATGCACAGAAAACATAATTTCTCAAATATTAAATGCAGTATTTAATTAACAAATTTAGATAAGCCCAAACTGTGGAACGTACTTCAATAATGCTAGAGATCACTGTACTGATAGTGCTGCATTAGCATCATAGTTAATATATTCACAGCATGCAAATCTCTTATACTCCTTTGGAATAAAGACTGTGGTTTGCAGAGATTTTATTTTTCCTTCTCTCTCCAAATATAAGGGTTATATTTTTAATTTTTACTGAAAGCACTGTGAAATTGTCTCTGCTGATTTTCTCCAAAAACCTATAAAATCTTAGCCACTAGAAACAAGGAAGCTGATTCTTATTGGGATTCCCATTCAGATCTCCCACTGACCCTACAGTCAAATCAGGAGTATCAAGACATCTTTAAGAATGAGCAGATCAAATTTATGTATTACAGTTTCAGAACTCTATTCCTTTACTATCATCATGTAGGCTACTGTCCGGATTGGGTTTTTTATTTGTTTGGTTTTGCAATCGGTGCAACATTATCTGTACACAGAAAAAAGTACATGCTTTTGTGCCCAGAGTATTAATGAGGTACAGACCATCTCAAACTGGAAAATTTATTTTTACTTTAAAAGAGAAATGAAGTAACCTTTATTTACTGAATAGGCTTCAGTAAAGTATTCCATTGAGGTTGTGAGGGGAAGGTCGAGAAGAGGAAAATCACATAGCAAAAATACCTAAATACTAAGTATTAGTTTATAACCTTTCAATATTTGTACCTTTGTTAATGATAGTTTCATTACACTGAGTGCCTGTCTCCCCTAATTGTCCTTCTACTCTCTGAAAGAAGTGACATGACCACAAAAAGATCAAGAGAGAAAAGACAGAATGCAATCAATTGCACAAAACTGCAGAGACAATATTCAAAATAAAATTGCTGAGGCATCCCAGCTGATGTCTTTATAAAACCAAGAACTAAATCCTTACTCATTACCCTTGAAAGTAAAGAATGAAGCCCCAATTAAAGTCCTACACATGTAGCAACTACAAGTTAATGCTTTTCTTTGCCATTCTCTCCCCTTCAGAACTCATTAATGCACTGCCGATCATCTTTTATTATCACAGCATACAGAATAACTGCCCTATCTGCAAAGTTCTTTTCTTTTCTTTCTTCTGACAATTTTTAAAAATAGTTCTACAGTGTACTAGATTTTACTACGAGTAGCACTGACTCACTTCTAAGTGTCTTATGAAGAACATACTTATTTCCTCTCTGGAGTTGCTACATAATCCAGATCACAAATTACAACTGCATTATTCTGCCTGTTTTGTTTTCTCCTGTTGATTATCAGACCTAATCATTCTTAGGATAAGTTAAATCACTCTAAAGGCTCCAGGGACCATATTGCTTAGCCACTGACTATAACACTATATAAATTACAAAAGTGCATGAAATGCTCTATACACCATAGCTTTTTTAATATGGTCTATCAAAAACTATATTGCAACAGCACATAAATCTTTAAAGAAGATTTATGCTACTGAAAGACCAAACATTTAAGAATTTCTCCTCCTAAGAAGGTTCACCATAAACTGCTCAGTGTCTCCTTTGGCAGTTTCTGGAGTCCTTCTGTGTTTTAAAATAGAAAGTTTTTTCCATTATATAAACTGCATCAATAAACATTTTTGCTCATGAATGGGAGATTAAACATCAATTATTGTAAACATAATTTTGAAATTTTTTCATTTTCTTTCAGGTTTGTGGAATCTAACAGCAATTTTCCACAAATTCAGCTATTGTGATAAATTACTGAAGATTCAAAGAAAAGAGACAGTTTCTAAACAATTTGAATTAATGCTAAAGTCAGTAAAATTACAGCACTTTATGCCACTTAAAATCTGATACAGGTGTTTTAAGTGTTAGTCTGCAATTTTGTATCTCTTTGGAAGATTTTTTTTTAATTGAAAGTGAACAGTGTAAAACTGTTCAGGCTGTCATATTCTTTTACATGGCTGGAATTTGCAATTTTGCAACCAAACTACAACTAGTAGATTATTAAGAGTATATTAAAAAAATAGGAATTCAAGATCAGATATGTTTATGATGTGGTTCCTATTAGCACTTATTTCTCTCTTTTAGCTAAAAAAAAAAATTATTTATAAACCAAATAATTACCAGACTTATACATACCAACATTAATATCTATCACAGACATTCTACACATGAATTGTTTCTATCTTTTGGGTTTCAGTTCCACAACAGATAGAACCATCCCTGACTCATTACTTCTCTGTGGCATTAGATATTACAGACTCTTTTGATTGAGATGTTATGATCACAGCTGAACAATACTTAGTACATAAATACAAAACCTACCACGGTTTTTCTCAAAAAGATAAATGGAGAAAAAGGAAATGCATAAAGGGGGACAAAAAAGGGAATGAAACACTGCACTTACTCCTTAATATAAGCTGGCAAATGCTGAAAATACCACTGAGAGTTCAGATACACTATTAAAATCTAACAAAACTATAAATTTTGAACAATTAGAAAGAATGCCAGTTAAAAAGGCACAATTTTGATTGCATAACAAATGTAATTGTAAGCTTGGGTCTTGAAAACACACAATATTGCTCTTTCACACAGGTAAACATTTTCTGTATATTATTACTTGTAGTTAGTTTCTCAGTAAGATGAGTCCCTGAATGCACATTTGTATACTTTTATATTTTCCTACAAAAAGCAACTCCTCTTATTTTCTGCCTTTTCCAGTTCTACTCTGCTCTAAAAAAATGTCAAATTGTTTTAACTTACACTGTCTGTAGATGAAAAAAAAAGCTCATCCAGACAGGCACTGCTATCAGCTGAGACACAGCAGACATTTCACTTAGGCTCCACTGTGCTGGTAGTTTCCAACTCCATGCTGAACACCAGCTGTTGGCTTGAAGACAATTCTCCACTTTCAGTGTAAAGTCAAACTGATTACATCAAAGATTTTCTGAAGGTGTATCTACCCTGTCACATGTTTTCACACTTGGCAACAATCTCTGGTAGTAGAACTAAGGGACTTCCCAGGCCAGGGTGGCTCACATGCACACTGCTCACTGTCATGCTTCATGACATGGTTGTTGGTCCCAACTGGGAGCCTTCTATGGCGCAAGACATAATTTTGTGCTTTTCAATTTAATGTACTTGAAGCACTGTGAAGACTGTGGTGTAACTTGTGGTGCAACATTTATGACACAGTCCTGAAGACTTCTATTGCATGCCATAAGGGGATGCAGCGAAATTTTAGAACAAAAGATGTTTGCTTGGATAAGACTGAAAGACCAGAACGTAGAAACAAAGTGGTGAATTTGAGAGTAAAGAAGCACAATTTCATCCCAATTAATATCAATTTCTGAGTTAAAAAAATTATCCCACAATTGATCACAAGATTTATCAATTTTTTATTCCCTACAAATGACTATTGTTAGGCTGTTTCTTACTAAAATACACATACTAATAATGCAAACCTTATTCTTTTTTTGTCTATCTTTACATTGTATGAACTTAAATGCCTTCAAATTTCTGTCATTACCCACATATGAAGCAGGTCCAAGGATATATCATTTCATAAAGCAACAAGATATTCACAGTATGTCTTCTGTAAGTTAAGCTCCTATCACACGAAACAGTATTGCAAACTATAATTTAAGAATAATCTAACAATTTTTTAAGAAGTTTATGCACTCTAGGTTGCTTGAGCTGAGGTTAGGTAAAAATTATCAATGTGCAAATATTTAAAGTTAAGCTGGCTTGGAAATTATATGTAACTTAAGATATTTTGTAAAACATTTTGTTCATTAATTCTTAAATGCCTGTTTCCTCTATCACCTACCCAAATTGGTTTCGGAAAGAAGCATCACAGAAACCTACTTCTTGATTTTTCTTGCTTATAACAATATTTGTAACAGTGCAATTAGCGTATTTGGTGTGTATTTTAAAACACTAACCAGAAAAAAGCAAAACAATCCTGAGAGAAAATTGCTTCACTTTCCTCATGCTTCCTTTTTCATTGACCGTGTCCTGTGACAAAGGTGCTGTAACCGCCTTTGTAGCAAAAAACTCAGAGCCACTCTGATTTTTTTTTTTTTTAACACTCTTCTTCAGTCCCCAGCATCTTCAGCCTTTCATTGGTAATAAATATGTGTTCTTTTTTTTAGGAAGAATTCTTTCCTGCTACTGTCACACCACCTTTCTCCTGAAGCCTTCTGCCCCACCACTTTTGCTTTTTTTCCCTTTCCCTCTACCTCTTTTCTATTTTTAATCCATCCTAACTGCACCCAAAAATAAGTTAAAGTAAATCACAGTAGATAACCTGGTTATTATTTTTGTATATAAACATGTAAACCCCCCACATTCTTATGGAATGTATGAAGCCCAGGCCCAAGCAGTTAATTCTTACTAAATGCCACACAGTTCTCAGATCTTTGGAGAAAGGCAGGGATAAAGGAATAGAGACACACATTTGTGCCTCCAGCTAGTTTCAACCAGATTATCTTTCAACTTTTCATATATTTTATTTTTGTAAGTACAGTACTAAATGTAAGTCCACAAATATCTCTGTCTCTATGTCACACACAGAAAAAAGATAAATAAGTAAGTCCTTTCCCTTGGTATGGTTTTCCAGCAGCTCCTCTTTCCTTTAGACAAACTACAAGATTTTCCTTCTCCCTATAGTTCTTGCTACCCATATTCTGCTTTTTCATGTTCTGATGTCTTAACACTGCAACAACATCATTAGGTACCTTGAGAAAACAATGTACATTCAGGTAATGTTCCTTATATAGCTTACACTGGACAATAACACGGACATATTTCATGCATAAATCAATACCACAATACAATCACTTTAGACAGACATAAAAGAGGTTTTCTGTAATGCTGACCTATGCCATGGAGAGAAGGAAAGGAGAGCACAAGTCAAGATGAGTGCAGGTTACTCATTAATTTAAGCAGAAAAAATCCAAAAGTCTGGCTACCTTTGAAGTCACATCTATAAAAATCAGCAGTATCAAACTTAGCTCCTGTGCTCTCAACAGTAATTCACACCTTTTGAAAAGAGGACTTATCTACTTTTTTCTTAATAGAAAATATATCTTTAAAATACCAAAACTTGGAAAGAACAGTTATTGGTCCACTCAGCTTTTCAGTATGACGGTCTCCCTTTGCAAAGCTTGCCTCACATCTGGATTTATACCTCTCGTACTTTAATTGGATCAGTGAGGAAAAAAAGGCACTGAAGGGGCATTGTTCAATTTCTGTTAAGCATCTTTTCAATGTATTTATTACACCATCAACATACAAATAAGAATCCTATGAGAATTCAAAGGAGGGGAAAAAATCTAAAAACAAAAAAATCACTTTTTGAAAATTCCTAGCAACGTTTAAGAGCTTCAAAAAGGGAACAAGATTAATGTTTTTCATGTTGGGCAGGTCACTGAAGTGTTTTCCTTCTTCACTGTGACTGTTAGGAGTGCATAGCTCTCCTAACAAAGACATGTCAGTATATAACAAACACCTCTTGCTCCAGTCTTATTGCTCTTCTGCTCCTTGACTTTTGTATAGGAGAGATCAAAGAATGACTGACCTTTCAGCTCTGAACTCAGTCTTGTTATTGAATTCACTAATAGCAGGAGAAGAACAGAAGCAAATTTCCTCAAGAAGGTAAATTCACTTTATGATGCTTTTATTACTGGCTTTACAGTGTTCTGGAGCAGACCCCACCAAGGCACACATCACCTCATGTGTGTGAAGTACTCAAGTCTTCACTCTGAGAAATCAGGAAACAAAGCTGAGCTTTACCAAAAGATAATCTTGCCTTCTTCCTGCCGTACTTCTTCTTGCAGACGTTTGTCTAACAAAACCTTACATAATAAGTCACAGCTAAGAATTTCTATTTAAGGCTGAATTAATAATCCATGGGGGAAAAGAAACTGCCACGCAATTTCTTCCAAATTTAGTTTATTTTTTTCAATATCTTTGAGTACACTTTATTAAGGTACTAAGGCTACAGCAGATGAACAAGAATAACAGGAATAACCCACCAAGAAGAAAATGATCTTGAAAATATCACTGGGCCTTAGACCTGTCTTCTTTTTACCTATGTTTTGTACAGCAATAGCTGGCACTTGAGACTAAGTCACAGCAATGCCAAATCACTTTGTGATACAAAGGATTACTCTTTTTGCCAAAATTGACATCATATGCTCAGACTCTGATTTGAAAAAATGGTGGGGAAATTAACTTTCGTAAACTGTGAGAAATACTTCTTTCCTTGCAGACTCTTGTGAGTTTACGACCTTAGAGTAAGCAGGTCACAGCATGCCTTGCAGAGCTCATACTTACTGATTTATATCTGACTTTGTGTATTTGTGTATGAATATCCACTGTGATGAGTCACTGTAAAAGGCAGATAATGTGCTTAGAGTGCAGAACTAGTGTTACCTTTTTAAACTTGTTTGCAACTGTTTGGATGAGACTGATTTTTTGTCAATTTTCCATCATCTTTCTCAGGTATCTAAAGGAACCTGAGGAGAAAAATCTCTGTAACTGTGGATTGAAGGATTGACCCTTATGAACACCTCGCAGTAATGCAAGTTCCTTGTGGATCTCTTTATGATGTGGATCCTTGTGCGTCCCTTCATCCCTTCCAACTCAGAATATTCCCACTGCAGGACTGGTCTTTGCTTAGCCATCTCTAGTGACTGCAACTACCAAGTCATCCTATAGACTCAAGAACATTTCTCACATTGCCAGGACAATGAGAAGTACATTCAACTACTTCCAGTAACTGGAGCAAAGCAAGTGCAGTTGGAACAAATTGGTAAACCTCACTCTACCCCTGTTCATATAGTTTCCCTAGAAACTGCTAACTATAGTTGATGAGGAGAATGAATTACTCGTTTATCTCATTGCGCAAGATTTTTTTTTTCTCAGCAAAAATCTCATCATCATTATAGCTTCACACTTATTTTCGATAATGCTGTTGTCTCATTGGAAAGAAGACAAGACAAGAAAACATGGAATCATTCAAAACCAAGAGTGAATGATATCCCAAAATACTAACGTAGTGAATATTTGATATTACTAATGATATTTAAGGGACTGTATTTTTTTCTAAATTCAGTGGTAATAGTGTTTCATCTAAGTTACCTTTGGTGAGCTACAGTTAGCAATATTTAACTTGACTTCTTCATGGTTTTCATATTCTGACATTCCGAAGCTTCCAATATAAGACAACGACTAAGGAAAATATAAAATACGCAGATCCATCTTCATTTCTTACTATAATAAGGAAAAAAAAAAGCCTTAAAGTATTAAACTAAGTTTTATTTTATAAAAACACTGAGTTATCAATCACTGTGTCTGACTGTATTCTTTCTGTCTGGAAAGTTTTGCTTAACATGTTAGAAAACAAACAAAAAAATATGAATCATTGTTCCAGTATCAAGTAGCAACTATCTTTCAATCCTTGCTAACACACAGGAAATGAATTCATTCTTAACTGAAAGCACTGTCTTACTCCACTGGGGCTGTTTGTCAGTTCCTCCAGGGTGACACTAAATCAAGTTGCAAAGCACTGTAATGTAAATCACCGCCTAATTTACTTGTCACTGTGTTGTGACACTTGGTTAAAAATGCTTTTTAATTGCAAAGATAAATTATACATTAACAATTCTTAGTGGCAGTTTCAATACTACACCAGATTATTTCACTCTAGAGAAAGGAGCTGAACAATACGCAACCAGAAGCTATGACAGAATATTTTTAAATTGTCGGGTTGTTCAGATTGATGGTGTTGGCAGTGTTGTGATGATGAGTTTTGTCCCTCACAAAAACAAAAGACATAATCAGTCTTTTATATTCAGTAACTCATAAAGAAAAAGTACTCTCATTTCTTGAACCTTTCAGATCTCTCCAGCTTCTCACTTGCAAATTATTAGTCAGACTCCCTATAGTAATATGAACTGGTTCTCAGTCATGCTGAAAAATAAGCTTCTCTTCTATGATCTAGGACAGGAAAATGATTGAAAATAGCACAAACTACGCTTAAAAAAAAAGAAGAAAGTTGTTGAGTAATTTTTAGTGATTTTGAGTATCTACACCTTTGGAATTCTCTCTACACAAAGTAAGTTTTGTTCCTTGGAAGCCGAGCTGGATCCAGCACATCCTGCAGCTAGTAGCCAGCAAGCAATGACCAATACTCAATGCCCTACAGGTAAAAGGTTCCACATTGGAATTACTAGTATTAGACCACAATAAAGCACTTTGCAGAATTTTAAAGTCAGCCCTATGGCTCACCTGTATATATTGCATTTTGTGTATGTGTCATAGTTTGAAATTGCCCCCCCTGAGAGGCCGGGGGGGCTCAGAGGTGATTGGGTGCCAGGGCAGTGTTCCCTGGAGAGCCAGTCATTGTCCATGTTGTTCGCTTCTGCTCAAAATCATATATCACAGCACCGGAAGGGGTTGGCAGTTCTGTCTTGGTTGGTTTGCTGTTGGTGTCTGCTGTGTGTAGGTGTTGAAGGCCGGGGGGGGGCTGGGCTCCCTCTCTCCCCCTCTGGGGGGAAGAGGGGAGCCCTGTGGCCCCCCCTAACTCTGCCTAGGCCAGAGTTAGAGACAGCATTGGAATGAGTGCATGTTTGTGAGGGATGCGACTCACATACGACTGGTAAGTGGGAGAGAGAGAGAGGCAGGCCCTACGGCCAGGCCCTCTTCTTCTTCCCCCCCACCTTTGCAGCCAAGCTGTAGAGGAGGGCTGTGTTTTCCCCTCTCGCTGTTTAGTGAGAGTGGATGCGAGGCTCAGCGTTGGAGCAGAGCCAAGTGGACGGGTCAGAGGAGGTTCGATTGCTAGGGAGAAAATTCCCAGGCAAGAATTGGAGACGGACCCCCAGAGAGAGAGAGAGGGGCCCGGAGGATGTCTCTGCCATGAACTAAAACGCAGGACAACCAAAAACCTGAGGAGAAATCAACATTCCAGGATGTGGACGCTTGATAAGCTGAACTACACTGCAGCAGCCTATGAACCGAGGTGAGACACCGAGAGGGAGAAATCACCAGCAGCAGAAGAGCAAGGACTCAAAGCTATCTTCTTGGACTTCGTGAGGAGAGAAATTGCAACAAACAACTGGAACTTGGTGAGGGGGGAGTGTTCAGGAGCCCAGAACACTCCCACAGCAAAAGACTGTGTTACGTATCAGCCTTGAAAAGCTGCTCCTGGACTGAAGTTAAAGGAGGGGCTTGAAAGGACTGACTGATAGAAATGTAATATATATATATATAGTTGCCTTTAGTTTGTATAGTATTTATTTGTGTAAATAAATGTATATACTTCCCCGTTCCCCTACAGAAGTCTCTAGCCTGAAAGTTTCCCTCCGGTGTTAGGATAATTGTGGGAAGGGGTGGGGGGAGGCCTGGAAATTGGATTTTAGATTTCTATAGTGGCTCAAACTGCTACAGTATGCTATTCCTCAGTTACACATTTCTCATAACTCACCAGTATACTAGTGTGCCTGTTACAGACTACTATAGTGTAGGTTGCTCTAACAGATGTGTCTGTGCTCCCCACAGTCACAGAATCACAGAGTGGGTAAGGCTGGAAAGGACACAGTGGGTTATCTGGTCCAATCTCCTTGCTCAAGCAGGGTTATCCCAGACCACATTGTACAGGATTGCATCCAGATGGTTCTTGAATATCTCCAGTGAGGGAGACTCCACAACCTCTCTGAGCAATCTGTTCCAGTGCTCTGTCACCTGTACAGTAAAGAAGTTCTTCCTCATATTCGGGTAGAACTTCCTGTATATCAGTTTCTGCCCATTGCCTCTTGTCCTATTGCTTGTCACCCTTAGAAGAGCCTGAATCCATCCTCTTGGCACCCTCCTTTCAGATGAGGTCCCCTCTCAGTCATCTCTCCTCGAGGTTGAACAGGCCCAACTCCCTCGGCCTTTCCTCAAAGGAGAGATGCTCCAGTCCCTTTATCAACTTTGCTGCCTTGGATCTGCTCCAGGAGCTCCATATCCCTCTTGTTTGTCCTGAGGAGCCCAGAACTGGACACAGCACTCTTGATGTGGCCTCACTGAGCAGAAGGGCAGAATCATCTCCCTTAACCTGTGGCAATGCTCTTCCTAATGTACTCCAGGATATCATTGGCCTTCTTGGCCACAAGGGCACACTGCTGCCTCTTGGACAGATTGTTGTCCACGAGAACCCCCAGGTTCTTCTTTGCAGAGCTGCTTTCCAGCAGGTCAGCCCCCAGCCTTTACTGGTGTCTTGGGTTATTCCTCCCCAAGTGCAGGACTCTGCATTTGCTCCTGTTGAATTTCAGATAATTCTGTTGCTACTCTGCAACCAGGGCTTGATGCAAACAGAAATGTGCCAACCACAACTCACAACATATGAGCTAAAGATATTGTGTCAGTAAGGCAGCACACTGATGTATTACAGAGCTTATGCAAACATGATGCTATCAATGAATACATATTAAATCACACATTCATTTTAACACCACAGAAGAAAGGTTTTGGGGTGGGTATTTTTTTCTGTTCCTATCTTCTGATTCCACCGAGATGATGGTCACCTCACTTTTTGTGGTCTCAGCCCTCAAGGGCAAAGCAAACAGACTCAAGAGAGCTCATCCAGAAGGAGAGATAGAGTCAAGAGGGGGGATGTGCCCCTCTTGCACTTGGGATCTCGTCCTTTTGTCAGACAACTGATTTTGCAGTAAACTGCCACCCCCTGGTCTGCACTGCCTGCTGCAAGGTGCTCGCCAGGTGTTTCTTTCTCAGGCCACAGAAACTGCCTCACCCTGTTGGGTTGGCTAAGACAAAACTAACCATTTCCTGGATCTCCAGGGTGGCCTTTTCGTTTCCCATCAGCAGGGCACAGTAGCCGCAAGGCCTCTGCTGGCACGCCATGCTCATGCCTTTGCCTTTATCACAGTCCCTAGGCTGTATATCATCCTCACAGCAACGGGCACCACGACACTGTCCGCACAGCAAGTCCTCATAATTAGTTGATAATGAGCCTAATAAAAGGCCAGGGCTGGGCCCTGCACTGTTAGCACAAACGCCTGTTCAAATGAGGCACATTTATTAGCACAGACAACCTTGTATCTTCTGAGTACAAAAATGTTTCAACCCTGACAGCTACAAGGATACCAATGTTTAGGATCGACTGCCACGGGAGCCCAAGCCTCGCTGGTGGTGCAACGCCCACACTGTAAGGAAGCCTCTCCAGCCACTGTGGAAACTATGTTGTAGTGCTGTCATTGCTTCCCCTGTCCAAACAAAGCAGAAACAGCCATCTTTGGAGGCTTTAGAGGGTCTAAGAGACCTGAAACTTGTATGAGGTATCCTTCACATAATACATTTTAATGAGGTAGTTCTGTCAGAATGACATTGTGAGCTTCAAAAATCATGCATGCATACCAAGTTGAATCTTTTATCATAAAAACACCTTAGACTATTTCTTATAAATTAATTCCTTTTCCGAATTTCCTAATGTCAGTGAATAGATTTAAAAATCAGGAGGCAGATTTCCTGTAATAATTAGGTATTTAAACAGCATGTAGGAGCTTAGAAGACTTCTTAAAAGTACATAACTATCAATGAAATATGCAAGTACTGACATCTAATTCACTAACTGTGTCCTGAAACACAGTTGGTTGGTATTAGGTTGTAAATTATTGTTCATGGTACACATAGTAAATCTGCTTATTAAAATTCCTTTTCTGAATATTTATGCCAAGTCTGCAACCCCCTATGCATAAGAGACCTGTATTATCACACAGAGTAACTTGGCAGTTTCAAAGAAATCTAATATAATTAAATCAAGCCAAATAAGAAATGAAAGAAAGCACAACCATGCACGGGGCTGACACTCTGAACTTCCACAAAACTGCATTAGAAGCATCCAGCATATTGCAACACAAAGGTCCAAAACACTGATTTAGAAAGTCTTTTAAAAATACAACTCATTCGTATTTTGAACTAAGTTGTCCAACACAATTTTTTAATATTAAAATAGATTAGCCCTTTAGAATTTCTGGGACATCTCTACTTTTCGGAATATATTTTGAGTGTGTCTTCAATAAAACTTAGATTTTGTAGAGTAGAAACAGCAAGGAAATCCCCAAGACACTGACTCTTGCTGCTTACTACCTCAAAAACTGCTTAATCTACTTCATAAACTAGTCAAACATTGTCTTCAAGAATTCTTCACCCATTTATTACTGCTCTGACAGACTATTTCTGCATGATTTTTACATTTAATGACCCCCTTTACATTCCAACTTAATGTGTTCTGGGGTGGTTTGGACCTTGGTTTTTCCCCCAGAGGCTGAGAAGTGGTAACCCCCAGGGATTGGACTTGAGATTTGTCCAATCTGCGCTCCTGCAAAAATGTCAACATACCAACAAGCACCGGAAGAGATGAGTTCGTAGTTTGGGTTGTTGAGGGAAGGTGGCCATGTTGTAGAGCCACGAGGAAGGGGCTCAGAGCCCCTCAGGGGGCTTTGGCCCCCAGCGGGGCCCTGTGGGGACCTGGAACAGCCTTAGACTAGGCTAAGTGTCTGTAGTTATGCTGGGAGATGTTTTCTCCATGGATGCAGAGCAGCAGCCGGCACTGACCAGAGAAACAGTGGCAGAGAGCCAGGACAGAAAAGAACTGAGCCAGAGAAGCAGCAAGCCAGCAGTCGAAAAGAGAGAACTGAGTTCTACAGAGTTCTGGGGGTAAGAACTGACCCAAACCCCCCTCCCCCCAAACTCCTTTGAGACCTCCGAGAAAGGAGGCAGATGGACTCCTATTATGGAGAGCAGTTTTGGACATGCAGCACCAGAGAGAGAGGAGCTGAGAAGCTCAAAGGCGTCCTGAAGCTGGACCGGGACAGCCAAAGGAATGTGGAGGAGGGCTTCGCCCCCCCCGCTGCTTTGAGACAGAGCACGGAGCTCTGTAAAGGGGAATTTGTATCCCCTGAGGAAGGGACTTCCACGAAGATGCCCCTGCATTTCGTGGATATACCTGTGGTGACGTGAGCTTGTCCCTGCTGGCAGTCCACAGGTGAGGCCTTCGCTCGGACCGAAGGAGAGCCGAGGGGCTTGGAGACCCCCTTGTGTATGTTGAAAAGAAATCCAGCTATCAGCTGCTGCATGTAGAGAGACAGACTGCTGCCTCAGAAGATGCTGCTTTGAGACTGGAAGGGATCTGTCCTTCTTTCCCTCCTGGACTTTTATTTGGAGGGGAGAAGAGATCTGATCATTGTAAATACTATATGTCATGGTAGAGATATTGTGATCGTGTGTATAATGTATTATGATATTTATTTGTACAGTCATTGTAATATATTCCCTTCCCCCACTTTGAGTCTGGCGTGTTTTCTCTGGAAAAACCCATCCCACATTAGGTTGAGATGGGGAAGGGGGCCAGGACTAGGGAATTAGGATTTTTTTGGGGCTATCTCAAACCATGACAGTTCCTGAGCAGTTTTTAAATTTTTGGAGTCTGCAGTTGTGCTGGATATTTGCAAGTAGGTTGTGGTTTTTTGCTGTTGTTTGATTTTTTTTTCAAGAATGAAAAACACAAAAGGATTTTTTTGATCTCCTCTCGCATGCTCCATCTCCCCTAGTCTGGTCACCCAGGAGGTCCCTCTACACATGTGTTTAAATTCATCATTTGGGAACACAGTTCTGACAGCAATTAGTGGAGTTCTGGTAGCACTTCCATTACTCTTTCCTTATAAAATTAGTTACATATGCCTTTTTCCTACTGAATCACATTAGTAGATTGCAATTATTTAATGATCTGATGAGACTAGGTTTGTTCTTTTTTCAGCTGCCACTTCCAGGCAATGAGCTCTTTTTTGAAAGAAGAAATTCTTAAGCTTTAGATAAAACACCTTATGCATCTTTGTAGAGTATGATTTCATTTCAATTCCTAGCCCCTTACTTCACAAGAAAATTAAGTTCTTCATAGTGATGAAGCATTACAATTTTTGCAATGAGATTTTTAGTATGATACAGTTCTAGTGGTTTATCAGTATCATGAATAGAAAAATTTGTTCAAGTAATTTTCAGAGGTACATCCATATTATCCATTTTATAAACATTTGTGATTACAATGTACAGATGCTGTAGAGCTTGTGCTGTGTGACTACAGGAAAAAAACATGGAAAACTAAAACGGTACAAGCAGAATTCATAGTATTTGTAGAACTCAGATGGCTCCCTCCCCACAATTCTGAGGCCAATAACAAAAGTTACAGTATACTCAGAATAAGCTACAGATGAGCTCTATACTCAAGTCAAAGTCTCTAATACCAATTTGACAGTATTAAAGGAGTTTCAAAATGGCCGCATATCAGTATCAAAATGGGTTTATAAATATGCATAATGAAACAGAGATACAAAAAAATTTAAATGTAAATGGAAGCTTTCAAAATGCTTTCCAAGAAGCTGATTTTTTTATCCTTTAGGGAAACCTTTATGTTGATGTTTTAGAAAATGGAAAATTTACAGCATTTTTTTCTTAACAATTGTTTTAAACTAAACTCAAATATTTTAGATCACTAAGCAACCTGAAATATTTTGTCTGAAGTCACAGCAACTATTGCCAGATACCACAGACCATTAGCTGACACTTTAAACTCACTTTTTGAATCCTCCCTATTTTGAACAAAGAAGTATCATTTTTTCCAATACAAATTTTGTGAAAATTTGAAGTACTTTATTAAGGATTGTTGACAAGCTGCTGACGCTTTCTTTTTCCCTTCCCCTACTGTCTTTTTTTTCTTTTAACTTTGAAGGCTTCATTTCTCCAGGGCATATGTAAAATTCTCTATACAGTAATTCTAGTGTTCTGGTAAGACTTTACTAAGAATTTATAACACAGCTTTGCACCTTTACTTAAAAACATCTATTTCTACATATATGTGGATATATTAATATTATACGAATGATACAATTAAAGGAATACCATCTGACAGTTTTAATTTTGTAAATGCAAACCATGCAATTTTGGTCAAATCCTGCAGTTAGACCGATGCAACTGAATTCGATGTGAGAGAGGGGGGCAAAGAACATAGTCAGATTATTTTAATTTCATGCCTCAAGTGCCTAAATATGATTTTTATTCTAAAGTTCTCATCACATCCAGAATTCCCACTGAACAGGTTTCACTTGTTTAGTACAGAGACAAATTCAAAATTAGCAGGATTTTCCAGAGTTCACAGCCATTATTGTAGAGAAATTTAATACTGCCCTCCACAAACCACACAGCCAGTGCCTGATGGCCTTGAATGAGTGCTATCCGAGTTGAGATTTACAGTTCCCAAAAGAAAGAAAACTTCTCTCTTGTGGTTTTGGGTGCATTGATTCATATGATCTACCACTAAAACAGCAGAGCTCTGTAAGGACCCACATGACACCAAGGAAAAGAATCTTTCTACTCATGTTGCCATGAGTAGGGTCAGGTCACAAGGATCCAAAGATCAACCCTATCTGAATTCCTGAGTGCTCTTCTGAGCCACCCAGCTTCTCTGAGTATTTCCCTCTGATGAGCACCTCTTTATGACTCAGAGTGAGAAACGAAAAATTCCTCCACACCTGCTGTGAAAAGTCAGAGTAGAATGGGAAGGTGAGAAAACCTAAAGCTGTCTTGGCTCACACTAACAATGTTTGTGAAACCAGCATTTGTCATCTACTAGTGCACCAGCTCTGTCGTATCGTATACTGCCAACTTACGCACGATACAAGCTTCAAGGGCTGACTACTTCGAACACAGTGACAATGATTCATCATGTACAAGAAACTATTAACAGGAAGTGTGCTGTTAGTGTTTGCCTAGTTTAGTAAAGTTTAATTTTAAAGTTTAGGACTGGCCTGACACATCAGTCTTCTAAACACTTCTCATCACAGCCATCTCTAATTCCTTAGATTATATATATATACTCAAACTCAGTTATACTAGTCTATTATTTGCAGTATTTTACCCAATTTTCATGGTTTGCATTTTTACCTACCTGCAATTGTCATTGCAAGAACACATTCTCTTCAGTTATTGCCCAGAATTACAAATCATATGTGATAGGGAAAAGTAAAGTACATACTACAGACAGTGCGAAGCAGATACTCAAAAACACAGAATGCCAAGAATTATTAGAAAGGTAATAGAGGAACATTACTGTGCTGCTATGTAAGTCACGGTGTACCTATGCTTTGAAGGATGCATGATATTTTAGTTCTTCCAAATTTCATAAGCTATAGTAGCACTGGGAACAAATGATCACAAGCACACAACCTGCCTTCTTAAAAGCAAGATTAAATAGCCTGGGATTCTCCAGCTTGGGAATATAATGACTGAGGAGAAAACATGACAGATGTTGAAAATCTCTAAAAATCATTAACGATATGGAAAATGAGGATTATTCACTACAAACTGGAAAAATCCATTCTCTATAAAGCACTCAATACAGCAAATTTCAGTACAATTAGATCAATCTCACCAACTGAGACAAATAAAGAGAACAGAAAAGTCCTCCCACTGCTGCATGGCAAACAAGGATCCAAAGCAAAAGTGGCTCTAAAAAGCAGAAATTCAGATCGGTTTTATGTAACAAAAATGCAAACATACCACATAATGTCTGTAGAGGCCAGAGATACTTTATTTTTCTGATCAGGGTGGTCATGATCAGCTTATAATGGAACAGCATCATAAAGATTTGTTCTTATGCCTAATTTGTGTTGTCCTAAGTATCCTTCCTCATAGTTCTAGAGCATCCTGGAGAGAATTAACAGTAGGAAGAAGAGCAGCTGTAACAAGAGGGAACCAAGAACAACCAGGAGCAAGACACAGACAGCATTTACAAAGTCACTTCAGCTCACAGAGGAGATGATGATGGTTTTGGGGGCAGGGGAGGAAGAGAGCAGTACAGATGGAATTGAAGGGAAAACGAAGATGCCCTAGGGGAGAGAAATAAAGAGAGAATTTTCCCATGATTCCAAGAGATACCATGGAAGCTCTGAAATTGGTAAAACAAGTAAGGACATGGAAGCATGTGGTAAGTTCAGCAGAGGAGACAAGGAGACCTTGAGCTGTCAGGCACAAGGAACTGGGGAGAACAGGGAAGGAAAACAAAGAGCAGCAAGAAGGATGGGGACAAAAATCACATGTGTTTTAATAAAGCACCACAAATGTTTTATTTAAGCTGGAGGTATAGATGGGATGAATCAGAGCTCTCTTGAAAGAAACAAACTTAAACCCAGTCTTCCCACAGCTCAGTTCTTGCAGAGAGAACAAAGTAAATCGAATGAGATGTATTATCTGAAAGAGAAGTAAAACACCAAGGTGTGCAAGCCCTCACACAGGACCATCGCAAAACACATGACAAAAAAAGCACAGTACCTAATATATTTTTTGTTATCTTGGAGTTAGGACCAGCAATGTTATGTTTCCTTCCTGGCCAAGTTTCTTTCTATTAAGTGTTCAGATGACTTGCTTTTTCTTTCCAAATCTCCCCTTCCAATCCAAACACTACATATTTCAAATGGGCACAGAACCTTAAGTTTAGTCCTTAATTAGAAAATACAACAATTCTGTCTCATCCCTAAATGAATAGGAACACCTATTAGTCTGATGATCAAATTTAGACAACTTAATTAAACTTGCTTAAACATACCTCATGCTTTAAGCTACAGTTGGAAAAAATACTCATATTTCTGAGTCACAGGAGTTAAATGAGTTCATTAGTCAGGGTTTGAGTCAAATTCTCACTTGATGTATAACAGCACAGGTCTGTTGAAGTCAACGGTGCTGCTACTGTCTGCGTGATCAGGGAACTGACTCATTATTCTGCCCTAACTGGTAAAATACATAATTTGCATCCTCAAATTAAAGCACTGTTGTCAGTGATCAAACCGCTATGTCACACTGCCATTCTCCAGCAGGTGAGCACCACACTAGTAATGAGCCCTTAAGCACTAATGTACAACCACAGAAAAAAAAAAAATCCCATGGCTCCAGTTAAGGCAATTTAAAAATTACTTTCTAATGCCAGGATGATTACAAGCTATAGAGCAGAGTTAAAGACTTAGTCCCTAACACTGAGTAATTTTAGGGAAAAAGGTTTTGTTTAAAAAGTAAATGTGCAGTGACAACATGTCAATAGCTGTGCAAAATGCAGTCACTGCTGTCATTCTTAAAATAGGAGAAACCTGTAAAAAGTGTTAAGAAACTGCAAATTTAACCCAGTCAATACTCATTTAATGAAAAAGTCATTTAATGAAATACTTCTATACAAATACTTACTGCCTTTCAACAGAAGTGCACTTATGGACTAATCCAAGCTCCTACCTTTTATTAAAAGAGTTTGTTTTATTTGAAATGGGCTTTATGTATCACCAGCTATTGTCTTGCCTGCAGAAAGGCAATTCACATCTTGCTGATTATTGAAATGGGTTTTGATAATTCACATGTGATTTAAATGACCTTGGTTGGTCTGTGTGTGCGTAACTTCAGGTGTTTCTTTTGCTTGGCACACCACTGCGCATAGTCCAAACAGCTTTGTGGATAGCACCAGGCACAGATCCTGCTTTCCACCAGATTTGCATGGTTGGTGACATGCTGTGGATTTTAGTACTCCTTAACACTTCCCTTCTTGTCACCTCCACCAGCTGGTAGGGTGTAACGGGGAGAACACAAGACACCCATTCCCTCTGTGTTTCCCCAGGAGCTGGTCAACAGCCTGAAGTTCTTGACTCAACAGTTTCTCATCAAAGCCGTGTTCCTGACAGCTGACTTTCTGCTTGTAAAAGAGACCTTCTATCTTCAGGACAGCCCATAACTATAGGATTGACTTCGGCTTGCACTGAAACACTGTTAGCACAACTATTTCCATTAGAACAGTATAGGAAATTATCCACAGCTAGGTACCACAGGCAGGGCTACCTTTGTGATGACTAAAAAGATTAATACTTAAAAATCTCAGTGATTACACTGAGTTGTCAGACACTGACCAAATGAATTAATTCTCAGCCAAACACTAGAAGCTCGGACTATTAAATCTAGGATTCAACGCTGGCAAGTCATTTTGTTAAAACACAGAAAAAAAAAATAATTAAAGGGGTTGTTGAAATGGTGTAGGGATCCATCTGTGCAGATCCTATGAAACTCATTTTCACAAACTCAGTAAAACATCACTGAATTTAACCTAAAGTATTTTAGATTTTTTCCTAGAAGTAGTTGTGAAGTACTCTGAAAAATGTTTTTAAAATGTCTTTTTCTGCCACTCCAATATGCAAGTAACAGGAAATAATTTTTTGAGGCAAGCAAAACATATTAAAACATGGACAGGTGCAGAATAATTTAATATTCAACACTAAAGCAACAAAAACTTGTATAAGTTGATAATTGATTTTAAGCAGTTAATAATTATATTAAGCATATTTCCAAAGTATATATTAACTCAGAACTATAAATGCAACAACAACCCTACAGCCTCATAATCAGTAAAACCCAAAAAATCTACAACATAGAATAAGCAAACTGTACTTGGCATAGGTTAATTTCAAATTGCCCCACTGAGACCTTTCCCAAATGCTTTTGATGTTTCATGGAGATTTAATGACCAGTGAGCCAAGCTGAGCAAACAGACCTCAAGTTCAGAAATTGCAGTTAGATTGAAGGGAGGGAGACAGACATCTTAATTGCTTTTTCATTATTATTATTTTAAACTCTGAGAAAATATGACATAAAATGTCTCTGAACTGTTTTGTTGCAATTGACTTTTAGCAGGGTTTATCTGTCTTTCAAGTCACAGACTCAAGAAGTCCTTAGACTGATCATATGGAAACCCATGTATATGCTTAAGTGTTTGTAGAGCCACTGAATTCCATTTCTATAGGAATTGATGAATATATTTATATGTATCTATATGTGTATTTATTTATATATATTTTTATATAGAAATATTTTTACATCTATATTTATGTGTATATGCATATATTTCTACATATCATTACAGACTGGGGGATGAACAAATCCAGATCAGCCCTGCTGAGAAGGACTCGGGGGTGCTGGTGGATGAGAGGCTGGACATGACCTGGCAATGTGGCATGGAGCTCAGAAAGCCAAATGTGTATCCAGGGCTGCATCAAAAGAAGTATGGCTAGCAGGTCTCTCATGAGACCCCACATGGAACACTGTATCCAATTCTGGGGTCCCCAACACAGAAAGGATCTGTTGGAGGAAGTCCAGAGGAGGGCCACCAAGATGATTAGAGGGATGGAGCACCTCTCCTATAAGAAAAGGCTGAGAGACTTGGGTTTGTTCAGTCTGGAGAGGAGAAGGCTTAGAGGTGACCTAATTACAACCTTCCAGTACCTAAAGGGAGCCTACAAGAGACCTGGAGGGGGACTTTTCAAAAGCATGTGTAGTGATAGGACAATGGGGAATGGCCTAAAAATAGAAACTGAAGGAGAGTAGGTTTTGATCAGATATTAGTAATATATTCTTTACTGTGAGGGTGGTGAGGCACTGAAACAGGTTGCTCAGAGAAGCTGTGGATGCCCCTTCCCTGGTTCAAGGCCAGGATGGATGGGGCTGTAAGCAACCTGGTCTAGTGAAAGATGGTGTGGGGGGGCTGAAACTAGATGATCTTTAAGGTCCTTTCCAACCCAAGCCATTCTATGATTCTGTGATTATGATATATTTCTGAAAGTAATGTCAGAGGTGTAGAAGGCAGGTAGTTGTGATGCTGACCACTCTTCCTACCACTGTAGTCTGCCACTGCATTTAAAAAAAGAATCATCTTTGACTTATTGCTGTAATTAAAGAATCCACAAAAGAAAGAGATGAAATACACTGAAATACTCCTACAAAGAAGTTAATTTTTTAAATCAACTGAAGATCTGCAAGACAAAATACTTTTTGCTTCTCACTCTTAATTAATCTAGAGTTATCATGATAAAGGGCACTAAAATTCTTCAGGTACTACACAGTACTAATACTAATAATATAAAAACAGAGGTTAAAAGAACTTTATTAAAAAGACACAGAAAGCATCTGAACCTTGTCTGCTACATAATGGTGCACCTTTCTTTAAAGGTGCAAATTCTTTACAAAATTAGAAGAGAAAAAAAAGCACAAAGAAACAAGCAGAGAAAATCACTAAGGATAAGCAAAACTTGAATTACGAACACCAGTTGCATAAATTCTAACTTTTTATGAAAACACAAAATTATAAAGTAAGTGAAACTAATGGGTGGGGGGTTGTAGTTAATATCATATCTAGCTCAAGAAAAAACGACTAATTTCTTCACATGAGAATCCAGTATAATGAGCTGCTCTGGCAACACAGAATTACCTCAGAAAATACATTCCAAAAAGGTAAATGTAGGTCTCAGACTTTCCTCAGGATTATTTTGATTAATTTATTCTCTTGCATTGCGTGGTGATACAAAAAGCCTAAAATAATGAATTTTCTGCATCCTTCACACTATTTCTAGTTAATCACCAATAGCAATGGAGTGAATTCACTCACGTTTCCCGAAATATGTGAATTTTGTTTAAGATTTCTATAAGCCATGGACTTGCATACAGCTCAAAAACTGCCCTTCGAAGCAGAAATGGATTATTACATTTTGTTCTAGGATGTCTACAGAATGATACATTTTTTTTCCATTAAAAAAACCCAAAAAACAAGGAGTATATCTGGCTGTAAACAGAGATGGTATTCCTCCCATTCTTTTTTTGTAAGTTACTGAGGTGTTAAGGACCAAAATTAAAATCTATCCATGTCTGCTCCTAGCAGTTACCTCCCCTAGCCTTTCGTGCTCTTTCAACAACTTCATTTCCCTCCTGCTCTTCTCCACCAGAGAGGTTTCTTTATCAGGTAGATTTTTTCATTTCACATTAATTTGTGAATTGCATTTAATCCAACTTGCTATTTGGTTTCCTTTTCACTTCAATACCTGAATAGCCTCTTACTTCTGCACAGATGGATGTAGAGGGATTACCACTAAAAAAGGTGATGGACGCCAGAGCTGAAAACTCATGAACTAGCCAAATTTGCCTGAAAGGAAGAGGCACAATACCCCAATCTGGCAAGAGATTAGCATAGCCTCTAGGAGAGAAGAAAATACCAGCTGCTGTCTTTCAAAAGGTAATGCCGTGAGTATCATTTCATGGTTAGTCTACCTAGACAGTCAGATATTACAAGAAGAAAGACGATTTCAATCCTCCCGTATTATCCTTACAAGAGGATTAAAAAATTAAAAGTAACACTGTTGCACTGGGTTCAGACAGCAATATTCGAATTTACAGAATTTCTCAAATTTGATAAAAGTCCCAGATGTTCAGTCTATACATGCTCTTTAATAGTTCTGGTTTTGTCAGCACACAGTGCAAACAGACAGTATGTTCTACATATCAAATCATGACATAAAAATTAAGTGTTGATTGTGTTTATTTCCATATCATGTTTATTTCATTACAAAAATAAACATGAGATACTATGCTGAGGTCAGATTGTTTTTGTTTTATTTTAAAGTATATGAACTTTCATTTGAGTAAAAGCAAGGGCCTGCCACTACAGCTATAAACAACTAAACATTTATCTGGCAAAACCATGCAGCAATAAACAGAAAAATATTTAAGGTTCATCTATTTTCCATTAAAAAAAAAAAAGTAAAAATTCTGGTCAAGAATGAAGAGTAAAAGCATGATATGCACTGTGTGTTAAGATTTATACCTTCTGAACCAGGTGCAAAGCAGATGTGAGACGCTGCTGTTCTATTTTGATAGCATTTTATTCCTACTTTAAAAGCACACAAGTGACAACACAAGGCTAAAAACCAAATCAAACCAAAATCCAAACAACACATAGGAAAACCAGTCCCTTAGGTTTAAAATGCAGATTAAAGCAAAAATAAAACAATAACAATATAAAAAATCGGGGGGGGGGGGGGGGGAAGGCACCCACAGCACAATAATACTGAATCCTTTAGTCCTTGAAAAATAGGTAGAAAATTTTCAATAATGTCAAATCACCTTGAAAACCAAGCTTAGAAGCACTAAAAAAAACCCAAAAAACAAATCAATCACCTTCTCTGCAATACACTTACCTCCATTTGCTGGATGAATCTCATATTTCACTGCTTTACATTATTTTCCAAACAAGTACATTACTTTATTGCATGTAATTCTGCTTCTGAGCAGAAAACAGTAAACTTAAACAGTAACCTTGTTGAGACATTAGCTTTCAATGCTAGGTCTGAAACTTTACTACACGTCAATGTATGTAATTGTAGAAATCATGACACTTTAAGGTTGTTCATTCAAGTACCACCAAAACAGTTATGTAGAAGGTACGAATCACGCCTATTCTGTTTCCAAAACTGTTCCCACTGTAGATTAATGATATAAGCACAGCAGCTAAAGCACAGGGCACTGCTCAGAGATTAATCTGCCTCTGAGGAGAGAGGCAGGCTTAGCTACAGTCAAGAGCCTTGCAACTCTGCAGGTGCTCACCATACCCACCAAACAGTGTGGTCTCCTCTCAGTCTGCTTTTCTTCAGCTCCCTCACCCATTCCACCTAAGACACTTCACCAGCTCTGTTGCCCTTTTCTGTACACACTCCAGTGACTCAACATCTTTTTTTTGTAGTGAGGGGCCCAAAACTGAACACAGGATTCAAGGTGTGGCCTCACCAGCGCTCTTCAAATTTTCTCCCTGCATAACCCCAAAAAATCTCCAAGGGGTTCAAGTTACTGAGGCCTTAGGGGTCATCAAGGTCCAATGACAGGACCTTGCATCTGGTGCAAGGGAACCAAATCTCATATAAACAAGAGGCAACAGATTCTATGTATTTCAGACTATGTGTTATGTCCTGGTAGCATTGAAAACATCAGTTACAGTGCTAGATGCTCTTAAGTGTCCCACATTATGCTTTTTGCCTCTTTAAGAAGTTGTACACATATGAAATACAGACTTTCATGGCTTAAAGAATTCTTGTGGTCCTAAAAACATCAGCCTTCATTTTCATAGAACAACTCTGGACATACAAAAACCTCAACTGATCTTCCTTTAACGTGGGTGCCTATTGACTTCATGGAATAATTTTCCTTTGTACCTTTGAAATATCTATCTCTAAAAAAATATAAGGACTACATCAATACAATTTTATCTAATAACTTAGCCTCAGTCTCAGCTCTTCCCTGTCCCTTGCAAACATTTCAGATATTTCCAAACTAATAAACCACATTTTTCCGGTTTCCGAGCTTCAATGTTAGTGACAGATATATCCACTAAAAAAGCCCAAAATCCCAAGTTAATTATCTGCAATGTCTTATCAGAGCTGCACATGAGTTCTGCCAGTTGTCATGTCACCAGAAAAAAAAGGCACAGCACTGCAAATTTTCCATCTCAATTGCCGCATTCTTAAATCAACTGAACCCCTCACAACTGTTTAAAATTTACATAGTCTTTAATGACGAAAAAAAGCATTGCCATTAGAGTTCTCTGCATATGACTTCTGGTTTTATATTTTCTGGCTCAAGTTCTTCTTCCTAGCTACAGCTGTATGCCTCTGTTAGCATCAGTGGGGATTACACAGATGAAACAAAGACCAATATTGGCTAATGATCCTACTCTGCTGGCAGAACACAGACTATCACAGAAACCGACTAATCTTGAAATAACTGAACAATTACTAAATTTATTCCTTTTCTAAATCATGATGTGATTTGACAAGCCCATTTTGTCAATGAATTAGTCTAAATAATATCTGACAAAATACACTGCAGAAAGAGAACAAACTAGAAACTCTTGACACAAGATGTCTCAGTAGAATGCAATGAAGGTGTTTTAAGACAGGTTTTGTTGATACCTACTGTTGCACAAATACCTGTAAGTAAGCTAATTTTTTTTGCTGCCAAACAAAGACATTTGATCCTATATTTGTAGAACTCATGTTGAATGTGTTGACCTCACTTGCAGGCTTTCCTTAGTTCAGAAATCTACCTACCTCTCGACTACTCAGCAGCTAACCCAGCTGCATTGAACCTCTTACTCCCAGACACAGCGTGGAAGTTGACCAGTAGCCCCTATTTCTTCTACCAGTTAAGTGACATGGATACTGAGCATACCTGAAAGTTAAGCCACTTGAGACATAAGACTCTGATGATAACCAACAAATGTTGAATTCTCTTCAGTTGTACCTTCAGAAGGGAGAAAAGCGAGTATTCTTACTTTAAAATTGACTGAAAATTAAGGTAGTTTCTTTCTCCAGAGAGATGGAAATGGACCCTTAGCTCCCTTCAGGCAAAGGAGGGAACTGAACCTGAGCCTACACATGCTCTCATTGCTATCTCTGAGAGAAGAATGCTAAGGGGGGTGTGTGTGGGGGGGGGAACAACACAAAAACAGACTGCCACTGCATCTCCTTTAGATAAAGAATGTTAAAATACGGCTCCAGGGTCACCACTGATGAAAGGTGTCTACATCTCCCATCAGTTTGCCTTCTTAAGAAGGATGCCATGAAGGAACTACATGTTGAGCAGCACTGCGCAGTACTTTTTTCCAGCTACTTCCATGCCGGTCCATGTTAGACACCAGATCAGTGATCACTGGGTCAGAATCCCCTTGTGGGGACATGGGTGTGGGGGTGGGGAGGGGAAGGGCTAGGCCTAGGTCTGTAGCCAACATGGCTGTGCCCATGAAGAGCACATGGCAGGGACAGCCATGCGGCTGGTCTCTCAAGGTCTGCCTGGTGGCCCACACACACCACATCCCCTGGAGCCTCTAAGTGGCTGTGGCACCCCTCACTTTGGCTGAGGGGACAGCGAATGGCAGGGAGTCAAAAGCTCCACCTAAGAGGAATGGCCAGAGTGTATAAAAAGACACACATGTGGCCTCCATCCCCCCTTGGCCTCTGCCCTCCTAACCTACCAACATGTGACCTCCAGAGTGGTAAATATGTCTCTCTCTCCTCTCTTTCTCTCTTTATTCTTTCTTCTCCTAATCTCCCTTTCTTTACTCCTATGGGCAACTTAAACACCTGTTTTCTGTATTTCACTTAAGTTTGCGTTTGCTCGGTGTAACAAAGGTTCCCTTACTATAGCAATGCTTGCTAGTCTCAGTAATCTGTTGTAATGCTTTTGGGAAGTTACATGTTATTTCTGTAAAACCCTTTTTGCCAAAATGCCTATTTTCTCACCAGATTAAAAGAAATCTCCTAGAGAAAAATGTGTAGTTTTTCGCTGGACATGAACTCAAGGTATCAAAAAATCAAAGGCTTTGCAAGGGTTTGTGTGGGCAAAATCTCTTGAAGTCTGAAATTAAAGCGTACAAACAGTAAAAACGTGGAACTTCTGGAGCAGCGTATAACAGCCCATTCACCCCATCTTTAAGTTATGCAAGTCACAAATAAGCATATGATCAAGAGATTTAATCCTCAGGGCCAAACAGATTTCTGGATCACTTTGCACTTGCCTTAAGCACTAAGTGTTGAAAAGTCCAGCACTTCTGACATTCAGACCTCTTTTCAGATCTAGCCTTCAGTCAAACAAGTCAAAGCACAAACTCAAATTCCAAAGGTGGATTTCACAGAGTCATCATCATAGAATCATAGATTTCTACAGCATTACTGAAGTTGAGACACCACTCTAGGGTTCCAAGCTAGTTAAAACCCAAAAACAGGTTTCAAAGCTGACTTTTGTGTCACAAAGTCCCAAGACAAGTTCAACTTGAGAAATAATTAAAATACACTATTCAGTGGCCCTACTTATCTCCTGAGATTTTGGGGGCATTAAAAAAAAGAGCATAAGCAAATCACATTTTCTTGACATGCTGCTTCTACTAATTATTCTATAGAGATGCCCATGTGCTCCCTACATTATTCCAGGGGGATTAACAGTGTTGGTATTATAGTAAATAATCTATCGTTCTATCTCAGGTTACCACAGCAAATTTTATAGAGTTTGGATGCAGAATAAAATACGGAAAAGGAGAAAGAAACAATCTGGACAGAAGTTCCAAGGAAACTTGAGAACTGACATGTCTAAAAGAATTTCTGATTGTTTAATAGAGTCAGAAGTGGGGACAGGGTGCGAGTGGGAGAAAGAACCAGACAGACCCACTATTTTTTCCATTAAAGCATCATTTTGCAACACATTTCCTTTTCTTAATAGTTATGAATACAGTTTTTCAAGGCATGTTTTTAAACCATTAGCAGTTTTCCAACAACAGTCTAAAAATACTATGCCCCAAATCAGTGAAGTTCAGAGACAGCAATTCTTTCTGAATATTGCACTGAATCATCTTTACTTTTTCATTGACAAATACCATGCTGTTAATGGGTGTTAATCACAAATTCATCAGTATGCTGAGTGCTTTCTATTGTGTGGATGTTCATTACAGGTAATTTGGCAGCTGTTCTAATGTGTTAGCTGTTTCAGCGACATAGAATACATAATGACAGCTTTACTTACTGAATTTTTATTTACTCACCAATCTCTTTCTCCCTCCAAACGTTCATTTCAGGTGAAAGCAAGTCATGATGCCCCGGTACTAACGGGAAAGAGGAGAAGCATAGTGTGTTTTACAGGTAAATTTTAGGGATGATGTGTTCTGTTCATCCAACCAAAAGTCAGTTGTGAGGGCTGAAATGAAGGGATTGCGAAGGTGAAGTGGCAGCCCTGGGAAACCACAACCCTGTAGTCCATTTCAAGTTTACTGTATGAGACAAACCCACAAGGTACTTGAAAAAGAGAAACAAGGCCACTGCAGTAGCTAATGCATTTTTTAAAATAGTATATTTTCCCCGCAAAGTAACTAGTTATTAAAACATAGAAGACAAAGAAATCAAGGCAAACACATGCAAAATGTGTGACATTCCCTGAAATCTGTTTACCAATTTGGAAAATACAAGAAATCTGTCATTTTACAATTTGTCTGGTTAAACGATATTCTTTTTCCTGTGTATTTAAATATGCTTTAATTGAAACTAGTTGTATTTTAGCTTTGGTCTATGATATAACCAAAATAATCTGTCATTTTCTTATTGGCTTATATTAAATGTCTCAAAAAAGGAACTGAAATATTCATTTATTATAACCATTTAACTGTGAAAGGGTATTTGCCTTTCCAACTGTATGATTCTCATAGAATCATAGAATAGTTTGGGTCGGAAGGGACCTTAAAGATCATCTAGTTCCAACCCCCCTGCCAAGGGCAGGGACATCTCCCACTACACCAGGTTCCTCAAAGCCACATCCAGCCTGATGTTAAACACCTCCAGGGATGGAGAGTTCACAGCTCCCCTGGGCAACCTTTTCCAGTGTGTAACCACCCTTATAGGAAAGAATTTCTTTCTAATATCTAATATTCAGTTAAAAACCATTCCCCCTGGTCCTATTGTTACACATCCTTGTGAAAAGTCCCTCTCCAGGTCTGGAGGCTGCTCTAAGGTTTCCCTGAAGCTTTCTCTTCTCCAGGTGAACAGGCTGAACAGCCTGGAACTCTCATTCTGTCTTCTCAGGAGAGGTCATCAACTTAGTGGCCCTCCTCTGGACTCCTTCCAACAGTCCATCTTTTTTGTGTTATACAACATGTTAGTTTTGTATGAGCTCTGTACCTTAGCAGGACATTGAGTAACAGAGTAGGTCAATCTTGGGGTAAAAAGTAAACTAAATGAAACTAGTTTGCCTTTTCAGCATTTCAAAAGAAATTATTAGGATGAGCATGAGGTGCTGAAAGTCTCACAAATGTTATTACCTGCTTGAAAAAAGGCACACAGGTTTTCAATCTGTATGCCCTAAAGCAGCCTGTGATTCTCCTTATGTTTTGGTGTTTTTTGTTCCCTGCCAAACTCAAACTTTTTTTTAAAGAGATATTTCCTTAAATAGCCACTTATTATAACAGAAAGATGCAATGTCTTGCTTCTGTAAATTTAAGTTCTGTTTGAAAGCATTATTGCTTTCCTCAAGTTGTAGAGCACATATAAAGAGAACAATAGTCTCCTAAAATAAATGTAATATATAACAGTCTTTCAGGCAATGTCAAATGCAATGGGAAAAGAGTGATGAGAGCTCTCCAACATGAGTTTAAATGAATCTTTTTTGCTCTCTTGTGCCAGTGCAAGTATCATTTATTTTTAAAGCAATCGGTCACAGTTTTCTGTTAGAATGATGGTATCTTGACTGATCTTGTCGAAGTGCAGACAATGAGGAATAATAAGATTCCCAAGCTGGGGAGTCAGTAATGAACAAAATTGGAAGTCAGCTAAAATGAAGTACTGTATGAACTAGAATATGGGATATACGTCTTTAGACTACAGGAAATAAGCCAACTGACAAGGATTAGAAAGAAATAATTTTCCCTGTGAACATGATATTCCATAACCATCCACCACAAGAAAAAAAAATAATCCTCTCTAACACCTCTTACAAGACAGGGCTGGAGAGGGGCTGATACTGATGATACAGATACAAAAACCAGTGTACTCAACACAGAAGTTCATATTTTGCAAACACACTGTGATTATTCTTTGTAAAAAAAGTGAAAAAGGCAAATATTTACAAACAAAAGATAACCAATAGAAGGTGTTTGAAATCAGCTGCTTTTTCAGGAAGACTGATTCATGGTTTTTAACTGCTCAGTGCCTCCTCCAAGAGAACTGATAAAATGATGGAATTGTGCCCCCAAGTAAGTATAATGAAAGCCCCCACACTGATAAAATGCATTTCAAGAGATAACTCAAGACAGAGACATCCAAAAAGGCTGAAGCGACTCCAAATATTTGTGGTGCACGTGAAAAACTCCCATGCATTGCCCTATTACAATTTCAAGCAGCATTTTAACTGTATACATTTCACTGCCTGGAAAGAAAATCTAGCCATATATGTGCTCCTTCTGCATAGCTTATGACATTACAAGCTCACAGGCCACTTGAGGGCGGGCTGTCGTCACACTGTGGAATTTAATTGGGCATAGGGAGGTAGGTAGGTGACAATCGGACAACGGTTGTTTCACAGACTTAATTTCAGCTAAGAGTGCTTGAACTGAATCAGAAAAATTCCAAGACAGACTGCAAAAAAGCCAAATTAGGAGCTTCCAGAGCTTTACGTTTAAAAAGATGAGTGTGGGGACCTATCAGAGCAGGTGAAAGCTGATGTTCTGCAGCCAGATTTCTCACGCTTGCTCCCACCTACTATTATTCCACAGAAACATATCCCAAGTAAATTTGCTGGCAAAGTTTAAATGATACTTTTTCCCCTCCCATATCTATTTGTCTGCCTAGAAGAAAGAGGATAATGAAGGAAATGGACAGTTTTCCAAGACAGAAGTAGTTCAAACTGATTGCTTGGAGACTTTGAAGGTTTATTCTAAGACTGAAAAATACTTCAGTGCGTCATTAATCTGGGTGAAAAACCTCTCGAAGTTTTCTGACAGACTAATTTCTTTCTTTTCCTCTCAAGGAGAAACAGTACAAGAATAAGACCATACAGCTAGAGGTGAAAGATAAACAGAACTATCTTATCCGAGGACACAGTCAGCTCTCTTCAGCATCTACCAGAGAGGAAAGAGCCTTCAAGAAACCCTTTTAAGGTAAAGCTGAGCAGTAACATCAGTCACACAGTAATTATTGGTCATCTGTCAATTGAGAACTGTTTTCCAGAGGAAGATTTCCTAGCCGCATCTTAAAAATAAGGTAACCTAATCACACAAAGTAATAAGCTGGACACCGCAAATGGAGGGACTGAAGAGTCATGGAGATAGTCTCAGTCACCTGAGGATAGGACAATATTTGGTCATCCACGCCACTTCCCAGCAAGGAATGGATTTCATATTTGGCAAAAGGAAGGTGCTTTATGCCATCTTGGCTTCTCAGAAAGTATATTGCTTATTCTTGTTTCAATACATTTAAACAAATGAAAGTATCTATGGATATTGCATGTCAGTTTTTAATCAGTCTGCAATGTAGTTACACTTTTGCAACACAGTATTCTACTCTTAATTTTTATGCAAAATAACCATGAGCAAATATAGCATCGTAAGGCTTTGGCAAGCCTTGATCCTGTAAAATCTACTTGAATTATCTGTTACATAATTATCTGTTGCACATTTTCTAACCTCTGAACTATTCCTCTGAGAACAAATACAGTATGAACGGGGTTTATATATATATACATATATACACTAAAAAAAGGCTATGACTATAAAAGTAACTGCTTCTTCTATCTCTTTGAAACTCTAAATCATCCCTGTTTACAGTTAAAATCAAATTCATCAACCAAGAAGGCTCACTCAAATTTTGTCTGGAAAAATCACACCTCTGAAACCACTTGGAAGAAAGGCTGCTGTTCAGATACATTCATATCTCCTCCATGCATGAGTTACAGTGAATATTATGCGTGAATTATATTTAAAATTCATTAAACCACATGCTAACTCCTTTATTAAGAACATGCACCCCTTATGTAATTATTATTTCTAATATATTCTTATGCTTTGTTCTCCCTTTCAAACTGGAAGGTTTTAGGTTCACACTTTTCATTCTGTTTGCTTATGAAGTGCCAAATAAATTGATGGCATTGAACTATAACTGGGTGAAAGCACTGTGTGCAAGACTGTTAGCAACCAACAGCTCAAAACTACATTTTATTTAAGAGTTCATAAATCTGGTTTTACTCAGTAAAAGCCCTTCAAAAACAGTTATACCATTAGACAAATGCTACTTAATCTTATTTTTAAACCTGTAAGAGCTGATACTTTTGTAAGCTATTATTAGGTTAACTGTCACACTAACCAATTTCTTTTATCCACAGGAAAGACTCAAAGTACTCAGTGGTTCAAACTTCTCACTCAGCCACCGCTTTGAAATACGACCTGTAGGGATGAGAAAAGGGTTTGGGATCAACTCCTTCTACACCTTAGCCTACTGACAAATTTTCTTCAGATGACTGTGATTTTGCCCAGAGTTTGGTAATAGACATTATTGCTAGGGTACTTCATGGTGTTCATCAGTGTTCAAAAACATATTTTGAAAACAGCGGGGAGAATGAAGATTTGAGAAGTTGCTTGGAGCACAAAAGAGAACATGAAAGAACATATAAAGGTTGATGCTAGAAACAAGTCAAAAGAAACTGTCTGACAGATGGCATCCCAGAAAGGACGGACTCTCATTATGGCAAGATTCTGTCAGTACAGATGGTGACTGACAGCACTGATTACAAAACTCAGTTCCCATTGAAGGCAACAGGAGCTTTACTCCAGTAATGGGGATTATGGCAATGAAGTCTATCTTTTTGAAAATCCTATTGTTTTGCTATGAAATACTTTACAAGAACTTGCATAATTCTTAAATTGAAGTTCTAACACCTGGTCAACAGTATAGTTGACTGGATCATATTGCAACTTTGTATATAAAATCTAGGACTACATAGCAATCATGTATTTAAGAGAGAGAGAAATTAAACAAATTTCTACATCATATGGAAATGTGCAGTGCAGGAGCCGGCTTTAGCAAATAACTATGCAACAGTTCAGGAAGACCTAGACTTGTGCAAAGCATTTCACATTGTCCTGCATGAAATTGTTGGCTCTAAACTGGAGAGATATAGATTTGATGGATGGACCACTCAGCACATAAGGAATTGGATGCATTCAAAGAGTTGTGGTCAATAGTTCAATGTTTGAGCAGAGACTGGTGATGAGCAGTGTTCCTCAGGGGTCAGTATCAGGACAGGTGCCATTTAACATCTTTGTATGCAACATGGACAGTGGGAGACTGAGTGCACCCTCAGCAAGTTTGTCACCACCAACCACCTGTGTGGTGCAGTTGACACACTGGAAGGAAGGGACCCTGCCATCCAGAGGGACTCTTGAAAGCAATCCCAAGTACAAATACAGGCGAGGCAGAGAATCAGCTGACAGTAGCCCTGGAGATGTTGGTTGACAAGAAACTTGATATGACCCAGCAATGTGCCCTTGCAGCCTAACAAGCCAACCACATTCTGGGCTGCATCACAGGAAACGTGGCCAGCAGGTCAACAGAGGCAATTCTGCCCATCTACTCTACTCTCGTGAAGCCCCACCTGGAGTACTGAGCCTGAGGCCCCCAACACAAGAAGGACGTAAACTTGTTGGAGTCCAAAGGAGGGGCATAAAGATGATCACAGGTTGGAGTACCTCTCCTATGAAGACAGGATGAGAGAACCGAGGTTGTTCAGCCTCGAGAAGTCTCCGGGGAGAACTTATAGCACTTTCCAGTATCTAAAGGGGGCCTACAAGAAAGCCAAAAGGGGACTTTTGAAAGGACACGCAGTGCTAGGATAAGGGATAATGATTACAGACTCAAAGAGGGTAGTTTTAGATTAGGTATGTCCTGGTTTCAGCTGGGATAGAGTTAACTTTCTTCATAGTAGCTGGTATGGAGTTAAGTTTTGGATTTGTGCTGGAAACAGTGTTGATAACATAGGGATGTTTTCATTATTGCTGAGCAGTGCTTACACAGAGCCAAGGTCTTTTCTCTTTCTCATACTGCCCCATCAGTGAAGGGGGTACACAAGAAATAGGGAGGAGACACAGTTGGGACAGCTAACCCCTACTAACCAAAGGGATATTCCATACCATATGGCACCATGCTCAGCATATAAAGGTGGGGGAAGAAGAAGGAAGGGGGACATTTGGAGTGATGGTATTTGCCTTCTCAAGTAACTATGTGAGATGGAGCCCTTTTTTTCCTGGGCTGTTCCTGACTGAACACCTGACTGCCCATGGGAAGTAGTAAATGAATTCTTTGTTTTGCTTTGCTTGCATGCACAGCTTTTGCTTTATTTCATAAACTGTCTTTGGCTCGACTCTTGAATTTTCTCCTGTTTACTCATCCAGTTCTCTTCCCCATCCCACCAAGAGGGGAGTGAGCAAGCAGCTGTGTGGTTCTTAGTTGCTGACTATTGTTAAACCACAACAGATATGAGGAAGAAATTCTCCACAGTGAGGATGCTCCATCCCTGGACATGTTCAAGGTCAGCTTGGATGGGGCTTTGAGCAACCTGGTCTAGTGGAAGGTGTCCCTGCCCATGGTAGTGGGATTGGAACTAGATGATCTTTAAGATCCCTTCTGACCCGTTCCTTTCTATGATTCTAAAACTAAATTCCAGGAGATTACAGAGTACTCCACTTGAGTCACAAATACCCCATGCATCGCTAGAGGCTTGGGGAAAAGTGTCTGAAAAGCTGCCCAGCAGAAAAGGATCTGAGGGTGCTGGTCAAAAGCTGGCTGAACGTGAGCCAGCACTGTGGCCAGGTGGCCAAAAAAGTCAATGACATCTGGCTTGTATTAGAAACAGTGTGACCAGTGTGACCAGTAGGACCAGGGTACTGATGAGGCTGCACCTTCCACATCAGGAACTGAGGGGCTGAAGTGTGAGCAGAGATGGGCAATGTAGCTGGTGAAGGGTCTGGTGCACAAGTCTTCTGAGGAGCAGCTGAGGAAGCTGGGGTTGTTTAGCCTGGAGAAGAGGAGGTTGAGAGGATACCTTATCGACTCTACAACTCCCTGAAAGGAGGCTGTAGACAAGAGGAGTTCAGCCTCTTCTCCCAGCTAACAAGTGGGAGTTACAGTCTTTTGCCATGACAAAAGGAAACGACCTCAAGTTGCACCAGTGAAGGTTTAGATTGGATATTAGGAAAAACTTCTTAAAGGGTCGTCAAGCATTGGAACAGGCTGCTCAGGCACATGTGGAGTCACCATCCCTGGAGGTATTTAAGACATGCAGATGTGGCACTTAGGGACATGGCTTAGTGGTGGACTTGGCAGTGTCAATGATCTTAAAGGTCTTTTCCAACCTAAATGATACTATGATTCTTTAAAAATACCTTTTCCCTCTTAGATGTGCTGCTTTGCATTAGCAACTTCACATTATGCTATTCACAAAAAAAGAAAAAAAAAAGGAAAAAAGAGATGAGCTTTTATCTTCACCAGTTGCTGTCAGCAAACTATTAAGTGATGTTCTGGTAAGTACCTGGCAAATCCCTGACGAGCACAGCCAATCCTAATGAATAAAGTTTCCTGTAAGTAACCTCTGCTGAGGCAGGGGGAGAAAAACTAATTTTGTTTAGTCCTAGATGGTTAAGACACATATTCCTGTGGCAGATTTTATTCATGTTGAAATCAAAAATACAGCCTTGATATCAAACAAAGTTCAATACTAGGAAAATGGGAACCATTTGGAAATAGCAAACCACCATCTTCATATCTATATGTACTCAAGAGTTCAGATTACAGGGTAATGAATGTACAGCTTTGCAGATATTCCACAGAGTAATTTGAATATTTTAAGGTCATAATCTCCTCTTTATATGCAATGTATCAATTTAAGAAAATATTTTCCTTCAATATTAAAAAAACCCTTACATCAAAAACCACAACCCCTCCCAGCTGTTTCACATATATTGAACAACACCATCATCTCAGACTGAAGATGTTCCTTATGACACTTTATCATATTCAATATGTCCATGTTCAATATTCTATCCTGAGGAGGAAAAATTTAACATTATTTAAGATAAAGAAAAAGTTACATAAAAATTAAAAGCAAACTAACTACACAGAAGACTCTAGGATCCTACTACTAGCACCTAAATAGAGGATGGAGAGTAGGAGGATCAGTGCCCCTGTAAGTATCGATTTAGAATCCTGAAATTGTGTCTTGAGTCCCCCTCAAACATTAATTCATACACCAAGATGTGCATTTATAATAGAAAAACGCATGCTGTAACAGTTATACACAGTCTAGGGTACCTGCTTTCTCCGGGTGCCACCCCTCAAATTCATTGTGGAGTAGCAACATCAAATTCATCTGGCAATATTACTCTTTCTGGCTCACCAGAACAGTCTCTGTCATCAAGAAACTCATTCAAAATCATCTCCTGCCCCAGAACTTGATTTCGTATCAGCAACTACTAAGACTTTATCTTACACATTATTAGTTTAAGAATTACTTTTATAAATCACACAAAAAGGTCCATCTAGCTAACTATTTGTTTCTGACAGTGAACAACAGCAAATCATAAGGACAGATATAAATACACAGCAAACAAACAACTTCACTTCCCTACAATACCCTTCCAGCCTCCAGCAACTGATGGTTCAAGGACATTGCAAACCAGACACACTGACTTTATCCCTAATATATTTTTCCTCCATGAACATATTCAATTGTTTCTTGAAGCCATGTAAGCTTTTAATATCCACAATGCCTGGTTCAGAAAGCTCCACAGCTTAACAACGTATTGCACACAGACCTGTACTTGCCATTTGTTTTGAAACTGGTACAGTATTTAATTTGATGCTATTATGTCTAATGAAAGAGAGAGTCAATAAACTGATCCCTGCATATCTTTTCCATGTTACTCTCTTCTAAGTTACCTCTATCACACCCTCAGTCTTCTCATCAGTCACTCAACAATGAAGGCTTTACTTAATTCACTCATCCTTAATAGGTATCTTTTCTACACCATCTATGATGATTATGACTGCACAAGAACTGCATACAGTATTCGAGAGTACACAATGAATTTACGCAGTAGTCATAATAACGTTATTCTCTTTGAAATGAAAGCTAACATTTTCATAAAACTAATATAGCCATCAAGAGCTCCTTCCTGAGTAGCAATTACCGTGTCAAAAGTTATTGCGGCATACATAAACCTAGGATTATTTACTTCCCCATATACATTATTTTATAATTTATCCACATTTTTCTTTAGAGGGCTAGACAAAGACAGAAGATTATATGGAGAGATCCTGAAATACAGCAGCAAAATTCTGCTTGTATTCTACCCCAAATTTCCCATTTCCTTATTTTCTCTCTATTCCATTACACAAACTCTGTCCATTACAATGAATCTTCCAAACACCAGGCACTGAATACACAGATCATTTGTTTATGCCTCTGTTTCCTAGGCATGGAACATCTTAGTTTTCAAGTACCTGGGATGTACCTCAGACTAATAACAACCCCAAAACATAAAAAAGTTTTTATTTTCCTTCCCATGATTCTTCAGAAGCAATTGGAATTAATCTTTCTGGTCTTGTTTTACATTTTCTTTCGTCTTGCAAGTGGCTTGATTTTGAAGATCTCTGCTGATCCCTTGAGCAGTCACTGCCAAATCACCTTTATTTTAAAAACTGTTTTTACCCCTCTTTAGATATTTAATAGACTCTAAATTATTTGAAAACATTGTTCTGGCAAAGTGCATATTCTGTTCATTTTAAGCAAATTTCTACAAGTTCTATATAGGTGCACTTTAAGGCCATGACTGGAGTCCGTTTTCAGCTCCTCTTCCAGAAGACTTTTTTAACAAAAAACTACAGCCACAGCCTAAAGCTACTTGTAAAACGTAACAAGTTACTCAAGCTTCCAAAGCACTGCCAAGCTTGTTAAGTCCAATGTCATTGAAGAATGGTCAATTCCAGTTTTACTGACATAAGACTGTGTTACTAAATTTTGTTATACTGAGCTGATTTTTGTTTGCTTTTTAAATTTGCAGTATGAGCTGCCTGTAATCTTAGACTCTAATACAGCAACTATAGCGCAGTTTTGCACAGAAAAGCAGATTACATTAAAACATAGAGACATATTTGGGATGCAAAAAAACATATCCCTGCATTTTGAAAAATATATAATAACCCCTCATTCCAGCTCAATTTTAAAGAACAGAGCAAGTAATACTTTACACTTCCAAAAAGGAAAGGAATATTGCAATAATTAAGAATGTGAATTTTACAAGAAAAAAATATAAAAGCACTGCCTTTACAAATGAAGTTTTGAGAAATAAATGGTATCACAGAATTCTCCCACCCTGCACCACAAATAACAATAATATGCTGCACTACTCAGGTCTTCCAACCTTCATGCTGCAGAAAAAGGGAGAGTACAGGAGTAATAGCATGGGTCTGTGTAAACTTGGGATACAGAAGGGGCGATTGCACTGACACCTAACATGCCATAAGCAGCACCCACGCCTCACTATGTCTTCCTTTTATATCAAAAAGGCAACCCTGTTTTCTCAGAGCACTTGCACCAAAGGTGACCCCATATACAACAGAAGAAAACACGATTATAGAGTCTCCTCTCAAGAAACAGCCTGAGTTTGCTACATAAAAATATAAAGCATGCTTTATTCACACATTTTCAATTCACTACAACATAAAAAGCCCACAGGTCATGTTTGTATGATGCAGTTAACATAAAACTAAGAGCTTACCGCAATCAAAATAAAATATTCCTTACTGGCATTACTTCAATAATTGACCTAGCCCAGGGTCATTTTAAAACAGTTTAAATGCATCATTAATTCAGGGTATTCTAAAGCAGCTTTACTAATATGCTATAATAAATTAGAACAGAGAAGCAAGGTTGCAGTTAGCATGCATTTAAAAAAATAATAATATGATAACAAAATATGCCAGACATGCAGATTAGAGCAACATGAAAAAGAAGGCACAATAGCAACATGACTCAGAAGTTCAAGAAATATATTTGATGGGATGTCTTTTCCTTATTAATCTCCTGGGCACACATTTGTCTGACTTTCATGTTTCCTTCCTGTCACTTCCATCCTAGCATTCTGGCAGCTTCTCACTCTCCGCTATCATTAAAAGAGAGTAGCCAGTCTTTCAAACAACCAGATTAGTAAAGTGGATATTAATCTGCAATACAAAGGAGGTTACTAAATGGAAGAGAAGGTCAGTTGTTTATTTTAAATCACATATGTCAGGAGAACAGCAGGTTAGCAAAGTGTATTGTAAGGACGGCAGCGCTGGGCAAGTGTTTTTGAACAAACTTGTGTACGTTCTCCTAAAAAATCTGTACGGAAGTCCACTGTCTAAAGAGTAGAAATGACTCATAGAAAAGATTGGAAAGAAACAAAGGCATAAATTAAATGAGCCAACATCATTATTTCCTACATATTTCAGGACTTTGAAGCAGAGAGGGAAAAAAGTTATCACTGTTCAAAAACAAAGGTCAGCTCACATACAATCTGTGCTTAAAGAGGGACAAGACACAAAAAGAAAAAAATCCATACTTATTAAAAAAACCCTTGAAAATGCCAAAGACACTGCAGATTGTACCAAATTCATACCCATTAATATATGCTTCTCCATGTATTTACATGGTGTCTCACAAAATTGTTCCGTTCCTTGCAAGATTGTTGGCATGTTACATTAAGAAAAATAAATTCCCTCTCCCTGTAGGAAGCAAAGACGGTCCCCTCACCTCCTTCTGCCCATAAACAAACATACACGTCCGTAGGTATATGTGTACATATATAAATAAAAGGAAAAACTCATAGCCCACACTAATAAGTACCTCTGAAGAATCTCTTCTACTAACGTTTTCTTTAAAATTCATTGAATGAGAGTTTCACTTCTGATGGAATTTTAGTTTTAAGCTTTATCAGTAAGATTTTACTCTTGTATGTCAAAGAACCAATATTATTACAACACAAGAAAGTGGCAAATTTTTTCAAGGCCTGTGTCTTGGAAGACGTTACAAAGTGCACAGGCAGTAAATACATGTGTCCTGGCCTTGATCTCCCATGTTCATTTGCCATTCACATCTATTCCAGATGCAGAAGCAGGTTGCTGCTTAGCATGATCCCATCTCCATTTCCTTGTTCCCAATATAAAATACAATTTTTCTTCATTGTTTCTGAAGGAGACATCTGTTGTGAGTCTAGAGTATTTAAAGAAGAATATCTCTCACATGTTCATATTGAAGTTGCTTCAAAGAAAATACGTTAATCATGACTGCACACACTACAGCACTTGGAATTTCTGAGTAGTATTGTGTCGAGACACCACCTCAGTTTTATAGAAAGTAAGTCTCACATTAATAACAACTCTTCGTCAAGCAGTTTCTCTCAACGCTTTGTGTACGAATGGTTTAAACAACATCTCAGCATCTCCATCTGTACTGCTCTAGGTGCACCCTCTCCTCATGGAGCAAGAAGAAAGGGAAGATGAGGAAAGATCACAGAAAGTTGCAGACTGTGTTTCCAGTCGAATTTATTTCCCACCCCTCTGCAGCTTTGCTGCTTTTCCCTGATGAAGTCCCAGAAGTTTCCTGTCCTTCTCTGCAGCCATTCCTGCTCACATGGCATATCTATTTGCATTGCTGAAGATGGCAGCTTTCAATTTTGCTTTTAAATTCCATCAGTAGAGGTAGCTGGTGGAGGTGAATGCAACTTCACTTTCATGTTAGCAAAGCATAGGCTAACGTATATATTCTGGCTGCACTTTCATTGAGCTTGTATTTCTTAAATGGACTACTTTAGGAAGAATGGAGAGAAAAACCCACACTCTTCTCAGGCTATAAAGTTCGAGTAATATAGCCCAAAATAAAATCGAACCATTGTTAGGAGTGTCTCCATGTAGGTGGAGAAATTCCTACTGCTTCACCGTTATTAGAAATTATGTCAAGGATGCCCTTATGCTGAAAAAGATGTAATCTGATGTGAAACACAGGTTAAATATACTGCAGGAATATTTTGCTGTGAGGCTTTTGCATGTAATTTTTTTCATTTTCTGCTACCTTTTACAGCCATCCAAAGTATTTTTTATGCCCTTGTATGTTGCATCTTTAATGATCCTTTAGTAACTTTAGTGGAGAATTTGTTACTCAATATCATAAAAGTTCTGAATTTACATTTTTACACTAGTGTTATAATTGCAAAATTTGATCAGCAATTTGACTGTCACTTTAGTTTATATTGAGCAATTTTGAAAAAACAACATCCGTTCAAGCCTGTCATTCATTTTGTACCCATAACAAATGCAACTTAAAGTGTAGTCATTTATCAGAGTCTGAGAAAAACAGAAATTTATTGCTTGTAGGATGGCATTAACATGTCTTTTACATGCATTTTCTGTGCTAATGTGAAGCTACCCCTCTATAGAAAAAGCAATCTAAAAATTTCCGTGATTCAATCCAATATATTAATTTACCCAGCAGCCAAGTGAGATATCAAAAACACTAAAGAATCTGAAATGTGGGGGGGTTTCCCCAAAAAAAGTAAATAAAAAGGAGAAAAATAATCAAGAGATGGAGGTGTGCTATGTTTAAAATTAAAAGGCTTTCCCCACTGAGAGAACACATTAGGCATTTTGCTCTTATATAAAAGAATATATATATATATTTCAAAAGTCAACTATTGCATTAAACCATGTATTACACTCTGTGCAAGACAGATGATTCAGAACTGGAGAACCATTGAAGGATGGTGGTTAAGCACAAGATTTGGTATGATTTACAGTCTCTTCTCAAGTTATCTAGCTCTGGCAAACTACTGCTGCATCTGTGCAGCCTTTGTCAGTGTGGTGGTTTGGACCTTGATTTTTCCCCCCAGAGGCTGAAAAAGTGGTAGACCCCAAGGGGTGGACACCCCTGGAAG